>NC_138316.1:50900000-50960000 GCF_965601325.2 Salmo salar | reverse complement strand
ACCCCATGCATTATCCCTAACACACACATTATCCCCAATCATATGCATTATCCATAATCACATACATTATCCCTAACCCACACATTATCCCTAATCCCATGCATTCGCCCTAACCCCATGCATTAGCCCTAACCCCACACATTATCCCTAATCCCATGCATTATCCCTAATCCCACATATTATCCCTAATCCCATGCATTAGCCCTGACCCCATGCATTATCCTAACCCTGTGCATTATCCCTAATCCCATGCATTAGCCCTAACCCCATGCATTATCCTAACCCCATGCATTAGCCCTACTCCCATGTATTATACCTAATCCCATGCATTATCCTAACCCCATGCATTATCCCTAGTCCCATGCATTCGCCCTAACCCCATGCATTATCCTAACCCCATGCACTACCCATAATCCCATGCATTATCCCTAATCCCACACATTATCCCTAATCCCATGCATTATCTCTAATCCCATGCATTATCCATAATCCTATGCATTATCTCTAATCCCATGCAATATCCATAATCCCATGCATTATCCCTATCCCAATGCACTCATAGAATGTCTATTTACATGTTAGTCATCTAGCAGACGCTCTTATGAAAGGACTCAATACTTTAAGTATGTTCTAATTCACGTTGTCCAGACTGCAGTGGGGTATTTGGGTATAACAATGAGGTGATCGTCTGATAACTATCCCTGGGAGGGTCCCTGTCAGAACTAGGACAGACAAAGATGAGATGGGAGGCTCTCTCTCTCTCCTTATCTCTCTGTCTCTCTCTCTCTATCCCCTACTGTATACTAGGGCATTCTGTCTACCTCTCTATCTCTATCCCCCTCTCTCTCTCTCTCCATCCCCTACTGTATACTAGGGCATTCTGTCTACCTCTCTATCTCTATCCCCCTCTCTCTCTCTCTCTATCCCCTACTGTATACTAGGGCATTCTGTCTACCTCTCTATCTCTATCCCCCTCTCTCTCTCTCTCTCTCTCTCTCTGCAAATCAGGCCACTGTCTGTCTGTCTGCCTGTCTGTCAGTCTGTCTGTCCGGTGGTCTAGTACTAGTGTATTTAACCTGTAACATCAGATGTTGTCTTCAGGTTGTAATAACATCAGATGTTGTCTTTAGGTTGTAATAACATCAGATGTTGTCTTCAGGTTGTAATAACGTCAGATGTTGTCTTTAGGTTGTAATAACCTGTAACATCAGATGTTGTCTTTAGGTTGTAATAACGTCAGATGTTGTCTTTAGGTTGTAATAACATCAGATGTTGTCTTTAGGTTGTAATAACGTCAGATGTTGTCTTTAGGTTGTAATAACCTGTAACATCAGATGTTGTCTTTAGGTTGTAATAACATCAGATGTTGTCTTTAGGTTGTAATAACGTCAGATGTTGTCTTCAGGTTGTAATAACGTCAGATGTTGTAATAACCTGTAACATCAGATGTTGTCTTTAGGTTGTAATAACGTCAGATGTTGTCTTCAGGTTGTAATAATGTCAGATGTTGTCTTTAGGTTGTAATAACATCAGATGTTGTCTTTAGGTTGTAATAACATCAGATGTTGTCTTTAGGTTGTAATAACCTGTAACGTCAGATGTTGTCTTTAGGTTGTAATAACATCAGATGTTGTCTTTAGGTTGTAATAACGTCAGATGTTGTCTTTAGGTTGTAATAACGTCAGATGTTGTCTTCAGGTCGTAATTAGGGTGAATTGTCTACACCTGACCTGACCACACTTCAACAAACGTCAAGGTTATAATGCGATTTCAGATTGCTTTTTGTAACCAAGCTATGCACTTGTTGTCTCTACTCCACTTTCACGGGTAGTCATAAGCAGACAATCCATAAGTAACGCATCATACGCACCTAGCTACAATAACAGAGGAGATGTGTCTGAGATGGAAGCTGTGTAGCTAGACATACCATGACTGGGCTGTACTGCAGGAGAGGAGAGGAGAGGAGAGGAGGGGAGAGGAGAGGAGAGGAGAGGAGAGGAGAGGAGAGGAGAGGAGAGGAGAGGAGAGGAGAGGAGAGGAGAGGAGAGGAGAGGAGAGGAGAGGAGAGGA
This sequence comes from Salmo salar, assembly GCF_965601325.2. Lineage (NCBI taxonomy): Eukaryota > Metazoa > Chordata > Actinopteri > Salmoniformes > Salmonidae > Salmo > Salmo salar. The sequence continues at coordinate 50,957,930 of NC_138316.1, read as the reverse complement.
GGGGAGAGGAGAGGAGAGGAGGGGAGAGGAGGGGAGAGGAGGGGAGAGGAGAGGAGAGGAGAGGAGAGGAGAGGAGAGGAGAGGAGAGGAGAGGAGAGGAGAGGAGAGGAGAGGAGAGGAGAGAGCTGGTCTCAGTGCAGGAAGAGCAGGTGTGTCTCCTCTCAGCCCTCCCTTTGGCCCCTGCAGTGAGGAAGCTGTCACAAGACATTACACAGAGAAGAAAACACCCTGAAACCATCTGTCTGTCTGTCGTTCTGTCTCTGTCTGTCTGTCGTTCTGTCTCTGTCTGTCCGTCTGAAGCAGAGAAAGGAACAAAGCAATGGCCCAAGCAATTCGGGGAAAAGATGGTGTGATGGGATCTATGGTTATAAGACGGTGTGATGGGATCTATGGTTACAAGACGGTGTGTTGGGATCTATGGTTACAAGACGGTGTGTTGGGATCTATGGTTACAAGACGGTGTGATGGGATCTATGGTTACAAGACGGTGTGATGGGATCTATGGTTACAAGACGGTGTGATGGGATCTATGGTTACAAGACGGTGTGATGGGATCTATGGTTACAAGACGGTGTGATGGGATCTATGGTTACAAGACGGTGTGATGGGATCTATGGTTACAAGATGGTGTGATGGGATCTATGGTTACAAGATGGATAGAGTGATGGAGAGAGAGAGAGAGAGGCAGGACAGAGTGATGGAGAGAGACAGTGGATTGTAGTTTAATTTAACTGTAGTCGGTGGGAAATCTCTCTTCTCTCCTCTATTCCCCTGAGTTGATCTTGATTGTAGATTAACTGTTGTCGGTGGGAAATCTCACTGTGCCACTTGTTGACCCCTCAGCCATTCCTGGTGTAGTTTCGCTTGAGGAAATAGATGGAGAGACTTCCAGACTAGATGGTAGATAGGGCTAGATGGTAGCTGGTTGTGTAGTGGGGCTAGATGGTAGATGGTAGATGGTAGATGGTTGTGTAGTGGAGCTAGATGGTAGATGGTAGATGGTAGATGGTAGATGGTTGTGTAGTGGAGCTAGATGGTAGATGGTAGATGGTTGTGTAGTGGGGCTAGATGGTAGCTGGTTGTGTAGTGGGGCTAGATGGTAGATGGTAGATGGTAGATGGTAGATGGTTGTGTAGTGGAGCTAGATGGTAGATGGTAGATGGTTGTGTAGTGGGGCTAGATGGTAGCTGGTAGATGGTAGATGGTTGTGTAGTGGGGCTAGATGGTAGATGGTAGATGGTTGTGTAGTGGGGCTAGATGGTAGATGGTAGATGGTTGTGTAGTGGGGCTAGATGGTAGATGGTAGATGGTTGTGTAGTGGGGCTAGATGGTAGATGGTAGATGGTTGTGTAGCGGGGCTAGATGGTAGATGGTTGTGTAGTGGGGCTAGATGGTAGATGGTTGTGTAGTGGGGCTAGATGGTAGATGGTTGTGTAGTGGGGCTAGATGGTAGATGGTTGTGTAGTGGGGCTAGATGGTAGATGGTTGTGTAGTGGGGCTAGATGGTAGATGGTTGTGTAGTGGGGCTAGATGGTAGATGGTGGAGGGGGCAGTGGTGTGGTGTGGGGAGTGGGGCTAGATGGTAGATGGTTGTGTAGTGGGGCTAGATGGTAGATGGTTGTGTAGTGGGGCTAGATGGTAGATGGTTGTGTAGTGGGGCTAGATGGTAGATGGTTGTGTAGTGGGGCTAGATGGTAGATGGTTATGTAGTGGGGCTAGATGGTAGATGGTTATGTAGTGGGGCTAGATGGTAGATGGTAGATGGTTGTGTAGTGGGGCTAGATGGTAGATGGTAGATGGTTGTGTAGTGGGGCTAGATGGTAGATGGTTGTGTAGTGGGGCTAGATGGTAGATGGTAGATGGTTGTGTAGTGGGGCTAGATGGTAGATGGTTGTGTAGTGGGGCTAGATGGTAGATGGTTGTGTAGTGGGGCTAGATGGTAGCTGGTTGTGTAGTGGGGCTAGATGGTAGATGGTTGTGTAGTGGGGCTAGATGGTAGATGGTAGATGGTTGTGTAGTGGGGCTAGATGGTAGCTGGTTGTGTAGTGGGGCTAGATGGTAGATGGGGCTAGATGGTAGATGGTTGTGTAGTGGGGCTAGATGGTAGATGGTAGATGGTTGTGTAGTGGGGCTAGATGGTAGCTGGTTGTGTAGTGGGGCTAGATGGTAGATGGGGCTAGATGGTAGATGGTTGTGTAGTGGGGCTAGATGGTAGATGGTTGTGTAGGGGGGCTAGATGGTAGATGGTTGTGTAGTGGGGCTAGATGGTAGATGGTAGCTGGTTGTGTAGTGGGGCTAGATGGTAGATGGTAGCTGGTTGTGTAGTGGGGCTAGATTGTAGATGGTAGATGGGGCTAGATGGTAGATGGCTGTGTAGTGGGGCTAGATGGTAGATGGTAGCTGGTTGTGTAGTGGGGCTAGATGGTAGATGGTTGTGTAGTGGGGCTAGATGGTAGATGGTTGTGTAGTGGGAATAGATGGTAGCTGGTTGTGTAGTGGGGCAATTTGGCACTTTCACAGCTGAGTTCCATAAATCACGCACACTGTAGTACAACAGAAAGGGTTGATATCAGCTGTTTCTCTAAAGCTGTCCTGGCTCTAATCATCAGCTGTTTCTCTAAAGCTGTCCTGGCTCTACTCATCAGCTGTTTCTCTAAAGCTGTCCTGGCTCTAATCATCAGCTGTTTCTCTAAAGCTGTCCTGGCTCTACTCATCAGCTGTTTCTCTAAAGCTGTCCTGGCTCTACTCATCAGCTGTTTCTCTAAAGCTGTCCTGGCTCTAATCATCAGCTGTTTCTCTAAAGCTGTCCTGGCTCTAATCATCAGCTGTTTCTCTAAAGCTGTCCTGGCTCTAATCACCAGCTGTTTCTCTAAAGCTGTCCTGGCTCTACTCATCAGCTGTTTCTCTAAAGCTGTCCTGGCTCTACTCATCAGCTGTTTCTCTAAAGCTGTCCTGGCTCTACTCATCAGCTGTTTCTCTAAAGCTGTCCTGGCTCTAATCATCAGCTGTTTCTCTAAAGCTGTCCTGGCTCTACTCATCAGCTGTTTCTCTAAAGCTGTCCTGGCTCTAATCACCAGCTGTTTCTCTAAAGCTGTCCTGGCTCTAATCACCAGCTGTTTCTCTAAAGCTGTCCTGGCTCTAATCATCAGCTGTTTCTCTAAAGCTGTCCTGGCTCTACTCATCAGCTGTTTCTCTAAAGCTGTCCTGGCTCTACTCATCAGCTGTTTCTCTAAAGCTGTCCTGGCTCTACTCATCAGCTGTTTCTCTAAAGCTGTCCTGGCTCTACTCATCAGCTGTTTCTCTAAAGCTGTCCTGGCTCTAATCATCAGCTGTTTCTCTAAAGCTGTCCTGGCTCTAATCATCAGCTGTTTCTCTAAAGCTGTCCTGGCTCTACTCATCAGCTGTTTCTCTAAAGCTGTCCTGGCTCTACTCATCAGCTGTTTCTCTAAAGCTGTCCTGGCTCTAATCATCAGCTGTTTCTCTAAAGCTGTCCTGGCTCTAATCATCAGCTGTTTCTCTAAAGCTGTCCTGGCTCTACTCATCAGCTGTTTCTCTAAAGCTGTCCTGGCTCTAATCATCAGCTGTTTCTCTAAAGCTGTCCTGGCTCTAATCATCAGCTGTTTCTCTAAAGCTGTCCTGGCTCTAATCATCAGCTGTTTCTCTAAAGCTGTCCTGGCTCTACTCATCAGCTGTTTCTCTAAAGCTGTCCTGGCTCTAATCATCAGCTGTTTCTCTAAAGCTGTCCTGGCTCTACTCATCAGCTGTTTCTCTAAAGCTGTCCTGGCTCTAATCATCAGCTGTTTCTCTAAAGCTGTCCTGGCTCTACTCATCAGCTGTTTCTCTAAAGCTGTCCTGGCTCTACTCATCAGCTGTTTCTCTAAAGCTGTCCTGGCTCTAATCATCAGCTGTTTCTCTAAAGCTGTCCTGGCTCTAATCATCAGCTGTTTCTCTAAAGCTGTCCTGGCTCTACTCATCAGCTGTTTCTCTAAAGCTGTCCTGGCTCTAATCATCAGCTGTTTCTCTAAAGCTGTCCTGGCTCTAATCATCAGCTGTTTCTCTAAAGCTGTCCTGGCTCTACTCATCAGCTGTTTCTCTAAAGCTGTCCTGGCTCTACTCATCAGCTGTTTCTCTAAAGCTGTCCTGGCTCTAATCATCAGCTGTTTCTCTAAAGCTGTCCTGGCTCTAATCATCAGCTGTTTCTCTAAAGCTGTCCTGGCTCTACTCATCAGCTGTTTCTCTAAAGCTGTCCTGGCTCTAATCATCAGCTGTTTCTCTAAAGCTGTCCTGGCTCTACTCATCAGCTGTTTCTCTAAAGCTGTCCTGGCTCTACTCATCCAGCTGGCCATTCAAGGGATAGTGTTACCCTGTGCAACATCCTCCTGCTACAGTGACATGGACACTCTCTCTGTCCTTAGAGTCAGCCTTATAAACAACAACATCAGTCACAGAGAGACAGACAGACAGACAGACAGACAGACAGACAGACAGACAGACAGACAGACAGACACGACAGACAGACAGACACGACAGACAGACAGCAGACAGACAGACAGACAGACAGACAGACAGACAGACAGACAGACAGACAGACAGACAGACAGACAGACAGACAGACAGACAGACAGAGAGAGAGAGAGAGAGAGAGAGAGAGAGAGAGAGAGAGAGAGAGAGAGAGAGAGAGAGAGAGGTGTTTCAGATGTACTGCTGTTGTTGTTATTATTGTTGTTGTTTTCTATCTTCATTTTACATGAGTCATTTAGCTGATGCTCTGTCTTACAGTCTGATCATTTAAACACGTATCATATCATGATCATTTTGCAAGTAAAACCGTAACTGTTGTTATTGTTTTTGAAGAAGAAGAAGACCGTGTTTGATCAGGGGTTTTGTTGTGTGGATTGGGTATGTGGACAGGCAGGGAGGAAGCAGAGAGGTGCTGTTATGTCATGTGGTCGTGAGTACTGACTACTGGGTCTGAGTACTGACTACTGGGTCTGAGTACTGACTAGTGTGTCTGAATACTGACTAGTGTGTCTGAATACTGACTAGTGGGTCTGAGTACTGACTACTGGGTCTGAGTACTGACTACTGGGTCTGAGTACTGACTAGTAGATCTGAGTACTGACTAGTGTGTCTGAATACTGACTAGTGTTTCTGAGTACTGACTAGTAGGTCTGAGTACTGACTAGTAGGTCTGAGTACTGACTAGTGTGTCTGTGTACTGACTAGTGGGTTTGACTACTGACTAGTGTGTGTGAGTACTGACTAGTGTGTGTGTGAGTACTGACTAGTGTGTGTGTGAGTACTGACTAGTGTGTCTGAGTACTGACTAGTGTGTGTGAGTACTGACTAGTGTGTCTGAGAACTGACTAGTGTGTGTGAGAGTACTGACTACTGGGTCTGAGTACTGACTAGTGGGTCTGAGTACTGACTAGTGGGTCTGAATACTGACTAGTGGGTCTGAATACTGACTAGTGTTTCTGAGTACTGACTAGTAGGTCTGAGTACTGACTAGTAGGTCTGAGTACTGACTAGTGTGTCTGAGTACTGACTAGTGTGTGTGAGTACTGACTAGTGTGTGTGTGAGTACTGACTAGTGTGTGTGAGTACTGACTAGTGTGTCTGAGAACTGACTAGTGTGTCTGAGAACTGACTAGTGTGTCTGAGAACTGACTAGTGTGTGTGAGAGTACTGACTAGTGGGTCTGAGTACTGACTAGTGGGTCTGAGTACTGACTAGTGGGTCTGAGTACTGACTAGTGGGTCTGAGTACTGACTAGTGGGTCTGAGTACTGACTAGTGTGTGTGTGAGTACTGACTAGTGTGTCTGAGTACTAAAACTAACCAGAAGGACGTTTAGTTATCTTAGTAAGAAGAAGTGTATGAGATGATTGTTAAGTCTGCCGTTGTTATTGGAGAGTTTTGTCTAAACTTTATTTCCAGTCTTTTGTGTGGTTAACAAAAAGCAATATTCATTGTGATGAACGCTGATAACCGACATGCAAAGAACACAATAATTCTTCCCTTTTTAAATGGTTTCTCTCCACTGGCATGATTTGTGAAGAGGAAATGTCTCATTTGTTTTTGTCTGAGATCCTTCATCCACAGTACAGGGATCAAAGGGACTGTTTCGTATGGTTCTTCAGTATGGGTCATCAGCAAAATATAGGTGAACCAAATAGCACCCTATTCCCTTTATAGTGCACTACTACTTTTGACCAGGTCTCAAGTAGTGCACTATGTAGGGAATAGGCTGCCATTTGAGACTCTGGTGATATCTTCCTATTACACGGTTGTGAATTAAATTAATCTGGAAGATTAATCTCCCCTCAGTTCTCAAAACGTGTCAGTGACACAGTGACAGAGAGCTGCCAAATTGGCTCCTCGTCAGTGGATGAATGTTGGCTGAATCAGACTTATTTGAGAAGGATGTTTGAGGATGTTATGAGTTGTTTTGGTCCTTGAGTCAAGGAATACGTCCCAAATGACACCCTATTCCCTATATAGTGCACTACTTTTGACCAGAGCCCTATGGCACCTTATTCCCTATAGAGTGCACTACTTTTGACCAGAGCCCTATGGCACCCTATTCCCTATATAGTGCGCTACTTTTGACCAGAGCCCTATGGCACCTTATTCCCTATAGAGTGCACTACTTTTGACCAGAGCCCTATGGCACCCTATTCCCTATATAGTGCACTACGTTTGACCAGAGCCCTATTGCCCCTGGCCAGAAGCAGAGCACTATGTAGGGAATAGGGTGCCATTTGGGATGTAGAAATCTTTGGCGGTGTTAAGGACTAATCCGTACAGTACTGACACATGTGATGTCTCCTGCCCTTTAGAATCTCTCACATCTACAGTAATGTATAGTATCTAGAACACAACATGATCAGATGGTATCTAGAACACAACATGATCAGATGGTGTCTAGAACACAACACGATCAGATGGTATCTAGAACACAACACGATCAGATGGTATCTAGAACACAACACGATCAGATGGTATCTAGAACACAACATGATCAGATGGTGTCTAGAACACAACACGATCAGATGGTATCTAGAACACAACCTTGATCAGATGGTGTCTAGAACACAACACGATCAGATGGTATCTAGAACACAACACAATCAGATGGTATCTAGAACACAACACGATCAGATAGTATCTAGAACACAACACGATCAGATGGTATCTAGAACACAACACGATCAGATGGACATCTAGAACACAACACGATCAGATAGTATCTAGAACACAACACGATCAGATGGTGTCTAGAACACAACACGATCAGATGGACATCTAGAACACAACACGATCAGATGGTATCTAGAACACAACACGATCAGATAGTATCTAGAACACAACACGATCAGATGGACATCTAGAACACAACACGATCAGATGGTATCTAGAACACAACACGATCAGATGGTGTCTAGAACACAACACGATCAGATGGTGTCTAGAACACAACACGATCAGATGGTGTCTAGAATCAAATCAAATCAAATGTATTTATATAGCCCTTCGTACATCAGCTGATATCTCAAAGTGCTGTACAGAAACCCAGACTAAAACCCCAAACAGCAAGCAATGCATGTGAAAGAAGCACGGTGGCTAGGGAAAACTCCCTAGGAAAAACTCCCTAGAAAGGCCAAAAACCTAGGAAGAAACCTAGAGAGGAACCAGGCTATGAGGGGTGGCCAGTCCTCTTCTGGCTGTGCCGGGTGGATATTATAACAGAACATGGTCAAGATGTTAAAATGTTCATAAATGACCAGCATGGTCAAATAATAATAATCATAGTAGTTGTCGAGGGTGCAACAAGCACGTCCGGTGAACAGGTCAGGGTTCCATAGCCGCAGGCAGAACAGTTGAAACTGGAGCAGCAGCACGGCCAGGTGGACTGGGGACAGCAAGGAGTCATCATGCCAGGTAGTCCTGAGGCATGGTCCTAGGGCTCAGGTCCTCCGAGAGAAAGAAAGAAAGAGAGAAAGAGAGAATTAGAGAGAGCATATTTAAATTCACACAGGACACCGGATAAGACAAGAGAAATACTCCAGATGTAACAGACTGACCCTAGCCCCCCGACACATAAACTACTGCAGCATAAATACTGGAGGCTGAGACAGGAGGGATAAGGAGACACTGTGGCCCCATCCGATGAAACCCCCGGACAGGGTCAAACAGGCAGGATATAAACCCACCCACTTTGCCAAAGCACAGTCCCCACACCACTATAGGGATGTCTCCAACCACCAACTTACCGTCCTAAGACAAGGCCGAGTATAGCCCACAAAGATCGCCACGGCACAACCCAAGGGGGGGCGACAACCCAGACAGGAAGACCACGTCAGTGACTCAGCCCACTCAAGTGACGCACCCCTCCCATGGACGGCATGGAAGAACACCAGTACGCCAGTAGAACACAAAACGATCAGATGGTATCTAGAACACAACACGATCAGATGGTGTCTAGAACACAACACGATCAGATGGTGTCTAGAACACAACACGATCAGATGGTATCTAGAACACAACACGATCAGATGGACATCTAGAACACAACACGATCAGATGGTATCTAGAACACAACACGATCAGATGGACATCTAGAACACAACACGATCAGATGGTGTCTAGAACACAACACGATCAGATGGTGTCTAGAAGACAACACGATCAGATGGTGTCTAGAACACAACACGATCAGATGGTGTCTAGAACACAACACGATCAGATGGTATCTAGAACACAACTCGATCAGATGGTGTCTAGAACACAACACGATCAGATGGTATCTAGAACACAACACGATCAGATGGTATCTAGAACACAACACGATCAGATAGTGTCTAGAACACAACACGATCAGATGGTGTCTAGAACACAACACGATCAGATGGACATCTAGAACACAACACGATCAGATGGTATCTAGAACACAACACGATCAGATGGTATCTAGAACACAACACGATCAGATGGTGTCTAGAACATAACATGATCAGATAGACATCTAGAACACAACACGATCAGATGGTATCTAGAACACAACACGATCAGATGGTATCTAGAACACAACACGATCAGATGGACATCTAGAACACAACACGATCAGATGGTATCTAGAACACAACACGATCAGATGGTGTCTAGAACACAACACGATCAGATGGTATCTAGAACACAACACGATACCATCAACACGATACCATCAACACGATCAGATAGTGTCTAGAACACAACACGATCAGATGGTATCTAGAACACAACACGATCAGATGGTGTCTAGAACACAACACGATCAGATGGTATCTAGAACACAACACGATCAGATGGTGTCTAGAACACAACCTTGATCAGATGGTGTCTAGAACACAACACGATCAGATGGTGTCTAGAACACAACATGATCAGATGGACATCTAGAACACAACCTTGATCAGATGGTGTCTAGAACACAACACGATCAGATGGACATCTAGAACACAACACGATCAGATGGTATCTAGAACACAACACGATCAGATGGTATCTAGAACACAACACGATCAGATGGTGTCTAGAACATAACATGATCAGATAGACATCTAGAACACAACACGATCAGATGGTATCTAGAACACAACACGATCAGATGGTATCTAGAACACAACACGATCAGATGGACATCTAGAACACAACACGATCAGATGGTATCTAGAACACAACACGATCAGATGGTGTCTAGAACACAACACGATCAGATGGTATCTAGAACACAACACGATCAGATGGTATCTAGAAAACAACACGATCAGATGGTGCCTAGAACACAACACGATCAGATGGTGTCTAGAACACAACACGATCAGATGGTATCTAGAACACAACACGATCAGATGGTATCTAGAACACAACACGATCAGATGGTATCTAGAACACAACACGATACCATCAACACGATACCATCAACACGATCAGATAGTGTCTAGAACACAACACGATCAGATGGTATCTAGAACACAACATGATCAGATGGTGTCTAGAACACAACACGATCAGATGGTATCTAGAACACAACACGATCAGATGGTGTCTAGAACACAACCTTGATCAGATGGTGTCTAGAACACAACACGATCAGATGGTGTCTAGAACACAACACGATCAGATGGTATCTAGAACACAACATGATCAGATAATGTCTAGAACACAACACGATCAGATGGACGTCTAGAACACAACACGATCAGATGGTATCTAGAACACAACACGATCAGATGGTGTCTAGAACACAACACGATCAGATGGTGTCTAGAACACAACACGATCAGATGGTATCTAGAACACAACACGATCAGATGGTATCTAGAACACAACACGATCATATGGTATCTAGAACACAACACGATCAGATGGTATCTAGAACACAACACGATCAGATGGTGTCTAAAACACAACACGATCAGATGGTATCTAGAACACAACACGATCAGATGGTATCTAGAACACAACACGATCAGATGGTATCTAGAACACAACACGATCAGATGGTATCTAGAACACAACACGATACCATCAACACGATACCATCAACACGATCAGATAGTGTCTAGAACACAACACGATCAGATGGTATCTAGAACACAACATGATCAGATGGTGTCTAGAACACAACACGATCAGATGGTATCTAGAACACAACACGATCAGATGGTGTCTAGAACACAACCTTGATCAGATGGTGTCTAGAACACAACACGATCAGATGGTGTCTAGAACACAACACGATCAGATGGTATCTAGAACACAACATGATCAGATAATGTCTAGAACACAACACGATCAGATGGACGTCTAGAACACAACACGATCAGATGGTATCTAGAACACAACACGATCAGATGGTGTCTAGAACACAACACGATCAGATGGTGTCTAGAACACAACACGATCAGATGGTATCTAGAACACAACACGATCAGATGGTATCTAGAACACAACACGATCATATGGTATCTAGAACACAACACGATCAGATGGTATCTAGAACACAACACGATCAGATGGTGTCTAAAACACAACACGATCAGATGGTATCTAGAACACAACACGATCAGATGGTATCTAGAACACAACACGATCAGATGGTATCTAGAACACAACACGATCAGATGGTGTCTAGAACACAACACTATCAGATGGTATCTAGAACACAACACGATTAGATGGTATCTAGAACACAACACGATCAGATGGTATCTAGAACACAATACGATCAAATGGTGTCTAGAACACAACACGATCAGATGGTGTCTAGAACACAACACGATCAGATGGTGTCGAGAACACAACACGATCAGATGGTATCTAGAACACAACACGATCAGGTGGTATCTAGAACACAACACGATCAGGTGGTATCTAGAACACAACACGATCAGATGGTGTCTAGAACACAACACGATCAGATGGACATCTAGAACACAACACGATCAGATGGTATCTAGAACACAACACGATCAGATGGTATCTAGAACACAACACGATCAGATGGTGTCTAGAACACAACACGATCAGATGGTGTCTAGAACACAACACGATCAGATGGTGTCTAGAACACAACACGATCAGATAGTGTCTAGAACACAACACGATCAGATGGTGTCTAGAACACAACACGATCAGATGGTGTCTAGAACACAACACGATCAGATGGTGTCTAGAACACAAGCTTGATCAGATGGTGTCTAGAACACAACACGATCAGATGGGGTCTAGAACACAACATGATAAGATGGACATCTAGAACACAACACGATCAGATGGTATCTAGAACACAACACGATCAGATGGTGTCTAGAACAGAACACGATCAGATGGACATCTAGAACACAACACGGTCAGATGGTATCTAGAACACAACACGATCAGATGGTATCTAGAACACAACAAGATCAGATGGTATCTAGAACACAACACGATCAGATGGTATCTAGAACACAACACGATCAGATGATATCTAGAACACAACACGATCAGATGGTGTCTAGAACACAACACGATTAGATGGTATCTAGAACACAACATGATCAGATGGTATCTAGAACACAACACGATCAGATGGTGTCTAGAACACAACACGATTAGATGGTATCTAGAACACAACACGATCAGATGGTGTCTAGAACACAACACGATCAGATGGTGTCGAGAACACAACACGATCAGATGGACATCTAGAACACAACCTTGATCAGATGGTGTCTAGAACACAACACGATCAGATGGTATCTAGAACACAATACGATCAGATGGTGTCTAGAACACAACACGATCAGATGGTGTCTAGAACACAACACGATCAGATGGTGTCTAGAACACAACACGATCAGATGGTATCTAGAACACAACACGATCAGATTGACATCTAGAACACAACACGATCAGATGGACATCTAGAACACAACACGATCAGATGGTGTCTAGAACACAACACGATCAGATGGTGTCTAGAACACAACACGATCAGATGGTATCTAGAACACAACACGATCAGATGGACATCTAGAACACAACACGATCAGATGGTATCTAGAACACAACACGATCAGATGGACATCTAGAACACAACACGATCAGATGGTGTCTAGGACACAACACGATCAGATGGTGTCTAGAACACAACACGATCAGATGGTGTCTAGAACACAACACGATCAGATGGTGTCTAGAACACAACACGATCAGATGGTATCTAGAACACAACACGATCAGATGGTATCTAGAACACAACACGATCAGATGGTGTCTAGAACACAACACGATCAGATGGTATCTAGAACACAACACGATCAGATGGACATCTAGAACACAACACGATCAGATGGTGTCTAGAACACAACACGATCAGATGGTGTCTAGAACACAACACGATCAGATGGTGTCTAGAACACAACACGATCAGATGGTGTCTAGAACACAACACGATCAGATGGTATCTAGAACACAACACGATCAGATGGTGTCTAGAACACAACACGATCAGATGGTATCTAGAACACAACACGATCAGATGGTGTCTAGAACACAACCTTGATCAGATGGTGTCTAGAACACAACCTTGATCAGATGGTGTCTAGAACACAACACGATCAGATGGTATCTAGAACACAACACGATCAGATGGTGTGTAGAACACAACACGATCAGATGGTGTCTAGAACACAACACGATCAGATGGTGTCTAGAACACAACACGATCAGATGGTGTCTAGAACACAACACGATCAGATAGTTTCTAGAACACAACACGATCAGATGGTGTCTAGAACACAACACGATCAGATGGTGTCTAGAACACAACACGATCAGATGGTGTCTAGAACACAAGCTTGATCAGATGGTGTCTAGAACACAACACGATCAGATGGTGTCTAGAACACAACATGATAAGATGGACATCTAGAACACAACACGATCAGATGGTATCTAGAACACAACACGATCAGATGGTGTCTAGAACAGAACACGATCAGATGGACATCTAGAACACAACACGGTCAGATGGTATCTAGAACACAACACGATCAGATGGTGTCTAGAACACAACACGATTAGATGGTATCTAGAACACAACATGATCAGATGGTATCTAGAACACAACACGATCAGATGGTGTCTAGAACACAACACGATTAGATGGTATCTAGAACACAACACGATCAGATGGTATCTAGAACACAATACGATCAGATGGTGTCTAGAACACAACACGATCAGATGGTGTCGAGAACACAACACGATCAGATGGACATCTAGAACACAACCTTGATCAGATGGTGTCTAGAACACAACACGATCAGATGGTATCTAGAACACAATACGATCAGATGGTGTCTAGAACACAACACGATCAGATGGTGTCTAGAACACAACACGATCAGATGGTGTCTAGAACACAACACGATCAGATGGTGTCTAGAACACAACACGATCAGATGGTATCTAGAACACAACACGATCAGATGGACATCTAGAACACAACACGATCAGATGGACATCTAGAACACAACACGATCAGATGGTGTCTAGAACACAACACGATCAGATGGTGTCTAGAACACAACACGATCAGATGGTATCTAGAACACAACACGATCAGATGGACATCTAGAACACAACACGATCAGATGGTATCTAGAACACAACACGATCAGATGGACATCTAGAACACAACACGATCAGATGGTGTCTAGGACACAACACGATCAGATGGTGTCTAGAACACAACACGATCAGATGGTGTCTAGAACACAACACGATCAGATGGTGTCTAGAACACAACACGATCAGATGGTGTCTAGAACACAACCTTGATCAGATGGTGTCTAGAACACAACCTTGATCAGATGGTGTCTAGAACACAACCTTGATCAGATGGTGTCTAGAACACAACACGATCAGATGGTGTCTAGAACACAACACGATTAGATGGTATCTAGAACACAACACGATCAGATGGTATCTAGAACACAACACGATCAGATGGTATGTAGAACACAACACGATCAGATGGTGTCTAGAACACAACACGATCAGATGGTATCTAGAACACAACACGATCAGATGGTGTCTAGAACACAACACGATCAGATGGTGTCTAGAAACACAACACGATCAGATGGTGTCTAGAAACACAACACGATCAGATGGTGTCTAGAACACAACACGATCAGATGGTATCTAGAACACAACACGATCAGATGGTGTCTAGAACACAACACGATCAGATGGTATCTAGAACAGAACACGATCAGAGGGACATCTCTTATGTCACTCCTCCCATACAGCTGTAGATACACCTCATACCATCACCACAGACAACAACAACAACCTACAGATGTCAAAATAAATCTCTGGGATGTTTATCAGTAGAGTTAGGAACAATGAGCAACAATCTAGAACATGAACGCTGTCAGATGGGCATACCTCCCATGTCCCAGCTCTCAGTTCTTTGTACAAATAGGTACAACTCTCCTCCTACCAACAACAACAGCAACTGGTTGGACGTCAAAGAGAACCTCCGTGACGTCCAATCAGAAAGAGCAACGATCATTAGTACCTTTAGGATTGTTTCCTGGAAGCTCAGCACTCCTCCGGTGGAAATACAAATCACTCATCCAATGACTAGATGTATCTCTATCTCTCTCTCTCTCTCTCTCTCTGGCTCTGTCTCTCTCCCTCTCTCTCTCTGGCTCTGTCTCTGTCTCTCTCTCTCTCTGTCTCTCTCTCTCTCTGTCTCTCTCTGGCTCTGTCTCTGTCTCTCGCTCTCTCTCTCTCTCTCTGGCTCTGTCTCTCGCTCTCTCTCTCTCTGGCTCTGTCTCTGTCTCTCTCTCTGTCTCTCTCTCTGTCTCTGTCTCTGTCTCTCTCTCTCTCTCTCTCTCTCTCTCTGGCTCTGTCTCTGTCTCTCTCTCTGTCTCTCTCTCTCTCTGGTCTAGACTGTTTTAGTCATACTTAACATTCACAGCGATCCCAATCCATTGCACTTATCAGGAGTATAGCCTTTTCAAGTAAAGCTTTTCCATGACGTTGTGAATCAACTCTTCATAGCTTTGTACCTGATCCCAGAGCAGCCTTTTCTCACACCAGTTGTCCATGCAAATATCGGATGTTCTGCGATTCAGAGAATATGAGCCTTTCTCAGGCTGTTAAAAGTCAACCAATGATCAAATTGGACATGCAGACCACACGTGCAGACTGTGTGTGTGTGTGTGTGTGTGTGTGTGTGTGTGTGTGTGTGTGTGTGTGTGTGTGTGTGTGTGTGTGTGTGTGTGTGTGTGTGTGTGTGTGTGTGTGTGTGTGTGTGTGTGTGTGTGTGTGTGTGTGTGTGTGTGTGTGTGTGTGTGTGTGTGTGTGTGTGTGTGTGTGTGTGTGTGTGTGTGTGTGTGTGTGTGTGTGAGAACATCTAAATGATATATGGCTCAGGTGGTAGAGTGTGGATCTTGCAACACCAGTGTTGTGGGTTCGATTCCCACGGAGGACCTGTACAAAAAAATTTATGGACTCACAAATTACTGTAGGTCTCTCTGGATAAATGACCAAAATGTAAATGATTGACGAACATTCATGAAATTACATCTCCAGTGTCCAATGAGAACGTCAATGTTCTAAGATGTTGTTCCTCTCTCTCTCTCTCTCTCTCAGTAACGAGTTTCCCTCCATCATGTCTACCAGTGAAACGATGGACTAAAGAGCAGAGCCATTGTGTGTGATGTCAGACCCAAGCATGCCTCAGAAAGGGCATCTAACAACCCCACTGTGATCAGATAGAAGTAAGTCTGGCCTCTTCTACTGCTTCTTCTACTGCTCCCTCTTCTTCTACTGCTGCTTCTTCTTCTTCTTCTACTGCTGCTTCTCCTACTGCTTCTTCTTCTTCTACTGCTGCTTCTTCTACTGCTTCTTCTTCTACTGCTTCTTCTTCTACTGCTTCTTCTTCTACTGCTTCTTCTGCTTCTACTGCTTCTTCTACTGCTTCTTCTTCTACTGCTTCTACTGCTGCTTCTACTGCTGCTTCTACTGCTGCTTCTTCTACTGCTTCTTCTCCTACTGCTTCTTCTCCTACTGCTTCTTCTTCTACTGCTTCTACTCCTACTGCTTCTACTCCTACTGCTTCTTCTTCTACTGCTTCTTCCTCTACTGCTTCTTCTTCTACTGCTTCTTCTGCTTCTACTGCTGCTTCTACTGCTGCTTCTCCTACTGCTGCTTCTTCTTCTTCTTCTACTGCTTCTTCTTCTACTGCTTCTTCTTCTACTGCTTCTTCTTCTGCTGCTTCTTCTTCTTCTTCTACTGCTTCTTCTTCTACTGCTGCTTCTTCTTCTACTGCTTCTTCTTCTACTGCTTCTTCTGCTTCTACTGCTGCTTCTACTGCTGCTTCTCCTACTGCTGCTTCTTCTTCTTCTTCTACTGCTTCTTCTTCTACTGCTTCTTCTTCTCCTGCTGCTTCTTCTCCTACTGCTGCTTCTTCTTCTTCTTCTACTGCTTCTTCTTCTCCTGCTGCTTCTTCTTCTTCTACTGCTTCTTCTTCTACTGCTTCTTCTTCTTCTTCTACTGCTTCTTCTTCTACTGCTTCTTCTTCTCCTGCTGCTTCTTCTCCTACTGCTGCTTCTTCTTCTTCTTCTACTGCTTCTTCCTCTACTGCTTCTTCTTCTTCTGCTTCTACTGCTGCTTCTACTGCTGCTTCTCCTACTGCTGCTTCTTCTTCTTCTTCTACTGCTTCTTCTCCTACTGCTTCTTCTCCTACTGCTTCTTCTCCTACTGCTTCTTCTCCTACTGCTTCTTCTTCTACTGCTTCTTCTTCTACTGCTTCTTCTTCTCCTACTGCTTCTTCTTCTACTGCTTCTTCTTCTCCTACTGCTTCTTCTCCTACTGCTTCTTCTTCTACTGCTGCTACTGCTTCTTCTTCTTCTCCTACTGCTTCTTCTTCTACTGCTTCCTCCTCTACTGCTTCTTCTTCTACTGCTGCTTCTTTTTCTACTACTGCTTCATCTTCTTCTTCTACTGCTTCTAATGCTGCTTCTTCTCCTACTGCTGCTTCTTCTCCTACTGCTTCTTCCTCTACTGCTTCTTCTTCTACTGCTTCTTTTTCTTCTTCTTCTACTGCTTCATCTTCTACTGCTTCATCTTCTTCTTCTACTGCTTCTTCTTCTGCCTCTACTGCTTCTGCTTCTTCTACTACCACTTTAACTACTGCTAATAATCTGTACTGCAGAAAGTATTTTTCATCTAATGATGAGGCTGTATTCCACCTATCCTCGAAATATAATTTTTCTTTCGAGTCCATCTTCCATTTTCATTGTTCAGTCAAACGTGTTTTTATAGGAGGGTCGTTCTTGAATTCCGGGGGTATTCGGAGAAAAAAATGCACTACCATTCAAATGTTTTGGGTCACTTAGAAATGTCCTTGTTTTTGAAAGAAAAGCACATTAAAATAACATCAAATTGATCAGAAATAAAGTGTAGACATTGTTAATGTTGTAAATGACTATTGTAGGTGGAAACGGCACATTTTTTATGGAATATCTACATAGGCATACAGAGGCCCATTATCAGCAACCATCACTCCTGTGTTCCAATGGCACGTTGTGTTAGCTAATCCAAGTTTATCATTTTAAAAGGCTAATTGATCATTAGAAAACCCTTTTGCAGTTATGTTAGCACAGCTGAAAACTGTTGTTCTGGTTAAAGAAGCAATACAACTGGCCTTCTTTAGACTAGTTGAGTATCTGGAGCGTCAGCATTTGTGGGTTCGATTACAGGCTCAAAATGGCCGGAAACAAAGAACTTTCTTCTGAAACTCGTCAGTCTATTGTTGTTCTGAGAAATGAAGGCTATTCCATGCGAGAAATTGCCAAGAAACTGAAGATCTTGTACAAATCTGTGTACTACTCCCTTCTGTTTTTGTGCACAACATGGTAGCAACACAACATGACAGCAACACAACATGGTAGCAGCACAAAACAGGGTACAAACATTGTTTGGCACAGACAACAGCACAAAGGGCAAGAAGGTAGAGACAACAATACATCACACAAAGCAGCCACAACTGTCAGTAAGACTGTCGATCCTGACTATTCTCCCAGTCCCTGCCGCTGAAAAACATCCCCACAGCATGATGCTGCCACCACCATGCTTTACCGTAGTGATGGTGCCAGGTTTCCTCCAGACGTGACACTTGGCGTTCAGCCCAAAGCGTTCAATCTTGGAACTCTGGAGCTCTGTCAGTGACCATCAGGTTCTTGGTCAACCCCCTGTCCAAGCCCCTTCTCCCTCGATTGCTCAGTTTGGCCGGGCGCCCAGCTCTAGGAAGAGTCTTGGTGGTCGCAAACTTCTTCTATTTAAAAATGAAGGAGGCCACTGTGTTCTTGGGGACCTTCAATGCTGCAGAATTATTTGGTTCCCGTCCCCAGATCTGTGCCTCGAAACAATCCTGTCTCGGAGCTCTATGGACAATTCCATCGACCTCATGGCTTGGTTTTTGCTCTGACATGCACTGTCAACTGTGGGACCTTATATAGACAGGCGTATGCCTTTCCAAATCATGTCCAATCAATTGAATTTACCACAGGTGGACTCCAAACAAGTTGTAGAAACATCTCAAGGATGATCAATGGAAACAGGATGCACCGTAGCTCAATTTCGAGTCTCATAGCAAAGGGTCTGAATACTTATGAAAATAAGGTATTTCAGTTTTGTCACGTCCTGACCAGTAAAGGGGTTATTTGTTATTATAGTTTGGTCAGGACGTGGCAGGGGGTATTTGTTTTATATGGTTTTGAGTGTGTGTTTATGTATTTCGGGGTTTTTGGTTAAGTTCTATATTGTATATTTCTATGTCGGTTCTAGGGTGTTTATTTCTATGTTTAACCTCTCTGGACTAGGCGGGACGAATTCGTCCCACCTACGCAACAGCCAGTGTAATCCAGTGGTGCGATTTTCAAATACCTTAGAAATGCTATTACTTCAATTTCTCAAACATATGACTATTTTACAGCATTTTAAAGACAAGACTCTCGTTAATCTAAAAGGCTTTACAACGAAAGCAAAACATTAGATTATGTCAGCAGAGTACCCAGCCAGAAATAATCAGACACCCATTTTTCAAGCTAGCATATAATGTCACAAAAACCCAGAAGACAGCTAAATGCAGCACTAACCTTTGATGATCTTCATCAGATGACACACCTAGGACATTATGTTATACAATACATGCATGTTTTGTTCAATCAAGTTCATATTTATATCAAAAACCAGCTTTTTACATTAGCATGTGACGTTCAGAACTAGCATACCCCCCACAAACCTCCGGTGAATTTACTAAATTACTCACGATAAACGTTCACAAAAAACATAACAATTATTTTAAGAATTATAGATACAGAACTCCTTTGTGCAATCGAGGTGTCCGATTTTAAAATAGCTTTTCGGTGAAAGCACATTTTGCAATATTCTCAGTAGATAGCCCAGCCATCACGGCTAGCCATTTAGACACCGACCAAGTTTAGCCCTGACCAAACTCCGATTTACTATTACAAAAGTTTGATTACCTTTGTTGTCTTCGTCAGAATGCACTCCCAGGACTGCTACTTCAATAACAAATGTTGGTTTGGTCCAAAATAATCCATCGTTATATCCAAATAGCGGCGTTTTGTTCGTGCGTTCCAAGACACTATCCGAAGTGTAAATAAGGGTCACGAGCATGGCGCAATTCGTGACAAAAAAATTCTAAATATTCCATTACCGTACTTCGAAGCATGTCAACCGCTGTTTAAAATCCATTTTTATGCCATTTTTCTCGTAAAAAAGCGATAATATTCCGACCGGGAATCTGCGTTTAGGTAAACAGAGGAAAGAAAACAAAGCATTCGGTCGACGCGGGCACGCGCCTGAGTCTCACAGTACTGTAACCAGCCACTACCCAAACGCGCTACTTTTTTTCAGCCAGAGCCTGCAAAGCCACGATTCAGCTTTTTGCCGCCTTCTGAGAGACCATTGGAGCCGTAGGAAGTGTCACGTAACAGCAGAGATCCTTTGTTTTGGATAGAGATAACAAAGAAGGCCAAGAAATGGTCAGACAGGGTACTTCCTGTACAGAATCTTCTCAGGTTTTGACCTGCCATTTGAGTTCTGTTATACTCACAGACACCATTCAAACAGTTTTAGAAACTTTGGAGTGTTTTCTATCCAAAGCCAATAATTATATGCATATTCTAGTTACTGGGCAGGAGTAGTAACCAGATTAAATCGGGTACGTTTTTTATCCAGCCGTGTCAATACTGCCCCCTAGCCCTAACAGGTTAAGTATTGGGATTGGGGCCTTCAATTGGAGGCAGCTGGTTATCGTTGCCTCTGATTGAAGGTCCTGTAATTAGGAGTGTATTTGCTATGGGTATTGTGGGAGGTTGTTCTTAGCTGTATTTAGCCTGCAAGACTGTTTGTCGTCTGTTCTTTTTTCTTGTTTTGTTTTGGTAAATAAACATGAGCATTCACGTACCCGCTGCACCTTGGTCCATTCACAACGGCCGTTACAAGTTTTTCATTTTATTTCATTTTATTATCTAAAAAAACTGTTTTTTTGCTTTGTAATTATGGGGTATTGTGTGTAGATTGATGAAAAAAATATATATTTAATACATTTTCGAATAAGGCTGTAACATAACAAAATGTGGAAGAGTCAAAGGGTCTGAATAGACTTTATACAATATATGGGTTTGTGGACCAGATCCATCCCACGGGCCTTGAGTTGGACACAGGATTTAAAGTGTTTTATACCATAGTGAAGGGACAGCATTTACCACTGCAATTCAAGAATGACCCAGGTTAATTGATCGTGAAAAATAGACATCCCGCTGGGGCACACACAATGGTTGAATCAATGTTGTTTCAACGTTAAATGCTGTTGAACCAATGTGGAATAGACGTTGAATGGACATCTGTTCCCAGATTCTTACGTCATATGACATATCTTTAAATCAGCGTCTAGATTGCCTGGCCACTACTGTAGCAGAGTACCGGACCCAGAGCCGTATCTGAGTAGGAGTACTGATCTAGGATCAGGTCCCCTTCATGTCCATGTAATCTCATTCATTATAATGTAAAAGGATAAACTGATCTAGGATCAGGTCCCCTTCATGTCCATGTAATCTCATTCATTATAATGTAAAGGGCTAAACTGATCTAGGATCAGGTCCCCTTCATGTCCATGTAATCTCATTCATTATAATGTAAAAGGCTAATCTGATCTAGGATCAGGTCCCCTTCATGTCCATGTAATCTCATTCATTATAATGTAAAAGGCTAATCTGATCTAGGATCAGGTCCCCTTCATGTCCATGTAATCTCATTCATTATAATGTAAAAGGCTAATCTGATCTAGGATCAGGTCCCCTTCATGTCCATGTAATCTCATTCATTATAATGTAAAAGGCTAAACTGATCTAGGATCATGTCCCCTTCATGTCCATGTAATCTCATTCATTATAATGTAAAAGGCTAATCTGATCTAGGATCAGCAATCCTATGCTGAGACACTTTATGAATCAGAATATGATATATCCTATAGCAGACTGCTAGACCTGGGGAGAGAGAGAGAGAGACAACTCTTCATTTCTCAGTGAAAGGATTGGTTCCCTATGGGTCCAGGTCAGAAAGTGGTCCACTACATAGGGAATAGGCTGATATTTAGGACACAGCCTGTATTTATCTTTTCAGTGTTCACGTCTGTTTTTTTTTTTTACCACAAACACAAACAGATTGCTAGGCCCTGAGAGAGAGAGAGAGAGAGAGACAACGCTCCATCTATCAGTGTCACATTCTCTCTCTCTCTCATTGGGCCTGTTATTAACTTCACAGAGGTCTGGTGGATGTTGTGTTGTTGGGCAGTTGGAGTATTTTATCTGGAGTGACTTGGGAGAGAGAGGGGAACTGGGAGAGAGACAGAGAGAGGGAGAGATACAGAGAGAGAGAAACAGAGAGAGAGACAGGGTAAATGTAGGGGTCTGGTCTGACAGTAGATAAAGTAGAGGGTAAATGTAGGGGTTTGGTCTGACCGTAGATAAAGTAGAGGGTAAATGTAGGGGTCTGGTCTGACAGTAGATAAAGTAGAGGGTAAATGTAGGGGTCTGGTCTGACAGTAGATAAAGTAGAGGGTAAATGTAGGGGTTTGGTCTGACAGTAGATAAAGTAGAGGGTAAATGTAGGGGTTTGGTCTGACAGTAGATAAAGTAGAGGGTAAATGTAGGGGTTTGGTCTGACAGTAGATAAAGTAGAGGGTAAATGTAGGGGTTTGGTCTGACAGTAGATAAAGTAGAGGGTAAATGTAGGGGTTTGTTCTGACAGTAGATAAAGTAGAGGGTAAATGTAGGGGTTTGGTCTGACCGTAGATAAAGTAGAGGGTAAATGTAGGGGTTTGGTCTGACAGTAGATAAAGTAGAGGGTAAATGTAGGGGTTTGGTCTGACAGTAGATAAAGTAGAGGGTAAATGTAGGGGTTTGGTCTGACAGTAGATAAAGTAGAGGGTAAATGTAGGGGTTTGGTCTGACCGTAGATAAAGTAGAGGGTAAATGTAGGGGTTTGGTCTGACAGTAGATAAAGTAGAGGGTAAATGTAGGGGTTTGGTCTGACAGTAGATAAAGTAGAGGGTAAATGTAGGGGTTTGGTCTGACAGTAGATAAAGTAGAGGGTAAATGTAGGGGTTTGGTCTGACAGTAGATAAAGTAGAGGGTAAATGTAGGGGTTTGGTCTGACAGTAGATAAAGTAGAGGGTAAATGTAGGGGTTTGGTCTGACAGTAGATAAAGTAGAGGGTAAATGTAGGGGTTTGGTCTGACAGTAGATAAAGTAGAGGGTAAATGTAGGGGTTTGGTCTGACAGTAGATAAAGTAGAGGGTAAATGTAGGGGTTTGGTCTGACAGTAGATAAAGTAGAGGGTAAATGTAGGGGTCTGGTCTGACAGTAGATAAAGTAGAGGGTAAATGTAGGGGTTTGGTCTGGTCTGACAGTAGATAAAGTAGAGGGTAAATGTAGGGGTTTGGTCTGACAGTAGATAAAGTAGAGGGTAAATGTAGGGGTTTGGTCTGACAGTAGATAAAGTAGAGGGTAAATGTAGGGGTTTGGTCTGACCGTAGATAAAGTAGAGGGTAAATGTAGGGGTTTGGTCTGACAGTAGATAAAGTAGAGGGTAAATTTAGGGGTTTGGTCTGACAGTAGATAAAGTAGAGGGTAAATGTAGGGGTTTGGTCTGACAGTAGATAAAGTTGAGGGTAAATGTAGGGGTTTGGTCTGACAGTAGATAAAGTAGAGGGTAAATGTAGGGGTTTGGTCTGACAGTAGATAAAGTAGAGGGTAAATGTAGGGGTTTGGTCTGACAGTAGATAAAGTAGAGGGTAAATGTAGGGGTTTGGTCTGACAGTAGATAAAGTAGAGGGTAAATGAAGGGGTCTGGTCTGACAGTAGATAAAGTAGAGGGTAAATGTAGGGGTTTGGTCTGGTCTGACAGTAGATAAAGTAGAGGGTAAATGTAGGGGTTTGGTCTGACCGTAGATAAAGTAGAGGGTAAATGTAGGGGTTTGGTCTGACAGTAGATAAAGTAGAGGGTAAATGTAGGGGTTTGGTCTGACAGTAGATAAAGTAGAGGGTAAATGTTGGGGTTTGGTCTGACAGTAGATAAAGTAGAGGGTAAATGTAGGGGTTTGGTCTGACAGTAGATAAAGTAGAGGGTAAATGTAGGGGTTTGGTCTGACAGTAGATAAAGTAGAGGGTAAATGTAGGGGTCTGGTCTGACAGTAGATAAAGTAGAGGGTAAATGTAGGGGTTTGGTCTGACAGTAGATAAAGTAGAGGGTAAATGTAGGGGTTTGGTCTGACAGTAGATAAAGTAGAGGGTAAATGTAGGGGTTTGGTCTGACAGTAGATAAAATAGAGGGTAAATGTAGGGGTTTGGTCTGACAGTAGATAAAGTAGAGGGTAAATGTAGGGGTCTGGTCTGACAGTAGATAAAGTAGAGGGTAAATGTAGGGGTTTGGTCTGACAGTAGATAAAGTAGAGGGTAAATGTAGGGGTTTGGTCTGACAGTAGATAAAGTAGAGGGTAAATGTAGGGGTTTGGTCTGACAGTAGATAAAGTAGAGGGTAAATGTAGGGGTTTGGTCTGACAGTAGATAAAGTAGAGGGTAAATGTAGGGGTTTGGTCTGACAGTAGATAAAGTAGAGGGTAAATGTAAGGGTTTGGTCTGACAGTAGATAAAGTAGAGGGTAAATGTAGGGGTTTGGTCTGACAGTAGATAAAGTAGAGGGTAAATGTAGGGGTTTGGTCTGACCGTAGATAAAGTAGAGGGTAAATGTAGGGGTCTGGTCTGACAGTAGATAAAGTAGAGGGTAAATGTAGGGGTCTGGTCTGACAGTAGATAAAGTAGAGGGTAAATGTAGGGGTCTGGTCTGACAGTAGATAAAGTAGAGGGTAAATGTAGGGGTTTGGTCTGACAGTAGATAAAGTAGAGGGTAAATGTAGGGGTTTGTTCTGACAGTAGATAAAGTAGAGGGTAAATGTAGGGGTTTGGTCTGACAGTAGATAAAGTAGAGGGTAAATGTAGGGGTTTGGTCTGACAGTAGATAAAGTAGAGGGTAAATGTAGGGGTTTGGTCTGACAGTAGATAAAGTAGAGGGTAAATGTAGGGGTCTGGTCTGACAGTAGATAAAGTAGAGGGTAAATGTAGGGGTTTGGTCTGACAGTAGATAAAGTAGAGGGTAAATGTAGGGGTTTGGTCTGACAGTAGATAAAGTAGAGGGTAAATGTAGGGGTTTGGTCTGACAGTAGATAAAGTAGAGGGTAAATGTAGGGGTTTGGTCTGACAGTAGATAAAGTAGAGGGTAAATGTAGGGGTTTGGTCTGACAGTAGATAAAGTAGAGGGTAAATGTAGGGGTTTGGTCTGACAGTAGATAAAGTAGAGGGTAAATGTAGGGGTTTGGTCTGACAGTAGATAAAGTAGAGGGTAAATGTAGGGGTTTGGTCTGACAGTAGATAAAGTAGAGGGTAAATGTAGGGGTCTGGTCTGACAGTAGATAAAGTAGAGGGTAAATGTAGGGGTTTGGTCTGACAGTAGATAAAGTAGAGGGTAAATGTAGGGGTTTGGTCTGACCGTAGATAAAGTAGAGGGTAAATGTAGGGGTCTGGTCTGACAGTAGATAAAGTAGAGGGTAAATGTAGGGGTCTGGTCTGACAGTAGATAAAGTAGAGGGTAAATGTAGGGGTTTGGTCTGACAGTAGATAAAGTAGAGGGTAAATGTAGGGGTTTGGTCTGACAGTAGATAAAGTAGAGGGTAAATGTAGGGGTCTGGTCTGACAGTAGATAAAGTAGAGGGTAAATGTAGGGGTTTGGTCTGACAGTAGATAAAGTAGAGGGTAAATGTAGGGGTTTGGTCTGACAGTAGATAAAGTAGAGGGTAAATGTAGGGGTTTGGTCTGACAGTAGATAAAGTAGAGGGTAAATGTAGGGGTTTGGTCTGACAGTAGATAAAGTAGAGGGTAAATGTAGGGGTCTGGTCTGACAGTAGATAAAGTAGAGGGTAAATGTAGGGGTCTGGTCTGACAGTAGATAAAGTAGAGGGTAAATGTAGGGGTTTGGTCTGACAGTAGATAAAGTAGAGGGTAAATGTAGGGGTTTGGTCTGACAGTAGATAAAGTAGAGCGTAAATGTAGGGGTTTGTTCTGACAGTAGATAAAGTAGAGGGTAAATGTAGGGGTTTGGTCTGACAGTAGATAAAGTAGAGGGTAAATGTAGGGGTTTGGTCTGACAGTAGATAAAGTAGAGGGTAAATGTAGGGGTTTGGTCTGACAGTAGATAAAGTAGAGGGTAAATGTAGGGGTTTGGTCTGACAGTAGATAAAGTAGAGGGTACATGTAGGGGTCTGGTCTGACAGTAGATAAAGTAGAGGGTAAATGTAGGGGTTTGGTCTGACAGTAGATAAAGTAGAGGGTAAATGTAGGGGTTTGGTCTGACCGTAGATAAAGTAGAGGGTAAATGTAGGGGTCTGGTCTGACAGTAGATAAAGTAGAGGGTAAATGTAGGGGTTTGGTCTGACAGTAGATAAAGTAGAGGGTAAATGTAGGGGTTTGGTCTGACAGTAGATAAAGTAGAGGGTAAATGTAGGGGTTTGGTCTGACAGTAGATAAAGTAGAGGGTAAATGTAGGGGTTTGGTCTGACAGTAGATAAAGTAGAGGGTAAATGTAGGGGTTTGGTCTGACAGTAGATAAAGTAGAGGGTAAATGTAGGGGTTTGGTCTGACCGTAGATAAAGTAGAGGGTAAATGTAGGGGTTTGGTCTGACAGTAGATAAAGTAGAGGGTAAATGTAGGGGTCTGGTCTGACAGTAGATAAAGTAGAGGGTAAATGTAGGGGTTTGGTCTGACAGTAGATAAAGTAGAGGGTAAATGTAGGGGTTTGGTCTGACAGTAGATAAAGTAGAGGGTAAATGTAGGGGTTTGGTCTGACAGTAGATAAAGTAGAGGGTAAATGTAGGGGTTTGGTCTGACAGTAGATAAAGTAGAGGGTAAATGTAGGGGTTTGGTCTGACAGTAGATAAAGTAGAGGGTAAATGTAGGGGTTTGGTCTGACAGTAGATAAAGTAGAGGGTAAATGTAGGGGTTTGGTCTGACAGTAGATAAAGTAGAGGGTAAATGTAGGGGTTTGGTCTGACAGTAGATAAAGTAGAGGGTAAATGTAGGGGTTTGGTCTGACAGTAGATAAAGTAGAGGGTAAATGTAGGGGTTTGGTCTGAAAGTAGATAAAGTAGAGGGTAAATGTAGGGGTTTGGTCTGACAGTAGATAAAGTAGAGGGTAAATGTAGGGGTTTGGTCTGACCGTAGATAAAGTAGAGGGTAAATGTAGGGGTTTGGTCTGACAGTAGATAAAGTAGAGGGTAAATTTAGGGGTTTGGTCTGACAGTAGATAAAGTAGAGGGTAAATGTAGGGGTTTGGTCTGACAGTAGATAAAGTTGAGGGTAAATGTAGGGGTTTGGTCTGACAGTAGATAAAGTAGAGGGTAAATGTAGGGGTTTGGTCTGACAGTAGATAAAGTAGAGGGTAAATGTAGGGGTTTGGTCTGACAGTAGATAAAGTAGAGGGTAAATGTAGGGGTTTGGTCTGACAGTAGATAAAGTAGAGGGTAAATGAAGGGGTCTGGTCTGACAGTAGATAAAGTAGAGGGTAAATGTAGGGGTTTGGTCTGGTCTGACAGTAGATAGGGGTTTGGTCTGACAGTAGATAAAGTAGAGGGTAAATGTAGGGGTTTGGTCTGACAGTAGATAAAGTAGAGGGTAAATGTAGGGGTTTGGTCTGACAGTAGATAAAGTAGAGGGTAAATGTAGGGGTTTGGTCTGACAGTAGATAAAGTAGAGGGTAAATGTAGGGGTTTGGTCTGACAGTAGATAAAGTAGAGGGTAAATACTGACAGTAGATAAAGTAGAGGGTAAATGTAGGGGTCTGGTCTGACAGTAGATAAAGTAGAGGGTAAATGTAGGGGTTTGGTCTGACAGTAGATAAAGTAGAGGGTAAATGTAGGGGTTTGGTCTGACAGTAGATAAAGTAGAGGGTAAATGTAGGGGTTTGGTCTGACAGTAGATAAAGTAGAGGGTAAATGTAGGGGTTTGGTCTGACAGTAGATAAAGTAGAGGGTAAATGTAGGGGTTTGGTCTGACAGTAGATAAAGTAGAGGGTAAATGTAGGGGTTTGGTCTGACAGTAGATAAAGTAGAGGGTAAATGTAGGGGTTTGGTCTGACAGTAGATAAAGTAGAGGGTAAATGTAGGGGTTTGGTCTGACCGTAGATAAAGTAGAGGGTAAATGTAGGGGTCTGGTCTGACAGTAGATAAAGTAGAGGGTAAATGTAGGGGTCTGGTCTGACAGTAGATAAAGTAGAGGGTAAATGTAGGGGTCTGGTCTGACAGTAGATAAAGTAGAGGGTAAATGTAGGGGTTTGGTCTGACAGTAGATAAAGTAGAGGGTAAATGTAGGGGTTTGTTCTGACAGTAGATAAAGTAGAGGGTAAATGTAGGGGTTTGGTCTGACAGTAGATAAAGTAGAGGGTAAATGTAGGGGTTTGGTCTGACAGTAGATAAAGTAGAGGGTAAATGTAGGGGTTTGGTCTGACAGTAGATAAAGTAGAGGGTAAATGTAGGGGTCTGGTCTGACAGTAGATAAAGTAGAGGGTAAATGTAGGGGTTTGGTCTGACAGTAGATAAAGTAGAGGGTAAATGTAGGGGTTTGGTCTGACCGTAGATAAAGTAGAGGGTAAATGTAGGGGTCTGGTCTGACAGTAGATAAAGTAGAGGGTAAATGTAGGGGTTTGGTCTGACAGTAGATAAAGTAGAGGGTAAATGTAGGGGTTTGGTCTGACAGTAGATAAAGTAGAGGGTAAATGTAGGGGTTTGGTCTGACAGTAGATAAAGTAGAGGGTAAATGTAGGGGTTTGGTCTGACAGTAGATAAAGTAGAGGGTAAATGTAGGGGTTTGGTCTGACAGTAGATAAAGTAGAGGGTAAATGTAGGGGTCTGGTCTGACAGTAGATAAAGTAGAGGGTAAATGTAGGGGTTTGGTCTGACAGTAGATAAAGTAGAGGGTAAATGTAGGGGTTTGGTCTGACCGTAGATAAAGTAGAGGGTAAATGTAGGGGTCTGGTCTGACAGTAGATAAAATAGAGGGTAAATGTAGGGGTCTGGTCTGACAGTAGATAAAGTAGAGGGTAAATGTAGGGGTTTGGTCTGACAGTAGATAAAGTAGAGGGTAAATGTAGGGGTTTGGTCTGACAGTAGATAAAGTAGAGGGTAAATGTAGGGGTCTGGTCTGACAGTAGATAAAGTAGAGGGTAAATGTAGGGGTTTGGTCTGACAGTAGATAAAGTAGAGGGTAAATGTAGGGGTTTGGTCTGACCGTAGATAAAGTAGAGGGTAAATGTAGGGGTCTGGTCTGACAGTAGATAAAGTAGAGGGTAAATGTAGGGGTTTGGTCTGACAGTAGATAAAGTAGAGGGTAAATGTAGGGGTTTGGTCTGACAGTAGATAAAGTAGAGGGTAAATGTAGGGGTTTGGTCTGACAGTAGATAAAGTAGAGGGTAAATGTAGGGGTTTGGTCTGACAGTAGATAAAGTAGAGGGTAAATGTAGGGGTTTGGTCTGACAGTAGATAAAGTAGAGGGTAAATGTAGGGGTCTGGTCTGACAGTAGATAAAGTAGAGGGTAAATGTAGGGGTTTGGTCTGACAGTAGATAAAGTAGAGGGTAAATGTAGGGGTTTGGTCTGACCGTAGATAAAGTAGAGGGTAAATGTAGGGGTCTGGTCTGACAGTAGATAAAGTAGAGGGTAAATGTAGGGGTCTGGTCTGACAGTAGATAAAGTAGAGGGTAAATGTAGGGGTTTGGTCTGACAGTAGATAAAGTAGAGGGTAAATGTAGGGGTTTGGTCTGACAGTAGATAAAGTAGAGCGTAAATGTAGGGGTTTGTTCTGACAGTAGATAAAGTAGAGGGTAAATGTAGGGGTTTGGTCTGACAGTAGATAAAGTAGAGGGTAAATGTAGGGGTTTGGTCTGACAGTAGATAAAGTAGAGGGTAAATGTAGGGGTTTGGTCTGACAGTAGATAAAGTAGAGGGTAAATGCAGGGGTTTGGTCTGACAGTAGATAAAGTAGAGGGTAAATGTAGGGGTCTGGTCTGACAGTAGATAAAGTAGAGGATAAATGTAGGGGTTTGGTCTGACCGTAGATAAAGTAGAGGGTAAATGTAGGGGTTTGGTCTGACAGTAGATAAAGTAGAGGGTAAATGTAGGGGTTTGGTCTGACAGTAGATAAAGTAGAGGGTAAATGTAGGGGTTTGGTCTGACAGTAGATAAAGTAGAGGGTAAATGTAGGGGTTTGGTCTGACAGTAGATAAAGTAGAGGGTAAATGTAGGGGTTTGGTCTGACAGTAGATAAAGTAGAGGGTAAATGTAGGGGTTTGGTCTGACAGTAGATAAAGTAGAGGGTAAATGTAGGGGTTTGGTCTGACAGTAGATAAAGTAGAGGGTAAATGTAGGGGTTTGGTCTGACAGTAGATAAAGTAGAGGGTAAATGTAGGGGTTTGGTCTGACAGTAGATAAAGTAGAGGGTAAATGTAGGGGTTTGGTCTGACAGTAGATAAAGTAGAGGGTAAATGTAGGGGTTTGGTCTGACAGTAGATAAAGTAGAGGGTAAATGTAGGGGTTTGGTCTGACAGTAGATAAAGTAGAGGGTAAATGTAGGGGTTTGGTCTGACAGTAGATAAAGTAGAGGGTAAATGTAGGGGTTGGATCTGACAGTAGATAAAGTAGAGGGTAAATGTAGGGGTTTGGTCTGACAGTAGATAAAGTAGAGGGTAAATGTAGGGGTTTGGTCTGACAGTAGATAAAGTAGAGGGTAAATGTAGGGGTTTGGTCTGACAGTAGATAAAGTAGAGGGTAAATGTAGGGGTTTGGTCTGACAGTAGATAAAGTAGAGGGTAAATGTAGGGGTTTGGTCTGACAGTAGATAAAGTAGAGGGTAAATGTAGGGGTTTGGTCTGACAGTAGATAAAGTAGAGGGTAAATGTAGGGGTTTGGTCTGACAGTAGATAAAGTAGAGGGTAAATGTAGGGGTTTGGTCTGACAGTAGATAAAGTAGAGGGTAAATGTAGGGGTTTGGTCTGACAGTAGATAAAGTAGAGGGTAAATGTAGGGGTTTGGTCTGACAGTAGATAAAGTAGAGGGTAAATGTAGGGGTTTGGTCTGACAGTAGATAAAGTAGAGGGTAAATGTAGGGGTTTGGTCTGACAGTAGATAAAGTAGAGGGTAAATGTAGGGGTTTGGTCTGACAGTAGATAAAGTAGAGGGTAAATGTAGGGGTTTGGTCTGACAGTAGATAAAGTAGAGGGTAAATGTAGGGGTTTGGTCTGACAGTAGATAAAGTAGAGGGTAAATGTAGGGGTTTGGTCTGACAGTAGATAAAGTAGAGGGTAAATGTAGGGGTTTGGTCTGACAGTAGATAAAGTAGAGGGTAAATGTAGGGGTTTGGTCTGACAGTAGATAAAGTAGAGGGTAAATGTAGGGGTTTGGTCTGACAGTAGATAAAGTAGAGGGTAAATGTAGGGGTTTGGTCTGACAGTAGATAAAGTAGAGGGTAAATGTAGGGGTTTGGTCTGACAGTAGATAAAGTAGAGGGTAAATGTAGGGGTTTGGTCTGACAGTAGATAAAGTAGAGGGTAAATGTAGGGGTTTGGTCTGACAGTAGATAAAGTAGAGGGTAAATGTAGGGGTTTGGTCTGACAGTAGATAAAGTAGAGGGTAAATGTAGGGGTTTGGTCTGACAGTAGATAAAGTAGAGGGTAAATGTAGGGGTTTGGTCTGACCGTAGATAAAGTAGAGGGTAAATGTAGGGGTCTGGTCTGACAGTAGATAAAGTAGAGGGTAAATGTAGGGGTCTGGTCTGACAGTAGATAAAGTAGAGGGTAAATGTAGGGGTCTGGTCTGACAGTAGATAAAGTAGAGGGTAAATGTAGGGGTTTGGTCTGACAGTAGATAAAGTAGAGGGTAAATGTAGGGGTTTGGTCTGACAGTAGATAAAGTAGAGGGTAAATGTAGGGGTTTGGTCTGACAGTAGATAAAGTAGAGGGTAAATGTAGGGGTTTGGTCTGACAGTAGATAAAGTAGAGGGTAAATGTAGGGGTTGGTCTGACAGTAGATAAAGTAGAGGGTAAATGTAGGGGTTTGGTCTGACAGTAGATAAAGTAGAGGGTAAATGTAGGGGTTTGGTCTGACAGTAGATAAAGTAGAGGGTAAATGTAGGGGTTTGGTCTGACAGTAGATAAAGTAGAGGGTAAATGTAGGGGTTTGGTCTGACAGTAGATAAAGTAGAGGGTAAATGTAGGGGTTTGGTCTGACAGTAGATAAAGTAGAGGGTAAATGTAGGGGTTTGGTCTGACAGTAGATAAAGTAGAGGGTAAATGTAGGGGTTTGGTCTGACAGTAGATAAAGTAGAGGGTAAATGTAGGGGTTTGGTCTGACAGTAGATAAAGTAGAGGGTAAATGTAGGGGTTTGGTCTGACAGTAGATAAAGTAGAGGGTAAATGTAGGGGTTTGGTCTGACAGTAGATAAAGTAGAGGGTAAATGTAGGGGTTTGGTCTGACAGTAGATAAAGTAGAGGGTAAATGTAGGGGTTTGGTCTGACAGTAGATAAAGTAGAGGGTAAATGTAGGGGTTTGGTCTGACAGTAGATAAAGTAGAGGGTAAATGTAGGGGTTTGGTCTGACAGTAGATAAAGTAGAGGGTAAATGTAGGGGTTTGGTCTGACAGTAGATAAAGTAGAGGGTAAATGTAGGGGTTTGGTCTGACAGTAGATAAAGTAGAGGGTAAATGTAGGGGTTTGGTCTGACAGTAGATAAAGTAGAGGGTAAATGTAGGGGTTTGGTCTGACAGTAGATAAAGTAGAGGGTAAATGTAGGGGTCTGGTCTGACAGTAGATAAAGTAGAGGGTAAATGTAGGGGTTTGGTCTGACAGTAGATAAAGTAGAGGGTAAATGTAGGGGTTTGGTCTGACAGTAGATAAAGTAGAGGGTAAATGTAGGGGTTTGGTCTGACAGTAGATAAAGTAGAGGGTAAATGTAGGGGTTTGGTCTGACAGTAGATAAAGTAGAGGGTAAATGTAGGGGTTTGGTCTGACAGTAGATAAAGTAGAGGGTAAATGTAGGGGTTTGGTCTGACAGTAGATAAAGTAGAGGGTAAATGTAGGGGTTTGGTCTGACAGTAGATAAAGTAGAGGGTAAATGTAGGGGTTTGGTCTGACCGTAGATAAAGTAGAGGGTAAATGTAGGGGTCTGGTCTGACA
Organism: Salmo salar; assembly: GCF_965601325.2. Classification (NCBI taxonomy): domain Eukaryota; kingdom Metazoa; phylum Chordata; class Actinopteri; order Salmoniformes; family Salmonidae; genus Salmo; species Salmo salar. The sequence continues at coordinate 50,924,521 of NC_138316.1, read as the reverse complement.
GTAGATAAAGTAGAGGGTAAATGTAGGGGTCTGGTCTGACAGTAGATAAAGTAGAGGGTAAATGTAGGGGTTTGGTCTGACAGTAGATAAAGTAGAGGGTAAATGTAGGGGTTTGGTCTGACAGTAGATAAAGTAGAGGGTAAATGTAGGGGTCTGGTCTGACAGTAGATAAAGTAGAGGGTAAATGTAGGGGTTTGGTCTGACAGTAGATAAAGTAGAGGGTAAATGTAGGGGTTTGGTCTGACAGTAGATAAAGTAGAGGGTAAATGTAGGGGTTTGGTCTGACAGTAGATAAAGTAGAGGGTAAATGTAGGGGTTTGGTCTGACAGTAGATAAAGTAGAGGGTAAATGTAGGGGTTTGGTCTGACAGTAGATAAAGTAGAGGGTAAATGTAGGGGTTTGGTCTGACAGTAGATAAAGTAGAGGGTAAATGTAGGGGTTTGGTCTGACAGTAGATAAAGTAGAGGGTAAATGTAGGGGTTTGGTCTGACAGTAGATAAAGTAGAGGGTAAATGTAGGGGTCTGGTCTGACAGTAGATAAAGTAGAGGGTAAATGTAGGGGTTTGGTCTGACAGTAGATAAAGTAGAGGGTAAATGTAGGGGTTTGGTCTGACCGTAGATAAAGTAGAGGGTAAATGTAGGGGTCTGGTCTGACAGTAGATAAAGTAGAGGGTAAATGTAGGGGTTTGGTCTGACAGTAGATAAAGTAGAGGGTAAATGTAGGGGTTTGGTCTGACAGTAGATAAAGTAGAGGGTAAATGTAGGGGTTTGGTCTGACAGTAGATAAAGTAGAGGGTAAATGTAGGGGTTTGGTCTGACAGTAGATAAAGTAGAGGGTAAATGTAGGGGTTTGGTCTGACAGTAGATAAAGTAGAGGGTAAATGTAGGGGTTTGGTCTGACAGTAGATAAAGTAGAGGGTAAATGTAGGGGTTTGGTCTGACAGTAGATAAAGTAGAGGGTAAATGTAGGGGTTTGGTCTGACAGTAGATAAAGTAGAGGGTAAATGTAGGGGTCTGGTCTGACAGTAGATAAAGTAGAGGGTAAATGTAGGGGTTTGGTCTGACAGTAGATAAAGTAGAGGGTAAATGTAGGGGTTTGGTCTGACAGTAGATAAAGTAGAGGGTAAATGTAGGGGTTTGGTCTGACAGTAGATAAAGTAGAGGGTAAATGTAGGGGTTTGGTCTGACAGTAGATAAAGTAGAGGGTAAATGTAGGGGTTTGGTCTGACAGTAGATAAAGTAGAGGGTAAATGTAGGGGTCTGGTCTGACAGTAGATAAAGTAGAGGGTAAATGTAGGGGTCTGGTCTGACAGTAGATAAAGTAGAGGGTAAATGTAGGGGTTTGGTCTGACAGTAGATAAAGTAGAGGGTAAATGTAGGGGTTTGGTCTGACAGTAGATAAAGTAGAGGGTAAATGTAGGGGTTTGGTCTGACAGTAGATAAAGTAGAGGGTAAATGTAGGGGTTTGGTCTGACAGTAGATAAAGTAGAGGGTAAATGTAGGGGTTTGGTCTGACAGTAGATAAAGTAGAGGGTAAATGTAGGGGTTTGGTCTGACAGTAGATAAAGTAGAGGGTAAATGTAGGGGTTTGGTCTGACAGTAGATAAAGTAGAGGGTAAATGTAGGGGTTTGGTCTGACAGTAGATAAAGTAGAGGGTAAATGTAGGGGTTTGGTCTGACAGTAGATAAAGTAGAGGGTAAATGTAGGGGTTTGGTCTGACAGTAGATAAAGTAGAGGGTAAATGTAGGGGTTTGGTCTGACAGTAGATAAAGTAGAGGGTAAATGTAGGGGTTTGGTCTGACAGTAGATAAAGTAGAGGGTAAATGTAGGGGTTTGGTCTGACAGTAGATAAAGTAGAGGGTAAATGTAGGGGTTTGGTCTGACAGTAGATAAAGTAGAGGGTAAATGTAGGGGTTTGGTCTGACAGTAGATAAAGTAGAGGGTAAATGTAGGGGTTTGGTCTGACAGTAGATAAAGTAGAGGGTAAATGTAGGGGTTTGGTCTGACAGTAGATAAAGTAGAGGGTAAATGTAGGGGTTTGGTCTGACAGTAGATAAAGTAGAGGGTAAATGTAGGGGTTTGGTCTGACAGTAGATAAAGTAGAGGGTAAATGTAGGGGTTTGGTCTGACAGTAGATAAAGTAGAGGGTAAATGTAGGGGTTTGGTCTGACAGTAGATAAAGTAGAGGGTAAATGTAGGGGTTTGGTCTGACAGTAGATAAAGTAGAGGGTAAATGTAGGGGTTTGGTCTGACAGTAGATAAAGTAGAGGGTAAATGTAGGGGTTTGGTCTGACAGTAGATAAAGTAGAGGGTAAATGTAGGGGTTTGGTCTGACAGTAGATAAAGTAGAGGGTAAATGTAGGGGTTTGGTCTGACAGTAGATAAAGTAGAGGGTAAATGTAGGGGTTTGGTCTGACAGTAGATAAAGTAGAGGGTAAATGTAGGGGTTTGGTCTGACAGTAGATAAAGTAGAGGGTAAATGTAGGGGTTTGGTCTGACAGTAGATAAAGTAGAGGGTAAATGTAGGGGTTTGGTCTGACAGTAGATAAAGTAGAGGGTAAATGTAGGGGTTTGGTCTGACAGTAGATAAAGTAGAGGGTAAATGTAGGGGTTTGGTCTGACAGTAGATAAAGTAGAGGGTAAATGTAGGGGTTTGGTCTGACAGTAGATAAAGTAGAGGGTAAATGTAGGGGTTTGGTCTGACAGTAGATAAAGTAGAGGGTAAATGTAGGGGTTTGGTCTGACAGTAGATAAAGTAGAGGGTAAATGTAGGGGTTTGGTCTGACAGTAGATAAAGTAGAGGGTAAATGTAGGGGTTTGGTCTGACAGTAGATAAAGTAGAGGGTAAATGTAGGGGTTTGGTCTGACAGTAGATAAAGTAGAGGGTAAATGTAGGGGTTTGGTCTGACAGTAGATAAAGTAGAGGGTAAATGTAGGGGTTTGGTCTGACAGTAGATAAAGTAGAGGGTAAATGTAGGGGTTTGGTCTGACAGTAGATAAAGTAGAGGGTAAATGTAGGGGTTTGGTCTGACAGTAGATAAAGTAGAGGGTAAATGTAGGGGTCTGGTCTGACAGTAGATAAAGTAGAGGGTAAATGTAGGGGTTTGGTCTGACAGTAGATAAAGTAGAGGGTAAATGTAGGGGTTTGGTCTGACAGTAGATAAAGTAGAGGGTAAATGTAGGGGTCTGGTCTGACAGTAGATAAAGTAGAGGGTAAATGTAGGGGTTTGGTCTGACAGTAGATAAAGTAGAGGGTAAATGTAGGGGTTTGGTCTGACAGTAGATAAAGTAGAGGGTAAATGTAGGGGTTTGGTCTGACAGTAGATAAAGTAGAGGGTAAATGTAGGGGTTTGGTCTGACAGTAGATAAAGTAGAGGGTAAATGTAGGGGTTTGGTCTGACAGTAGATAAAGTAGAGGGTAAATGTAGGGGTTTGGTCTGACAGTAGATAAAGTAGAGGGTAAATGTAGGGGTTTGGTCTGACAGTAGATAAAGTAGAGGGTAAATGTAGGGGTTTGGTCTGACCGTAGATAAAGTAGAGGGTAAATGTAGGGGTCTGGTCTGACAGTAGATAAAGTAGAGGGTAAATGTAGGGGTCTGGTCTGACAGTAGATAAAGTAGAGGGTAAATGTAGGGGTTTGGTCTGACAGTAGATAAAGTAGAGGGTAAATGTAGGGGTTTGGTCTGACAGTAGATAAAGTAGAGGGTAAATGTAGGGGTTTGGTCTGACAGTAGATAAAGTAGAGGGTAAATGTAGGGGTTTGGTCTGACAGTAGATAAAGTAGAGGGTAAATGTAGGGGTTTGGTCTGACAGTAGATAAAGTAGAGGGTAAATGTAGGGGTTTGGTCTGACAGTAGATAAAGTAGAGGGTAAATGTAGGGGTTTGGTCTGACAGTAGATAAAGTAGAGGGTAAATGTAGGGGTCTGGTCTGACAGTAGATAAAGTAGAGGGTAAATGTAGGGGTTTGGTCTGACAGTAGATAAAGTAGAGGGTAAATGTAGGGGTTTGGTCTGACAGTAGATAAAGTAGAGGGTAAATGTAGGGGTTTGGTCTGACAGTAGATAAAGTAGAGGGTAAATGTAGGGGTTTGGTCTGACAGTAGATAAAGTAGAGGGTAAATGTAGGGGTTTGGTCTGACAGTAGATAAAGTAGAGGGTAAATGTAGGGGTTTGGTCTGACAGTAGATAAAGTAGAGGGTAAATGTAGGGGTTTGGTCTGACAGTAGATAAAGTAGAGGGTAAATGTAGGGGTTTGGTCTGACAGTAGATAAAGTAGAGGGTAAATGTAGGGGTTTGGTCTGACAGTAGATAAAGTAGAGGGTAAATGTAGGGGTTTGGTCTGACAGTAGATAAAGTAGAGGGTAAATGTAGGGGTCTGGTCTGACAGTAGATAAAGTAGAGGGTAAATGTAGGGGTTTGGTCTGACAGTAGATAAAGTAGAGGGTAAATGTAGGGGTTTGGTCTGACAGTAGATAAAGTAGAGGGTAAATGTAGGGGTTTGGTCTGACAGTAGATAAAGTAGAGGGTAAATGTAGGGGTTTGGTCTGACAGTAGATAAAGTAGAGGGTAAATGTAGGGGTTTGGTCTGACAGTAGATAAAGTAGAGGGTAAATGTAGGGGTTTGGTCTGACAGTAGATAAAGTAGAGGGTAAATGTAGGGGTTTGGTCTGACAGTAGATAAAGTAGAGGGTAAATGTAGGGGTTTGGTCTGACAGTAGATAAAGTAGAGGGTAAATGTAGGGGTCTGGTCTGACAGTAGATAAAGTAGAGGGTAAATGTAGGGGTTTGGTCTGACAGTAGATAAAGTAGAGGGTAAATGTAGGGGTTTGGTCTGACAGTAGATAAAGTAGAGGGTAAATGTAGGGGTTTGGTCTGACAGTAGATAAAGTAGAGGGTAAATGTAGGGGTTTGGTCTGACAGTAGATAAAGTAGAGGGTAAATGTAGGGGTTTGGTCTGACAGTAGATAAAGTAGAGGGTAAATGTAGGGGTTTGGTCTGACAGTAGATAAAGTAGAGGGTAAATGTAGGGGTTTGGTCTGACAGTAGATAAAGTAGAGGGTAAATGTAGGGGTTTGGTCTGACAGTAGATAAAGTAGAGGGTAAATGTAGGGGTTTGGTCTGACAGTAGATAAAGTAGAGGGTAAATGTAGGGGTTTGGTCTGACAGTAGATAAAGTAGAGGGTAAATGTAGGGGTTTGGTCTGACAGTAGATAAAGTAGAGGGTAAATGTAGGGGTTTGGTCTGACAGTAGATAAAGTAGAGGGTAAATGTAGGGGTTTGGTCTGACAGTAGATAAAGTAGAGGGTAAATGTAGGGGTTTGGTCTGACAGTAGATAAAGTAGAGGGTAAATGTAGGGGTTTGGTCTGACAGTAGATAAAGTAGAGGGTAAATGTAGGGGTTTGGTCTGACAGTAGATAAAGTAGAGGGTAAATGTAGGGGTTTGGTCTGACAGTAGATAAAGTAGAGGGTAAATGTAGGGGTTTGGTCTGACAGTAGATAAAGTAGAGGGTAAATGTAGGGGTTTGGTCTGACAGTAGATAAAGTAGAGGGTAAATGTAGGGGTTTGGTCTGACAGTAGATAAAGTAGAGGGTAAATGTAGGGGTTTGGTCTGACAGTAGATAAAGTAGAGGGTAAATGTAGGGGTTTGGTCTGACAGTAGATAAAGTAGAGGGTAAATGTAGGGGTTTGGTCTGACAGTAGATAAAGTAGAGGGTAAATGTAGGGGTCTGGTCTGACAGTAGATAAAGTAGAGGGTAAATGTAGGGGTTTGGTCTGACAGTAGATAAAGTAGAGGGTAAATGTAGGGGTTTGGTCTGACAGTAGATAAAGTAGAGGGTAAATGTAGGGGTCTGGTCTGACAGTAGATAAAGTAGAGGGTAAATGTAGGGGTTTGGTCTGACAGTAGATAAAGTAGAGGGTAAATGTAGGGGTCTGGTCTGACAGTAGATAAAGTAGAGGGTAAATGTAGGGGTTTGGTCTGACAGTAGATAAAGTAGAGGGTAAATGTAGGGGTTTGGTCTGACAGTAGATAAAGTAGAGGGTAAATGTAGGGGTCTGGTCTGACAGTAGATAAAGTAGAGGGTAAATGTAGGGGTTTGGTCTGACAGTAGATAAAGTAGAGGGTAAATGTAGGGGTCTGGTCTGACAGTAGATAAAGTAGAGGGTAAATGTAGGGGTTTGGTCTGACAGTAGATAAAGTAGAGGGTAAATGTAGGGGTTTGGTCTGACAGTAGATAAAGTAGAGGGTAAATGTAGGGGTTTGGTCTGACAGTAGATAAAGTAGAGGGTAAATGTAGGGGTTTGGTCTGACAGTAGATAAAGTAGAGGGTAAATGTAGGGGTTTGGTCTGACAGTAGATAAAGTAGAGGGTAAATGTAGGGGTTTGGTCTGACAGTAGATAAAGTAGAGGGTAAATGTAGGGGTTTGGTCTGACAGTAGATAAAGTAGAGGGTAAATGTAGGGGTTTGGTCTGACAGTAGATAAAGTAGAGGGTAAATGTAGGGGTTTGGTCTGACAGTAGATAAAGTAGAGGGTAAATGTAGGGGTTTGGTCTGACAGTAGATAAAGTAGAGGGTAAATGTAGGGGTTTGGTCTGACAGTAGATAAAGTAGAGGGTAAATGTAGGGGTTTGGTCTGACAGTAGATAAAGTAGAGGGTAAATGTAGGGGTTTGGTCTGACAGTAGATAAAGTAGAGGGTAAATGTAGGGGTTTGGTCTGACAGTAGATAAAGTAGAGGGTAAATGTAGGGGTTTGGTCTGACAGTAGATAAAGTAGAGGGTAAATGTAGGGGTCTGGTCTGACAGTAGATAAAGTAGAGGGTAAATGTAGGGGTTTGGTCTGACAGTAGATAAAGTAGAGGGTAAATGTAGGGGTTTGGTCTGACCGTAGATAAAGTAGAGGGTAAATGTAGGGGTCTGGTCTGACAGTAGATAAAGTAGAGGGTAAATGTAGGGGTTTGGTCTGACAGTAGATAAAGTAGAGGGTAAATGTAGGGGTTTGGTCTGACAGTAGATAAAGTAGAGGGTAAATGTAGGGGTTTGGTCTGACAGTAGATAAAGTAGAGGGTAAATGTAGGGGTTTGGTCTGACAGTAGATAAAGTAGAGGGTAAATGTAGGGGTTTGGTCTGACAGTAGATAAAGTAGAGGGTAAATGTAGGGGTCTGGTCTGACAGTAGATAAAGTAGAGGGTAAATGTAGGGGTTTGGTCTGACAGTAGATAAAGTAGAGGGTAAATGTAGGGGTTTGGTCTGACCGTAGATAAAGTAGAGGGTAAATGTAGGGGTCTGGTCTGACAGTAGATAAAAGTAGAGGGTAAATGTAGGGGTCTGGTCTGACAGTAGATAAAGTAGAGGGTAAATGTAGGGGTTTGGTCTGACAGTAGATAAAGTAGAGGGTAAATGTAGGGGTTTGGTCTGACAGTAGATAAAGTAGAGGGTAAATGTAGGGGTCTGGTCTGACAGTAGATAAAGTAGAGGGTAAATGTAGGGGTTTGGTCTGACAGTAGATAAAGTAGAGGGTAAATGTAGGGGTTTGGTCTGACCGTAGATAAAGTAGAGGGTAAATGTAGGGGTCTGGTCTGACAGTAGATAAAGTAGAGGGTAAATGTAGGGGTTTGGTCTGACAGTAGATAAAGTAGAGGGTAAATGTAGGGGTTTGGTCTGACAGTAGATAAAGTAGAGGGTAAATGTAGGGGTTTGGTCTGACAGTAGATAAAGTAGAGGGTAAATGTAGGGGTTTGGTCTGACAGTAGATAAAGTAGAGGGTAAATGTAGGGGTTTGGTCTGACAGTAGATAAAGTAGAGGGTAAATGTAGGGGTCTGGTCTGACAGTAGATAAAGTAGAGGGTAAATGTAGGGGTTTGGTCTGACAGTAGATAAAGTAGAGGGTAAATGTAGGGGTTTGGTCTGACCGTAGATAAAGTAGAGGGTAAATGTAGGGGTCTGGTCTGACAGTAGATAAAGTAGAGGGTAAATGTAGGGGTCTGGTCTGACAGTAGATAAAGTAGAGGGTAAATGTAGGGGTTTGGTCTGACAGTAGATAAAGTAGAGGGTAAATGTAGGGGTTTGGTCTGACAGTAGATAAAGTAGAGCGTAAATGTAGGGGTTTGGTCTGACAGTAGATAAAGTAGAGGGTAAATGTAGGGGTTTGGTCTGACAGTAGATAAAGTAGAGGGTAAATGTAGGGGTTTGGTCTGACAGTAGATAAAGTAGAGGGTAAATGTAGGGGTTTGGTCTGACAGTAGATAAAGTAGAGGGTAAATGTAGGGGTTTGGTCTGACAGTAGATAAAGTAGAGGGTAAATGTAGGGGTCTGGTCTGACAGTAGATAAAGTAGAGGATAAATGTAGGGGTTTGGTCTGACCGTAGATAAAGTAGAGGGTAAATGTAGGGGTTTGGTCTGACAGTAGATAAAGTAGAGGGTAAATGTAGGGGTTTGGTCTGACAGTAGATAAAGTAGAGGGTAAATGTAGGGGTTTGGTCTGACAGTAGATAAAGTAGAGGGTAAATGTAGGGGTTTGGTCTGACCGTAGATAAAGTAGAGGGTAAATGTAGGGGTCTGGTCTGACAGTAGATAAAAGTAGAGGGTAAATGTAGGGGTCTGGTCTGACAGTAGATAAAGTAGAGGGTAAATGTAGGGGTTTGGTCTGACAGTAGATAAAGTAGAGGGTAAATGTAGGGGTTTGGTCTGACAGTAGATAAAGTAGAGCGTAAATGTAGGGGTTTGTTCTGACAGTAGATAAAGTAGAGGGTAAATGTAGGGGTTTGGTCTGACAGTAGATAAAGTAGAGGGTAAATGTAGGGGTTTGGTCTGACAGTAGATAAAGTAGAGGGTAAATGTAGGGGTTTGGTCTGACAGTAGATAAAGTAGAGGGTAAATGCTAGGGGTCTGGTCTGACAGTAGATAAAGTAGAGGGTAAATGTAGGGGTTTGGTCTGGTCTGACAGTAGATAAAGTAGAGGGATAAATGTAGGGGTTTGGTCTGACCGTAGATAAAGTAGAGGGTAAATGTAGGGGTTTGGTCTGACAGTAGATAAAGTAGAGGGTAAATGTAGGGGTTTGGTCTGACAGTAGATAAAGTAGAGGGTAAATGTAGGGGTTTGGTCTGACAGTAGATAAAGTAGAGGGTAAATGTAGGGGTTTGGTCTGACAGTAGATAAAGTAGAGGGTAAATGTAGGGGTTTGGTCTGACAGTAGATAAAGTAGAGGGTAAATGTAGGGGTTTGGTCTGACAGTAGATAAAGTAGAGGGTAAATGTAGGGGTTTGGTCTGACAGTAGATAAAGTAGAGGGTAAATGTAGGGGTCTGGTCTGACAGTAGATAAAGTAGAGGGTAAATGTAGGGGTTTGGTCTGACAGTAGATAAAGTAGAGGGTAAATGTAGGGGTTTGGTCTGACAGTAGATAAAGTAGAGGGTAAATGTAGGGGTTTGGTCTGACAGTAGATAAAGTAGAGGGTAAATGTAGGGGTTTGGTCTGACAGTAGATAAAGTAGAGGGTAAATGTAGGGGTTTGGTCTGACAGTAGATAAAGTAGAGGGTAAATGTAGGGGTTTGGTCTGACAGTAGATAAAGTAGAGGGTAAATGTAGGGGTTTGGTCTGACAGTAGATAAAGTAGAGGGTAAATGTAGGGGTTTGGTCTGACAGTAGATAAAGTAGAGGGTAAATGTAGGGGTTTGGTCTGACAGTAGATAAAGTAGAGGGTAAATGTAGGGGTTTGGTCTGACAGTAGATAAAGTAGAGGGTAAATGTAGGGGTTTGGTCTGACAGTAGATAAAGTAGAGGGTAAATGTAGGGGTTTGGTCTGACAGTAGATAAAGTAGAGGGTAAATGTAGGGGTTTGGTCTGACAGTAGATAAAGTAGAGGGTAAATGTAGGGGTTTGGTCTGACAGTAGATAAAGTAGAGGGTAAATGTAGGGGTTTGGTCTGACAGTAGATAATCCTCACACAGTAACACTAGTAACCTACTGATGAGTCATCCTTATAACACACACACACACACACACACACACACACACACACACACACACACACACACACACACACACACACACACACACACACACACACACACACACACACACACACACACTGGGGAAATGGTCTCTGCAGATGGGAGGTGAAAGAGGGAGAGAGAGAGAGAGAGAGGGAGAGAAAGAGAAAGAGAGAGAGAGAGAAAGAGAGAGAGAGGGAGAGGGAGAGAAAGAGAAAGAGGGAGAGAGAGAGTACTGGAGTTCACAACATTAGACAGCCCTTGGAGCACTACACTACTCTACACTCCACTACACTACACTCCACTACACTCCACTCCACTCCACTCCACTCCACTACACTACACTACTCTACACTACACTACTCTACACTACACTACACTACACTACTCCACTCTACACTACACTACACTACACTACACTACTCCACTCTACACTACACTACACTACTCCACTCCACACTTCACTACACTCAACTACACTACACTACACTACACGCCACTACTCCACTCTACACTACACTCAACTACACTACTCCACACTCCACTACACTCAACTACACTACTCTACACTACACTACACTACACTACACTACACTACTCCACTCTACACTACACTACACTACACTACACTACACTACACTACTCCACTCCACTCCACTCTACACTACACTACACTACTCCACACTTCACTACACTCAACTACACTACACTACACACCACTACTCCACTCTACACTACACTCAACTACACTACTCCACACTCCACTACACTACTCTACACTACACTACACTACACTACTCTACACTACTCTACACTCCACTACACTATACTCAACAACACTACACTACACTACACTACACTACACTACACTCAACAACACAACACTACACTACACTACACTACTCTACACTACACTACACTACACTATACTCAACAACACTACACTACACTACACTATACTCAACAACACTACACTACACTACACTACTCTACTCTACTCTACTCTACTCTACACTACACTACACTATACTCAACAACACTACACTACACTACACTATACTCAACTACACTATACTACACTACACTACTCTACACTACACTATACTCAACAACACTACACTACACTACACTACTCTACACTACTCTACACTACACTACACTACTCTACACTACTCTACACTCCACTCCACTACACTACTCCATTCCACTCTACACTACACTACACTACACTACACTACTCCACTCTACACTACTCTACACTACACTACACTATACTCAACAACACTACACTACTCTACTCTACACTACACTACACTACTCCACTCTACACTACACTACACTACTCCACACTTCACTACACTCAACTACACTACACTACACTACACGCCACTACTCCACTCTACACTACACTCAACTACACTACTCCACACTCCACTACACTCCACTCAACTACACTCCACTACACTACACTCCACTACACTACACTCAACTCCACTACACTACACTACACTACTCTACACTACACTACTCTACACTACACTACACTACACTACACTACTCCACTCTACACTACTCTACACTACACTACACTACACTACACTACACTACACTACTCCACTCTACACTACACTACACTACACTACACTACACTACTCCACTCCACTCTACACTACACTACACTACACTACTCCACACTTCACTACACTCAACTACACTACACTACACACCACTACTCCACTCTACACTACACTCAACTACACTACTCCACACTCCACTACACTACTCTACACTACACTACACTACACTACACTACTCTACACTACTCTACACTCCACTACACTATACTCAACAACACTACACTACACTACACTCCACTACACTACACTACACTACACTACACTACACTCAACAACACTACACTACACTACACTACACTACACTACACTACACTCAACAACACTACACTACACTATACTCAACAACACTACACTACACTACACTACACCACACTACTCTACTCTACTCTACTCTACTCTACTCTACTCTACTCTACTCTACACTACTCTACACTACACTATACTCAACAACACTACACTACACTACACTACACTACACTATACTCAACTACACTACACTACACTACACTACTCTACACTGCACTATACTCAACAACACTACACTACACTACACTACTCTACACTACTCTACACTCCACTACACTACACTCCACTACTCTACACTACTCTACACTCCACTACACTACACTACACTACTCCATTCCACTCTACACTACACTACACTACTCCACTCTACACTACTCTACACTACACTACACTATACTCAACAACACTACACTACTCTACTCTACACTACACTACACTACTCCACTCTACACTACACTGCACTACTCCACTCCACACTTCACTACACTCAACTACACTACACTACACTACACGCCACTACTCCACTCTACACTACACTCAACTACACTACTCTACACTCCACTACACTCAACTACACTACTCTACACTACACTACACTACACTACACTACACTACACTACTCCACTCCACTCTACACTACACTACACTACACTACACTACTCCACACTTCACTACACTCAACTACACTACACTACACACCACTACTCCACTCTACACTACACTCAACTACACTACTCCACACTCCACTACACTCAACTACACTACTCTACACTACACTACACTACACTACACTACACTACACTACACTACACTACTCTACACTACTCTACACTCCACTACACTATACTCAACAACACTACACTACACTCCACTCCACTACACTACACTACACTACACTACACTACACTCAACAACACTACACTACACTACACTACACTACTCTACACTACACTACACTATACTCAACAACACTACACTACACTACACTACACTACTCTACTCTACTCTACTCTACTCTACTCTACTCTACTCTACACTACACTACACTATACTCAACAACACTACACTACACTACACTACACTACACTACTCCACTCTACACTACACTACACTACTCTACACTACACTATACTCAACAACACTACACTACACTACACTACTCTACACTCCACTACACTACACTACACTACTCTACACTACTCCACTCTACACTACACTACACTACACTACTCCACTCTACACTACTCTACACTACACTACACTATACTCAACAACACTACACTACTCTACTCTACACTACACTACTCCACTCTACACTACACTACACTACACTACACTACACTACACTACTCTACACTACACTACACTACACTACACTCCTCTACACTACACTACACTACTCTCCACTACACTACACTACACTACACTACTCTCCACTACACTTCCCTCATAAACACAATCATACTGTATGGAGCCAACCGTGCAGCTGTCCACACGTTGAAGTTAAACTCTTTTGTTTGGAGACGCTGTGTGATGTCCCTGGAATATGTCAGGCTGCTGTGATGCTGTGACTCTTTGGTTAGTTCACACTGCCTTCGCAAAGCTACTTGTATGAACTCATCAAACTGGTTGTGTGTGTGTGTGTGTGTGTGTGTGTGTGTGTGTGTGTGTGTGTGTGTGTGTGTGTGTGTGTGTGTGTGTGTGTGTGTGTGTGTCCTCGTGTTCCCAGATGACAGTGTGAAGGCTGGCGTCGACTAAGGTGACCACTGCGGCCTGGGCAGCCCATCCACATGACCACATGACTCTGGACATGGACGCCGTCCTGTCGGACTTCGTCAGGTCCACTGGGGCGGAGCCTGGGCTGGCCAGAGATCTGCTGGAAGGTAAGACCAGAACCGGGCTGGGTTAGGTAGGACTGGGCTGGGTTAGGTAGGACTGGGTTAGGTAGGACCGGACTGGGTTAGATAGGACTGGGTTAGGTAGGACTGGGTTAGATAGGACTGGGTTAGATAGGACTGGGTTAGGTAGGACTGGGTTAGGTAGGACTGGGCTGGGTTAGGTAGGACTGGGTTAGATAGGGCTGGGTTAGATAGGACTGGGTTAGATAGGACTGGGTTAGGTAGGACTGGGCTGGGTTAGATAGGACTGGGCTGGGTTAGGTAGGACTGGGCTGGGTTAGGTAGGACTGGGCTGGGTTAGGTAGGACTGGGCTGGGTTAGATAGGACTGGGTTAGATAGGACTGGGTTAGGTAGGACTGGGCTGGGTTATGTAGGACTGGGCTGGGTTAGGTAGGAGTGGGCTGGGTTAGGTAGGACTGGGCTGGGTTAGGTAGGACTGGGTTAGGTTAGATATGACTGGGTTAGGTAGGACTGGGCTGGATTAGATAGGACTGGTTTAGGTAGGACTGGGTTAGGTAGGACTGGGTTAGATAGGACTGGGTTAGATAGGACTGGGTTAGATAGGAGTGGGTTAGGCAGGACTGGACTGGGTTAGATAGGACTGGTTTAGGTAGGACTGGGTTAGGTAGGACTGGGTTAGATAGGACTGGGCTGGGTTAGATAGGACTGGGTTAAATAGGACTGGGTTAGATAGGACTGGTTTAGGTAGGACTGGGTTAGGTAGGACTGGGTTAGGCAGGACTGGTTTAGGTAGGACTGGGTTAGATAGGACTGGGCTGGGTTAGATAGGACTGGTTTAGGTAGGACTGGGTTAGGTAGGACTGGGTTAGGCAGGACTGGGCTGGGTTAGGCAGGACTGGGCTGGGTTAGGCAGGACTGGGCTGGGTTAGATAGGACTGGGTTAGGTAGGACTGGGTTAGGTAGGACTGGGTTAGGTAGGACTGGGTTAGATAGGGCTGGGTTAGATAGGGCTGGGTTAGGTAGGACTGGGTTAGGTAGGACTGGGTTAGGTAGGACTGGGTTAGGTAGGACTGGGTGGGACATAGTATCAGGGTTATGGTACATTTTTATTTCAGTTCAGTAATTTCTTTCCCTGGTTAGTAGCAGGGCAGAATATGAACACCCTCTATGTATCATCTACCTGCTGTTTAGTCAAATATTAAACTACATGTCCTCATTCATGTCAGACAGAGAACAGATTTTACAATCAGTCAGGTCCCCTCCTCTGTTTCCTGTTTCCTGTGTCCTAGAGATTTTACCTACAGTCAGGTCCCCTCCTCTGTTTCCTGTGTCCTAGTGATTTTACCTACAGTCAGGTCCACTCCTCTGTTTCCTGTTTCCTGTGTCCTAGAGATTTTACCTACAGTCAGGTCCCCTCCTCTGTTTCCTGTGTCCTAGTGATTTTACCTACAGTCAGGTCCACCCCTCTGTTTCCTGTGTCCAGGAGATGTTTCCTACAGTCAGGTCCACTCCTCTGTTTCCTGTGTCCTAGTGATTTTACCTACAGTCAGGTCCCCTCCTCTGTTTCCTGTGTCCTAGTGATTTTACCTACAGTCAGGTCCACTCCTCTGTTTCCTGTGTCCTAGTGATTTTACCTACAGTCAGGTCCACTCCTCTGTTTCCTGTGTCCTAGTGATTTTACCTACAGTCAGGTCCACTCCTCTGTTTCCTGTGTCCTAGTGATTTTACCTACAGTCAGGTCCACTCCTCTGTTTCCTGTGTCCTAGTGATTTTACCTACAGTCAGGTCCACTCCTCTGTTTCCTGTGTCCTAGAGATTTTACCTACAGTCAGGTCCCCTCCTCTGTTTCCTGTGTCCTAGTGATTTTACCTACAGTCAGGTCCCCTCCTCTGTTTCCTGTGTCCTAGTGATTTTACCTACAGTCAGGTCCCCTCCTCTGTTTCCTGTGTCCTAGTGATTTTACCTACAGTCAGGTCCCCTCCTCTGTTTCCTGTGTCCTAGTGATTTTACCTACAGTCAGGTCCACTCCTCTGTTTCCTGTGTCCTAGTGATTTTACCTACAGTCAGGTCCCCTCCTCTGTTTCCTGTGTCCTAGTGATTTTACCTACAGTCAGGTCCCCTCCTCTGTTTCCTGTGTCCTAGTGATTTTACCTACAGTCAGGTCCACTCCTCTGTTTCCTGTGTCCTAGTGATTTTACCTACAGTCAGGTCCCCTCCTCTGTTTCCTGTGTCCTAGTGATTTTACCTACAGTCAGGTCCCCTCCTCTGTTTCCTGTGTCCTAGTGATTTTACCTACAGTCAGGTCCCCTCCTCTGTTTCCTGTGTCTTAGTGATTTTACCTACAGTCAGGTCCCCTCCTCTGTTTCCTGTGTCCTAGTGATTTTACCTACAGTCAGGTCCACTCCTCTGTTTCCTGTGTCCAGGAGATGTTTCCTACAGTCAGGTCCCCTCCTCTGTTTCCTGTGTCCTAGTGATTTTACCTACAGTCAGGTCCACTCCTCTGTTTCCTGTGTCCTAGTGATTTTACCTACAGTCAGGTCCCCTCCTCTGTTTCCTGTGTCCTAGTGATTTTACCTACAGTCAGGTCCCCTCCTCTGTTTCCTGTGTCCTAGTGATTTTACCTACAGTCAGGTCCCCTCCTCTGTTTCCTGTGTCCTAGTGATTTTACCTACAGTCAGGTCCCCTCCTCTGTTTCCTGTGTCCTAGTGATTTTACCTACAGTCAGGTCCCCTCCTCTGTTTCCTGTGTCCTAGTGATTTTACCTACAGTCAGGTCCACTCCTCTGTTTCCTGTGTCCTAGTGATTTTACCTACAGTCAGGTCCCCTCCTCTGTTTCCTGTGTCCTAGTGATTTTACCTACAGTCAGGTCCCTCCTCTGTTTCCTGTGTCCTAGTGATTTTACCTACAGTCAGGTCCACTCCTCTGTTTCCTGTGTCCTAGTGATTTTACCTACAGTCAGGTCCACTCCTCTGTTTCCTGTGTCCTAGTGATTTTACCTACAGTCAGGTCCCCTCCTCTGTTTCCTGTGTCCTAGTGATTTTACCTACAGTCAGGTCCCCTCCTCTGTTTCCTGTGTCCTAGAGATTTTACCTACAGTCAGGTCCCCTCCTCTGTTTCCTGTGTCCTAGTGATTTTACCTACAGTCAGGTCCCCTCCTCTGTTTCCTGTGTCCTAGTGATTTTACCTACAGTCAGGTCCACTCCTCTGTTTCCTGTGTCCTAGTGATTTTACCTACAGTCAGGTCCACTCCTCTGTTTCCTGTGTCCTAGTGATTTTACCTACAGTCAGGTCCCCTCCTCTGTTTCCTGTGTCCTAGTGATTTTACCTATAGTCAGGTCCACTCCTCTGTTTCCTGTGTCCTAGTGATTTTACCTACAGTCAGGTCCACTCCTCTGTTTCCTGTTTCCTGTGTCCTAGAGATTTTACCTACAGTCAGGTCCCCTCCTCTGTTTCCTGTGTCCTAGAGATTTTACCTACAGTCAGGTCCACTCCTCTGTTTCCTGTGTCCTAGTGATTTTACCTACAGTCAGGTCCACTCCTCTGTTTCCTGTTTCCTGTGTCCTAGTGATTTTACCTACAGTCAGGTCCCCTCCTCTGTTTCCTGTGTCCTAGTGATTTTACCTACAGTCAGGTCCACTCCTCTGTTTCCTGTGTCCTAGTGATTTTACCTACAGTCAGGTCCACTCCTCTGTTTCCTGTGTCCTAGTGATTTTACCTACAGTCAGGTCCCCTCCTCTGTTTCCTGTGTCCTAGAGATTTTACCTACAGTCAGGTCCCCTCCTCTGTTTCCTGTGTCCTAGTGATTTTACCTACAGTCAGGTCCACTCCTCTGTTTCCTGTGTCCTAGTGATTTTACATACAGTCAGGTCCCCTCCTCTGTTTCCTGTGTCCTAGTGATTTTACCTACAGTCAGGTCCACTCCTCTGTTTCCTGTGTCCTAGAGATTTTACCTACAGTCAGGTCCACTCCTCTGTTTCCTGTGTCCTAGAGATTTTACCTACAGTCAGGTCCACTCCTCTGTTTCCTGTGTCCTAGTGATTTTACCTACAGTCAGGTCCACTCCTCTGTTTCCTGTGTCCTAGTGATTTTACCTACAGTCAGGTCCCCTCCTCTGTTTCCTGTGTCCTAGTGATTTTACCTACAGTCAGGTCCCCTCCTCTGTTTCCTGTGTCCTAGTGATTTTACCTACAGTCAGGTCCCCTCCTCTGTTTCCTGTGTCCTAGTGATTTTACCTACAGTCAGGTCCACTCCTCTGTTTCCTGTCGTGGAGTAGTCTCAGTGGTTACTATGTGGTTACTACAGTAGCTCTCCGGTCCATGTCTTTCCCACCTACATAGACACTATGATGCTCTAGCCTGTAGGTTGAAAACATGTGAGACAGAGATCGGCAGTAGGAGAAAAAAAAGAAGAAATGTCCTGTAGGAAATTGGTATTTTCTTATCTTAGTCTCTTTCTGATGTCCTTCCTGACCTGAATCCTTGTCTGTCACCTCAGTGAACAGAACCAGGACGTGAAGCAGACGGACATCATCTCAGGGAACAGTCCATGTCACGACGCCATGAACTCATTAACTCATTAAAGTCAGAAAGCAAGACACTGTATTTAGTGAGGAAACACATACGGACAGAACAGGCTAGCTGGCAGATGAGGAGGAGCCTTGTTTCATTCTGGCTTGAATCCATCTTCATCATCCCTCTCTCTTTGATCAGACATACATTTTTCATTAGAGCTGAGACAGAGAGAGAGAGAGAAAAGACCCTTAAATTGAAATTGAATTGAGAGAGAGAGAGAGAGAGAGAGAGAGAGAGAGAGAGGCTGGGAGGGAGGGAGTGAGAGGGTGGAGGGAGGGAAATAAGGAATGAGAGAGAAAAAAGAGAAAGAGAGAGAGGAGAAGAGAGAGAGAAATGTAGAAGGAGAGAGAAAGAGAGGGAGAGAAAGATAGGAGCAAGAGAGAAAGATAGGAGAGAGAGAGATAGGAGAGAGAGAGAGAGATAGGAGAGAGAGAGAGAGATAGGAGGGAGAGAGAGGAGAGAGAAAGAGGAGGGAGAGAGAAAGATAGGAGGGAGAGAGAAAGATAGGAGGGAGAGGGAAAGATAGGAGGGAAAGATAGGAGGGAGAGAGAGAGATAGGAGGGAGAGAAAAATAGGAGAGAGAGATAGGAGGGAGAGAGAGAGATAGGAGGGAGAGTCAGAGTGAGAGAGAGAGATAGGAGAGAGAGAGAGATAGGAGAGAGAGATAGGAGGGAGAGAGAGTCAGAGTGAGAGAGAGATAGGAGAGAGAGAGAGATAAGAGAGAGAGAGAGATAGGAGGGAGAGCGAGAGATAGGAGGGAGAGAGAGGAGAGAGAAAGAGGAGCGAGAGAGAGAGATAGGAGAGAGAGAGATAGGAGAGAGAAAGATAGGAGGGAGAGAGAGAGAGAGGAGGGAGAGAGAGAGATAGGAGAGAGAAAGATAGGAGGGAGAGAGAGAGAGGAGGGAGAGAGAGAGATAGGAGAGAGAGAGATAGGAGAGAGAGAGATAGGAGAGAGAGAGATAGGAGAGAGAAAGATAGGAGGGAGAGAGAGAGAGAGGAGGGAGAGAGAGAGATAGGAGAGAGAGAGTATTAATGAATAATGTAGTTATATCCTCAGCTGTCTCTATTCTGTTGGCTGGTGACTCTTACGGTTATAAACCTTCTAATGCAGCCACTGAAGGTTATAAGATGTTTATCGTCACGTGGCGCCATGCCAAGTGGTTGTTGTTCTTTGGAAATTAATTGAGATATGTTTTTTTGAGGGCTGTGTTCGAACTGGCTGTAGTTCTGTCTTTGATAGCAGTTTGCATTATATCTATGACACTGTTGAATGCACAATACAGTAGGGTAGCTATTTTGCACTGTTGCATTAGCATGGACGCTAGTGTTAGCATAGATACCAATAGGCCTACAGTATTTCTCTGTTATTGCATTAGCATGGATGCTAATATTAGCAAAGATACTAATAGGCCTACAGTACTTCTCTGGTGTTGTATTAGCATGAATGATAGTGTTAGCATACTGTAGATACCAATAGGCCTACAGTATTTCTCTGTTATTGCATTATCATGGATGCTAATATTAGCAAAGATACCAATAGGCCTACAGTATTTCTCTGTTGTTGTGTTAGCGTGGATGCTAGTGTTAGCATAGATACCAATAGGCCTATAGGTACTTTTCTGCTGTTGTGTTAGCATGGATGCTAATACTTCTCTGCTGTTGTGTTAGCACCAAATGCTAATAGGTTTGCTGCAGACTGGATGCCTTTTCCATTGCCATCCTAACCCTAACCATGTTTCGCATAGTATCCCAGCGATGGCTTCATGAGCTAACTCCAACTCTGTATGAAATACACTGAAGGTCGCAGTGAACTTGATCACTGCTGTGATATACAGTGCCTTCAGAAAGTATTGATACCCCTTGACTTATTCAAAATTGTGTTGTTGTTACAGCCAAGAATTCAAAATAGATTTATTTTTTCCCCTCACCCATCTACACACAATACCCCATAATGACAAAGTGAAAACATGTGTTTAGACATTTGACATGACAGTGTGTGTGAGTTTAACTGTTCACTCAGTAAGACATGACAGTGTGTGTGAGTTTAACGGTTCACTCAGTAAGACATGACAGTGTGTGTGAGTTTAACGGTTCACCCAGTAAGACATGACAGTGTGTGTGTGAGTTTAACGGTTCACCCAGTAAGACATGACAGTGTGTGTGAGTTTAACGGTTCACTCAGTAAGACATGACAGTGTGTGTGTGAGTTTAACGGTTCACTCAGTAAGACATGACAGTGTGTGTGTGAGTTTAACGGTTCACTCAGTAAGACATGACAGTGTGTGTGAGTTTAACGGTTCACTCAGTAAGACATGACAGTGTGTGTGGGAGTTTAACGGTTCACTCAGTAAGACATGACAGTGTGTGTGAGTTTAACGGTTCACCCAGTAAGACATGACAGTGTGTGTGTGAGTTTAACGGTTCACCCAGTAAGACATGACAGTGTGTGTGAGTTTAACGGTTCACTCAGTAAGACATGACAGTGTGTGTGTGAGTTTAACGGTTCACTCAGTAAGACATGACAGTGTGTGTGTGAGTTTAACGGTTCACTCAGTAAGACATGACAGTGTGTGTGAGTTTAACGGTTCACTCAGTAAGACATGACAGTGTGTGTGGGAGTTTAACGGTTCACTCAGTAAGACATGACAGTGTGTGTGAGTTTAACGGTTCACTCAGTAAGACATGACAGTGTGTGTGAGTTTAACGGTTCACTCAGTAAGACATGACAGTGTGTGTGAGTTTAACGGTTCACTCAGTAAGACATGACAGTGTGTGTGAGTTTAACTGTTCTCACTGAGGGAAGGGAGTGTCCTAGTTAGCAGCTCAACATATGAAATTACATCACCAGCTAACTCACATCAACCTGGACTCAGAGGTAAATGGTAACATAGTACACGTAAATCTGTCACACCCAAATTACTATGATATGTTACGTTTCGTATATGGCATGTGCAGTATTCATTTTGGGATGTCCACAATCCAATGATAAGATAAGGTATGAATTACAATTCAAGTTGTCAGTGATGTGATTTGAATACGCAACCTTTGGGTTGCTAGACGTTCGCGTTATACTGCTACCCATCTTCATCGACCAACCTCCCTCCTTTCGTTTTTGGCTGGCATGCAAGGAAGCAGCGGGGACATTTTGTTTTTGAGGCCAGGCTGGCATGCAGGGAAGCAGCGGGGACATTTCGTTTTTGAGGTCGGGCTGGCATGCAGGGAAGCAGCGGGGACATTTCGTTTTTGAGGTCGGGCTGGCATGCAGGGAAGCAGCGGGGACATTTCGTTTTTGAGGCCGGGCTGGCATGCAGGGAAGCAGCGGGGACATTTCGTTTTTGAGGCCAGGCTGGCATGCAGGGAAGCAGCGGGGACATTTTGTTTTTGAGGCCGGGCTGGCATGCAGGGAAGCAGCGGGGACATTTAGTTTTGAGGCCAGGCTGGCATGCAGGGAAGCAGCGGGGACATTTCGTTTTTGAGGCCAGGCTGGCATGCAAGGAAGCAGCAGGGACATTTCGTTTTTGAGGTCGGGCTGGCATGCAGGGAAGCAGCGGGGACATTTCGTTTTTGAGGCCAGGCTGGCATGCAGGGAAGCAGTGGGGACATTTCGTTTTTTTGGCCAGGCTGGCATGCAGGGAAGCAGCGGGGACATTTAGTTTTTGAGGCCAGGCTGACATGCAGGGAAGCAGCGGGGACATTCAGTTTTTGGGGCCGGGCTGGCATGCAGGGAAGCAGCGGGGACATTTAGTTTTTGAGGCCGATGAAGATGGGTAGCCGTATAACGCGAACGTCTAGCAACCCAAAAGTTGCATATTGAAATCACATTACGGACAACTTGAATTGTAATTTATCCCTCGACCAGCACCTCTCTTCTACCATACTGAACCAAGACCAGCACCTCTCTTCTACCATACTGAACCTAGACCTGCACCTCTCTTCTACCATACTGAACCTAGACCAGCACCTCTCTTCTACCATACCGAACCTAGACCAGCACCACCTCTCTTCTACCATACTGAACCTAGACCAGCACCTCTCTTCTACCATACTGAACCTAGACCTGCACCTCTCTCCTACCGTACTGAACCTAGACCAGCACCTCTCTTCTACCATACTGAACCTAGACCAGCACCTCTCTTCTACCATACTGAACCAAGACCAGCACCTCTCTTCTACCATACTGAACCTAGACCAGCACCTCTCTTCTACCATACTGAACCTAGACCAGCACCTCTCTTCTACCATACTGAACCTAGACCAGCACCTCTCTTCTACCATACTGAAGCTAGACCTGCACCTCTCTTCTACCATACTGAACCTAGACCAGCACCTCTCTTCTACCATACTGAACCAAGACCAGCACCTCTCTTCTACCATACTGAACCTAAACCAGCACCTCTCTTCTACCATACTGAACCAAGACCAGCACCTCTCTTCTACCATACTGAACCTAGACCAGCACCTCTCTTCTACCATACTGAACCTAGACCAGCACCTCTCTTCTACCATACTGAACCTAGACCTGCACCTCTCTTCTACCATACTGAACCTAGACCAGCACCTCTCTTCTACCATACTGAACCTAGACCAGCACCTCTCTTCTACCATACTGAACCAAGACCAGCACCTCTCTTCTACCATACTGAACCTAGACCAGCACCTCTCCTCCTCCTCCTCCTCTATCTCATTCTCTCTCTCCCTTTCTCTCTCTCTCTCTCGCTCTCTCTCTCTCTCTCTCTCTCTCTCTCTCTCCGCTCTCTCTCTCTCTCTCTCTCTCTCTCTCGCTCTCTCTCTCCGTGTCTGCCCTCCAGCTCTTTGTTAGTTTGACTTCTTCTTAGTTTGACTTATGCTCTCTCTCTCCCTTTCTCTCTCTCCCCCTCACTCTCCCTTATCCCCACTCTCTCTCTCCCCCATCTCTCCCCATCTCTCTCTCCCCCCTCTCTCTCCCCCATCTCTCTCTCCCCCCTCTCTCTCTCCCTCTCCCCCTCTCTCTCCCCCCTCTCTCTCTCTCTCCCTCTCCCCCTCTCTCTCCCCCCCTCCCCCCTCTCTCTCTCTCTCCCTCTCCCCCTCTCTCTCTCTATCCCTATCCCCCTCTCTCTCCCCCTCTCCCCTCTCTCTCTCTCTCTGTGTCTGCACTCCAGCTTGTTCTTAGTTTAACTTATGCAGAGGAGGATGATGTGCGTAGGTAGAGGGGCGGGTCCTGATTACACACAAACACACAAACACACACACACACACACACACCTCTCAGAGTCATGAAGCCGGAGGATGCTGCCAGTCAAGCCACACCCCAGCCAAGGACACTCGGTGGTGACCATGGCAACCACTGCTGCTCTGCTCCAGATTTAGAGAGAGAGAGAGGAGACAGACAGACAGACAGACAGACAGACAGACAGACAGACAAACAGACAGACAGACAGAGGGAGAGAGAGAGAGGGAGGTAGGGAGAGAGAGAGAAGGAGAGAGAGAGAGAGAAGGAGAGAGATAAAGAGAGAGAGAGAGGGAGGGAGGTAGGGAGAGAGAGAGAGAGAGAAGGAGAGAAAGAAGGAGAGAAAAGAAATAGACAGATAGGTAAAGGAAGACAGGCGTAGAGAGAAGGAGCGAGAGAGAGAAGGACTGAGAGAGAAACAGAGGGATTTTTGTCAGTCGAATGCATCATAATGTTTTCAGTTGAGTTGATATAAGAAAGTAGCATCATCTCAGTAACATTAAACATCTGGCCATGAGGCGTAGACAAAATGTTTACAGCAGTGGAGAGAAGATTTAGCAAATTGTATAACTCATTTCATGTAACTCTACACATTTTCTTTTCCATAGGAAGGAGAGAAATGTTTACAGTGTTTTAATATGATATCTGAGTTTGAGTGACATAACATAATCAATGGGGGGCTCCGCGGTCGGTCATTCATCCAGGATTACTACAAGTTCAGATATCTGACTAGACTACGTTACCCATCTAAATGTTTAATGACATGGCTAATTGAGTGAGTGACTGTCAGTGACTGACTTAATGAGGAAAACTGCTTGGAGCTCCCGAGTGGCACAGCGGTCTAAAGCACTGCCTCTCAGTAATTAGAGGTGTCAACTACAGACCCTGGTTCGATTCCAGCCTGTATCACAGCGGTCTAAAGCACTGCCTCTCAGTAATTAGAGGTGTC
>NC_138316.1:50812500-50895000 GCF_965601325.2 Salmo salar | reverse complement strand
GACTCTTGTTACTTGTCTGTTCCCATCAGGATAGAGCTGTTGTTATTGTTGTTGTTGTGTTACTATGAGTCACTCGTACACACTAGTCTATGATGAACACATCACATGACACATGGCACAAGCCTTGTACTGTAACACACTGTTCCACACGGTCAAAATTATATTCAAACTTTGCATGTCATTTTAAACCTTTGATTTTACAATTGGATACAGTCACTGTTTCATTAGAATCTATGCAAATATTACGAATTGAGGTGTAGCTCAGTTGGTAGAGCATGGTGTTGGCAACGCCAGGGTTGTGGGTTCGATTCCCACGGGGGACCAGTACGGGAACAAAAAATGTAATGTAAATGTAATCAGCGTGTGGAGTCCAAGACTTAGTTTAATGAGACAGCTGGAGGAAGTGTAGATACAACATCTATCTGTTTGGTTACAGATTACTGGTAGTCTGTAGATAAAACAACATCTATCTGTTTGGTTACAGATTACTGGTAGTCTGTAGATAAAACAACATCTATCTGTTTGGTTACAGATTACTGGTAGTCTGTTGATAAAACAACATCTATCTGTTTGGATACAGATTACTGGTAGTCTGTAGATAAAACAACATCTATCTGTTTGGTTACAGATTACTGGTAGTCTGTAGATAAAACAACATCTATCTGTTTGGTTACAGATTACTGGTAGTCTGTAGATAAAACAACATCTATCTGTTTGGATACAGATTACTGGTAGTCTGTAGATAAAACAACATCTATCTGTTTGGATACAGATTACTGGTAGTCTGTAGATAAAACAACATCTATCTGTTTGGTTACAGATTACTGGTAGTCTGTAGATAAAACAACATCTATCTGTTTGGATACAGATTACTGGTAGTCTGTAGATAAAACAACATCTATCTGTTTGGATACAGATTACTGGTAGTCTGTAGATAAAACAACATCTATCTGTTTGGATACAGATTACTGGTAGTCTGTAGATAAAACAACATCTATCTGTTTGGATACAGATTACTGGTAGTCTGTAGATAAAACAACATCTATCTGTTTGGTTACAGATTACTGGTAGTCTGTTGATAAAACAACATCTATCTGTTTGGTTACAGATTACTGGTAGTCTGTAGATAAAACAACATCTATCTGTTTGGTTACAGATTACTGGTAGTCTGTAGATAAAACAACATCTATCTGTTTGGTTACAGATTACTGGTAGTCTGTAGATAAAACAACATCTATCTGTTTGGTTACAGATTACTGGTAGTCTGTAGATAAAACAACATCTATCTGTTTGGTTACAGATTACTGGTAGTCTGTAGATAAAACAACATCTATCTGTTTGGTTACAGATTACTGGTAGTCTGTAGATAAAACAACATCTATCTGTTTGGTTACAGATTACTGGTAGTCTGTAGATAAAACAACATCTATCTGTTTGGATACAGATTACTGGTAGTCTGTAGATAAAACAACATCTATCTGTTTGGTTACAGATTACTGGTAGTCTGTTGATAAAACAACATCTATCTGTTTGGATACAGATTACTGGTAGTCTGTAGATAAAACAACATCTATCTGTTTGGATACAGATTACTGGTAGTCTGTAGATAAAACAACATCTATCTGTTTGGATACAGATTACTGGTAGTCTGTAGATAAAACAACATCTATCTGTTTGGATACAGATTACTGGTAGTCGTTAACACAACCCCTGACCCCATTGTTGTTTTCTGTTATATGAACAGCTGTTGTTACTGCATCTCCAGAGGCCCTTAGTTCACTTCCTCTACCATTAGATAGTTCTGAGCCTATCAGAGTTCACTTCCTCTACCATTAGATAGTTCTGAGCCTATCAGAGTTCACTTCCTCTACCATTAGATAGTTCTGAGCCTATCAGAGTTCACTTCCTCTACCATTAGATAGTTCTGAGCCTATCAGAGTTCACTTCCTCTACCATTAGATAGTTCTGAGCCTATCATAGTTCACTTCCTCTACCATTAGATAGTTCTGAGCCTATCAGAGTTCACTTAGGTTGTTCTGTCCCTATCAGAGCAGAGCTAAGCCTCTGTACCAGTCCTCTGCTCCTCTCCTTCCGGACTCTCGCTCCATTCTCCCCTGTTAAAGGTGGAATATGCAAAAATTGCTCTGTCATTTCCTGGTTGCTAAAATTCTAATAGTTTTCCAAATTCCAGTTTATGTGACCAACCATGCAGCCATTGTGTAGAGAATTATTGTACCATCTAAACCGCTGTGAAATGTATTTTCCATAATCCAAAATATTGTACTTTCAGCTGTATGAAGCTGGTGAACAAAAGCAAAAGTAAAAGACTCAAAAACTAAACTTAAGAACTCTCTTTCTCCTCTCCTTATTCTCTCCTCTTCTCTTCTTTCCTTCTCTCTCTCTTTCTCCTCTCCCTCTCCTTCTCCTCTCCTCCTCTTCTTTCCTCTTCTTTCATTCTCTTCTCTCCTCTTCTCTCCTTCTCTCCTCTCCTTCTCCTCTCCTTCTGCTCTCCTCTCCTCTTCTCTCTCCTTCTCTTCTCCTCTCATTCTCTTATCCTCTCCTATTCTCTGCTCTCCTTCTTCTATCTTTATTTTAAGAATGTGAAAAGTCAGAATAATAGTAGAGAGAATGATTTATTTCAGTGTTTGTTTAGCAGAAACCTGTTGTTCTGTGATTTGATTTGCCACTTGATCACACACCCCAGGTGGCTGTGTGTTCATGATGACGTCAGTGTGCTGTATGGTGCCACGCTCTGCTCAGTCAACACCTACTGTTCTATGTCTGCTGACTCATTTAGACCGGAAAGGGCCGTAGGACACACACTCACACACACACACTCTCACACACACACTCTCTCACACACACAAACACACTCACACACACACACACACACACACACACACACACACACACACTCACTCACTCACTCACTCACTCACTCACTCACTCACTCACTCACTCACTCACTCACTCACTCACTCACTCACTCACTCACACACACACACACACACACACACACACACACACACACACACACACACACTCACACGCACACTCACACTCACTCTCACACATACTCACACACACACACCGCCCCCAGTGCTGTAGGAGACAGTATATGGAGGTGTATTAGAAAGGCTCTGGCTCCACCCAGAGCATCTGTGAAATGAGGCCCTGTACCCCCTCCAGAGCTCCAGGCTTCTGGCTGAGCAGGGTCAGCCCTGTCCCCCCTGTCCTGCACCCCTACTGGGCCTGGAGGTGGCACCATGTCCCCTGTCCTCCACCCCTACTGGGCCTGGAGGTGGTACCATGTCCCCTGTCCTGCACCCCTACTGGGCCTGGAGGTGGTACCATGTCCCCTGTCCTCCACCCCTACTGGGCCTGGAGGTGGTACCATGTCCCCTGTCCTCCACCCCTACTGGGCCTGGAGGTGGTACCATGTCCCCTGTCCTCCACCCCTACTGGGCCTGGAGGTGGCACCATGTCCCCTGTCCCCACTGTCCTGCACTCCTACTGGGCCTGGAGGTGGCACCATGTCCCCTGTCCTCCACCCCTACTGGGCCTGGAGGTGGCACCATGTCCCCTGTCCTGCACCCCTACTGGGCCTGGAGGTGGTACCATGTCCCC
Source organism: Salmo salar (assembly GCF_965601325.2). Taxonomy (NCBI): domain Eukaryota; kingdom Metazoa; phylum Chordata; class Actinopteri; order Salmoniformes; family Salmonidae; genus Salmo; species Salmo salar. Next base: position 50,891,373 of record NC_138316.1, on the reverse strand, counting down.
TGTCCTCCACCCCTACTGGGCCTGGAGGTGGTCAGCCCTGTCCCCACTGTCCTGCACCCCTACTGGGCCTGGAGGTGGTACCATGTCCCCTGTCCTGCACCCCTACTGGGCCTGGAGGTGGCACCATGTCCCCTGTCCTCCACCCCTACTGGGCCTGGAGGTGGTACCATGTCCCCTGTCCTCCACTCCTACTGGGCCTGGAGGTGGTACCATGTCCCCTGTCCTCCACCCCTACTGGGCCTGGAGGTGGCACCATGTCCCCTGTCCTCCACCCCTACTGGGCCTGGAGGTGGCACCATGTCCCCTGTCCTGCACCCCTACTGGGCCTGGAGGTGGCACCATGTCCCCTGTCCTCCACCCCTACTGGGCCCGGAGGTGGCACCATGTCCCCTGTCCTCCACCCCTACTGGGCCTGGAGGTGGCACCATGTCCCCTGTCCTCCACCCCTACTGGGCCTGGAGGTGGCACCATGTCCCCTGTGTGTGTGTGTGTGTGTGTGTGTGTGTGTGTGTGTGTGTGTGTGTGTGTGTGTGTGTGTGTGTGTGTGTGTGTGTGTGTGTGTGTGTGTGTGTGTAACCCTCTGTGTTCTCTCCTCAGTCAGGGCTGGTGTACACGGAGGAGGAATGGGAGAGAGAATGGAACGAGCTGCTGAAATTAGCTTCCAGTGAACCGCGTACACACAGCAGCAAGAACAACAACAATACTGGAGGGTGAGTATAACACACACACACACACACACACACACACACACACACACACACACAGAACGGAGAGCAGTGAGCACCAAACTGGTTTACTATTGATTAGCTGAGCATTGAGACTGTCATGGGTTATGATGGTGGCTGGTTGATGTCTGTTTAAAGCCCTGACTATGGTGTCTATAGGTCAATACCAGATCAGTTATGATGGTGTCTATAGGTCAATACCAGATCAGTTATGATGGTGTCTGTAGGTCAATACCAGATCAGTTATGATGGTGTCTGCAGGCCAATACCAGATCAGTTATAATGGTGTCTATAGGTCAATACCAGATCAGTTATGATGGTGTCTATAGGTCAATACCAGATCAGTTATGATGGTGTCTATAGGTCAATACCAGATCAGTTATGATGGTGTCTGCAGGCCAATACCAGATCAGTTATGATGGTGTCTGCAGGCCAATACCAGATCAGTTATGATGGTGTCTATAGGACAATACCAGATCAGTTATGATGGTGTCTATAGGTCAATACCAGATCAGTTATGATGGTGTCTGCAGGCCAATACCAGATCAGTATTGATGGTGTCTGCAGGCCAATACCAGATCAGTTATAATGGTGTCTGTAGGTCAATACCAGATCAGTTATGATGGTGTCTATAGGTCAATACCAGATCAGTTATGATGGTGTCTGTAGGTCAATACCAGATCAGTTATGATGGTGTCTGCAGGCCAATACCAGATCAGTTATGATGGTGTCTATAGGTCAATACCAGATCAGTTATGATGGTGTCTGTAGGTCAATACCAGATCAGACCTGCTAATGCAGGATGTAGTAATCCTCAAGATTATGTAAAAAACTATGGACTCTGAGGAGTTGTCATGGGCCAGGATTCACACACACACACACACACACACACACACACACACACACACACACACACACACACACACACACACACACACACACACACACACACACACACACACACACACACACACACACTTGACATTCAAATATCAGCCAGCATTAGAGGTATATTTTGAAATGTTTGTTCAGTAGATCTGATGGTTTGTTAGTGTCTGACAGGGTTGTGTCTTGATACAGGGTGGATAACTCAGAGGACCCTGTGTATGAGAGTCTGGAGGAGTTCCATGTGTTTGTTCTGGCTCACGTGCTGCGTCGACCCATCATAGTGGTGGCTGACACCATGCTACGGGACTCAGGGGGAGAGGGTGAGTACACACGCCATGCTACGTACTGCAGAGATCCATTATAGTGGTGGCTAGATGCTACATACTGCAGAGATCCATTGTAGTGGTGGCTAGATGCTACATACTGCAGAGATCCATGTAGTGGTGGCTAGATGCTACATACTGCAGAGACCCATTGTAGTGGTGGCTAGATGCTACATGCTGCAGAGATCCATTGTAGTGGTGGCTAGATGCTACATACTGCAGAGATCCATTGTAGTGGTGGCTAGATGCTACGTACTGCAGAGATCCATTGTAGTGGTGGCTAGATGCTACATGCTGCAGAGATCCATTGTAGTGGTGGCTAGATGCTATGTACTGCAGAGATCCATTGTAGTGGTGGCTAGATGCTACATACTGCAGAGATCCATTGTAGTGGTGGCTAGATGCTACATACTGCAGAGACCCATTGTAGTGGTGGGTAGATGCTACGTACTGCAGAGATCCATTGTAGTGGTGGCTAGATGCTAGGCGCTCAGAGACCCATTGTAGTGGTGGCTAGATGCTAGGTGCTCAGAGACCCATTGTAGTGGTGGCTAGATGCTACATACTGCAGAGATCCATTGTAGTGGTGGCTAGATGCTAGGTGCTCAGAGACACATTGTAGTGGTGGCTAGATGCTAGGTGCTCAGAGACCCATTGTAGTGGTGGCTAGATGCTAGGTGCTCAGAGACCCATTGTAGTGGTGGCTAGATGTTAGGTGCTCCGAGACTCAGGAATATGCTCGAATCCCAGAGCAGGAGAAGGTGAAAGATCTGTCGATGTGACCATGAGCAAGGCACTTAACCCTAATTGCCTGAGGGTCCCGGTTAATAATGGCAGTCCCTGGCCGTGACCCCACTCTCCCAGGTCGTCTCAGGGGGAGTTGGTATAAGCAAACATAATCATAATAATAATCATATTCACACATGTATTCATATACACTAGTACATGTGTGAAATAGGACAAATATAAGTATCCACCAAATTATTATTCATTATTATTATTATTATTACATATTCACACCACAGACATACCTGCTCACAAAACCCAAAGAAGAAGAACGATCCGACTCAGAGTCATGTATCTAGAGAGTTAGAGAGGACATTTTAGGTTTCTGCATTATGATGCATTTATATGACACTACATTGCATGGCAGCCATGTTAGCTCCCCATGGGCAACAATGCTATGTACAAGATTTCAAATTCTTGTCATAAATGGATATATACGGAATGTTCAAAGGCACTAACATGGCGTCCAAAAGCCCAACTCTTTAGACATATGGCTCTGGTAAGACTCATAAATTGAACTACTCTCATTCCTAGATGGGACAAACAGAGAACTTCAGACTGGACCTTTCATCTCAATCTCCATGTAATAGAATTCCCTGACCTCTTCTCCCCTCCCGCAGCATTTGCCCCCATCCCGTTCGGAGGGCTCTACCTGCCCCTGGAGGTGCCTCCTAACCTGTGCCACTGCTCTCCCCTGGTCCTAGCTTACGACCAGGCACACTTCTCTGCCCTGGTGTCCATGGAGCAGAAGGACCAACACCAAGAACAAGGTAAGACAGACGACTAGAAGTTGTCTGAGGATGTCCTAATATGTATACCGTAACACCTAAGGTGACTGAGGATGTCCTAATATGTATACCATAACCCCTAAGGTGACTGAGGATGTCCTAATATGTACACCATAACTCCTAAGGTGACAGAGGATGTCCTAATATGTATACCGTAACCCATAAGGTGAGTGAGGATGTCCTAATATGTATACCATAACCCCTAAGGTGACTGAGGATGTCCTAATATGTACACCATAACCTCTAAGGTGATTGAGGATGTCCTAATATGTATACTGTAACTCCTAAGGTGACTGAGGATGTCCTAATATGTATACCGTAACTCATAATGTGACTGAGGATGTCCTAAAACGTATACCATGACTTCATAAGGTGACTAAGGATGTCCTAAATAGTGTACTGGGACTCCTGAGATGACTGAGGATGTCCTAAATAGTGTACCGGGACTGCTTAGGTAACTGAGGATGTCCGGAAATGTATCCCGTTTAAACCAAGGTGTCTGAAGATGTCTTAAAGTGGATTCCTACCAATGGAGGCTGGTGAGAGGAGCTATAGGAGGACGGGCTCATTGAAATGGCTAGAATGGAATAAATAGAACGGTATCAAACACATCAAACATATAGAAACCACATGTTTGACTCCGTTCCTTTTATGCCATTCCAGCCATTACAATGAGCCCATCCTCCTATAGCTCCTCCAACCAGCCTCCACTGATTCCTACTACTCAAACCTAATCTCCATGGAGACGAAGAACCAGCATCAGGTACAAGGTAGGCTGGGGTCACGGTAAACATTTTAGGACATTCTCAGTCACTTTAGGGGAGACGGCACATATTTTAGGACATTATCAGACACTTTAGCCATTTTAGGGACACCCTCAGTCAACATAATGACTAAATAGGCACATCTTGATTTCTACAAGTGATTCACATTCCTGGATCGTCTTTATCATGGTGTCCCTGGATCAACAAGTTCACGATGAAGTAGACAAGCAGGTAGACAGACATACAGTCTGTTATGTAGATGAAACAGGTAGACAGACATACAGTCTGTTATGTAGATGAAACAAGCAGGTAGACAGACATACAGTCTGTTATGTAGATGAAACAGGTAGGTAGACAGACATACAGTCTGTTATGTAGATGAAACAGGTAGTCAGACATACAGTCTGTTATGTAGATGAAACAGGTAGGTAGACAGACATACAGTCTGTTATGTAGATGAAACAGGTAGACAGACATACAGTCTGCTATGTAGATGAAACAGGTAGTCAGACATACAGTCTGTTATGTAGATGAAACAGGTAGTCAGACATACAGTCTGTTATGTAGATGAAACAGGTAGTCAGACATACAGTCTGTTATGTAGATGAAACAGGTAGTCAGACATACAGTCTGTTATGTAGATGAAACAGGTAGACAGACATACAGTCTGTTATGTAGATGAAACAGGTAGTCAGACATACAGTCTGTTATGTAGATGAAACAGGTAGTCAGACATACAGTCTGTTATGTAGATGAAACAGGTAGACAGACATACAGTCTGTTATGTAGATGAAACAGGTAGTCAGACATACAGTCTGTTATGTAGATGAAACAGGTAGACAGACATACAGTCTGTTATGTAGATGAAACAGGTAGACAGACATACAGTCTGCTATGTAGATGAAACAGGTAGACAGACATACAGTCTGTTATGTAGATGAAACAGGTAGACAGACATACAGTCTGTTATGTAGATGAAACAGGTAGACAGACATACAGTCTGTTATGTAGATGAAACAGGTAGTCAGACATACAGTCTGTTATGTAGATGAAACAGGTAGACAGACATACAGTCTGTTATGTAGATGAAACAGGTAGACAGACATACAGTCTGTTATGTAGATGAAACAGGTAGTCAGACATACAGTCTGTTATGTAGATGAAACAGGTAGACAGACATACAGTCTGCTATGTAGATGAAACAGGTAGACAGACATACAGTCTGTTATGTAGATGAAACAGGTAGACAGACATACAGTCTGCTATGTAGATGAAACAGGTAGACAGACATACAGTCTGTTATGTAGATGAAACAGGTAGACAGACATACAGTCTGTTATGTAGATGAAACAGGTAGACAGACATACAGTCTGTTATGTAGATGAAACAGGTAGACAGACATACAGTCTGTTATGTAGATGAAACAGGTAGACAGACATACAGTCTGTTATGTAGATGAAACAGGTAGTCAGACATACAGTCTGCTATGTAGATGAAACAGGTGACTCTACACAGGGGTGTCAAACATACGGCCCGCGAGGGGATTGAGTTAAAAATATATATATATAATAATAATATAAATATGTATTATATTTTTTTAATTTTATACTTTAAAGCTGCACAATGCCGAAATTCCTCCTCCATTTCCTGGTTGCTAAAATTGTAATAGTTCCCCTAATTATGTAACAGAACAAGCACATAGTGTAGAGAATCAATGTACCATCTAAAGCACTGTGAAATATCTTTTACATTACCAAATATATTTTATATTCAGCTGTTTGAAGCTGGTGTACAAAACAGAAAATAAAAGACGCAAAAAATGAAACTTTAGAACAGGAAGCGTAGAAATAGTGCACATAGAACAGACCTACCGGTTTCTTAGACTTGCTTTTAATGAGAATGACAAATCTATTGTATAACTAATATGTCGATGTGAATTTGGTCGAGTTTCCCATAAAGTTACATATCGCAACTTTAAAATGTGTAAATGCCAAATGGAAACTGTGTAGAATGATAACGGACCGACGTTCATACAGTATCTCAACTGTGTAGAATGATAACGGACCGACGTCCATACAGTATCTCAACTGTGTAGAATGATAACGGACCGACGTTCATACAGTATCTCAACTGTGTAGAATGATAACGGACCGACGTTCATACAGTATCTCAACTGTGTAGAATGATAACGGACCGACGTTCATACAGTATCTCAACTGTGTAGAATGATAACGGACCGACGTCCATACAGTATCTCAACTGTGTAGAATGATAACGGACCGACGTCCATACAGTATCTCAACTGTGTAGAATGATAACGGACCGACGTCCATACAGTATCTCAACTGTGTAGAATGATAACGGACCGACGTTCATACAGTATCTCAACTGTGTAGAATGATAACGGACCGACGTCCATACAGTATCTCAACTGTGTAGAATGATAACGGACCGACGTCCATACAGTATCTCAACTGTGTAGAATGATAACGGACCGACGTTCATACAGTATCTCAACTGTGTAGAATGATAACGGACCGACGTTCATACAGTATCTCAACTGTGTCCAGCTAATAATCACCCCAAAATGAAAGCTACACAGTCAGGGAGGACTATCATTTGGATATATAACACATTTTCAGTGCGGCCCTCCGAACCTCGTTGAAGACAGAATACGGCCCACGGTGCTAAATGTTTTTGACACCACTGGCTCTACAGTCCTGCTCTATGTAAGGTGTCTGTGATCCAGGCTAAAGCTACCAGCTACAGGACTGGATACACTAGAGAGATCCTTGTGTTAGTCTGCCCTCTGTGGGCCCCTTTTTCATCCTGACTGGCTCCTTTCACCCTCCCTCCCTACTTCCCCTCCTTTCCTCGCTCTCTCCCTTCCTCCATCTCTCCCTCCTTCTCTCCCTGGGCAGGCATAGGGCTGCATGGACAGACAGCTCACACTAGATAGCCTGGAACACAGCCCAGTTTGGCTTTCCCTTCCTGCTTATGGAGAAGGGTGGGGGGAGAGAGAGGGAGAGGGAGATAGGGAGATGAAGAGAGAGAGAGAGACTAGAGAGAGAGAGAGAGAGACTAGAGAGAGAGAGAGAGGGGGGGGAGGAAGAGAGAGTGGGAGAGAGAGACTAGAGAGAGGGGGGGAGAGAGAGAGAGAGACTAGAGAGAGGGGGGAGAGAGAGAGGGGGGGAGAGAGAGAGAGGGAGGAAGAGAGAGAGAGAGAGACTAGAGAGAGAGAGAGAGGGGGGGGGGGGAGGAAGAGAGAGAGTGGGAGAGAGAGAGAGACTAGAGAGAGGGGGGGAGAGAGAGGGAGGAAGAGAGAAAGAGAGAGAGAGAGAGACTAGAGAGAGAGAGGGAGATACTTTTTTTCTCTCTCCCTTATAATAACAATCTGATTTTTTAGCCTTCCCAGCAATGCTGGGTTTCTATGCTTGTTTTATTGCTGTGGTTTAGCAAATATGACTAAAGCCAGTCTATGTAAACAGCTACAGTCATTTAAAACTATTTTTAGATTGACTCATAGTATTTGAATATTTCCTGCTTTTACACTAAGTTGGCCCAATCAGCATTTCCACTGCCTTCCACTAAAATGAAGGAGGCCATTTTATCTTAAAGCCTCTATTTCCTTCAACACTCTTACTGGCTATGTCTGCTAGCTGTTCAAAGGCACTAACATGGCGTCCAAAAGCCCAACTCTTTAGACATATGGCTCTGGTAAGACTCATAAATTGAACTACTCTCATTCCTAGATGGGACAAACAGAGAACTTCAGACTGGACCTTTCATCTCAATCTCCATGTAATAGAATTCCCTGACCTCTTCTCCCCTCCCGCAGCATTTGCCCCCATCCCGTTCGGAGGGCTCTACCTGCCCCTGGAGGTGCCTCCTAACCTGTGCCATGTTATGTAGATGAAACAGGTAGTCAGACATACAGTCTGTTATGTAGATGAAACAGGTAGTCAGACATACAGTCTGTTATGTAGATGAAACAGGTAGACAGACATACAGTCTGTTATGTAGATGAAACAGGTAGTCAGACATACAGTCTGTTATGTAGATGAAACAGGTAGTCAGACATACAGTCTGTTATGTAGATGAAACAGGTAGACAGACATACAGTCTGTTATGTAGATGAAACAGGTAGTCAGACATACAGTCTGTTATGTAGATGAAACAGGTAGACAGACATACAGTCTGTTATGTAGATGAAACAGGTAGACAGACATACAGTCTGCTATGTAGATGAAACAGGTAGACAGACATACAGTCTGTTATGTAGATGAAACAGGTAGACAGACATACAGTCTGTTATGTAGATGAAACAGGTAGACAGACATACAGTCTGTTATGTAGATGAAACAGGTAGTCAGACATACAGTCTGTTATGTAGATGAAACAGGTAGACAGACATACAGTCTGTTATGTAGATGAAACAGGTAGACAGCCATACAGTCTGTTATGTAGATGAAACAGGTAGTCAGACATACAGTCTGTTATGTAGATGAAACAGGTAGACAGACATACAGTCTGCTATGTAGATGAAACAGGTAGACAGACATACAGTCTGTTATGTAGATGAAACAGGTAGACAGACATACAGTCTGCTATGTAGATGAAACAGGTAGACAGACATACAGTCTGTTATGTAGATGAAACAGGTAGACAGACATACAGTCTGTTATGTAGATGAAACAGGTAGACAGACATACAGTCTGTTATGTAGATGAAACAGGTAGACAGACATACAGTCTGTTATGTAGATGAAACAGGTAGACAGACATACAGTCTGTTATGTAGATGAAACAGGTAGTCAGACATACAGTCTGCTATGTAGATGAAACAGGTGACTCTACACAGGGGTGTCAAACATACGGCCCGCGAGGGGATTGAGTTAAAAATATATATATATAATAATAATATAAATATGTATTATATTTTTTTAATTTTATACTTTAAAGCTGCACAATGCCGAAATTCCTCCTCCATTTCCTGGTTGCTAAAATTGTAATAGTTCCCCTAATTATGTAACAGAACAAGCACATAGTGTAGAGAATCAATGTACCATCTAAAGCACTGTGAAATATCTTTTACATTACCAAATATATTTTATATTCAGCTGTTTGAAGCTGGTGTACAAAACAGAAAATAAAAGACGCAAAAAATGAAACTTTAGAACAGGAAGCGTAGAAATAGTGCACATAGAACAGACCTACCGGTTTCTTAGACTTGCTTTTAATGAGAATGACAAATCTATTGTATAACTAATATGTCGATGTGAATTTGGTCGAGTTTCCCATAAAGTTACATATCGCAACTTTAAAATGTGTAAATGCCAAATGGAAACTGTGTAGAATGATAACGGACCGACGTTCATACAGTATCTCAACTGTGTAGAATGATAACGGACCGACGTCCATACAGTATCTCAACTGTGTAGAATGATAACGGACCGACGTTCATACAGTATCTCAACTGTGTAGAATGATAACGGACCGACGTTCATACAGTATCTCAACTGTGTAGAATGATAACGGACCGACGTTCATACAGTATCTCAACTGTGTAGAATGATAACGGACCGACGTCCATACAGTATCTCAACTGTGTAGAATGATAACGGACCGACGTCCATACAGTATCTCAACTGTGTAGAATGATAACGGACCGACGTCCATACAGTATCTCAACTGTGTAGAATGATAACGGACCGACGTTCATACAGTATCTCAACTGTGTAGAATGATAACGGACCGACGTCCATACAGTATCTCAACTGTGTAGAATGATAACGGACCGACGTCCATACAGTATCTCAACTGTGTAGAATGATAACGGACCGACGTTCATACAGTATCTCAACTGTGTCCAGCTAATAATCACCCCAAAATGAAAGCTACACAGTCAGGGAGGACTATCATTTGGATATATAACACATTTTCAGTGCGGCCCTCCGAACCTCGTTGAAGACAGAATACGGCCCACGGTGCTAAATGTTTTTGACACCACTGGCTCTACAGTCCTGCTCTATGTAAGGTGTCTGTGATCCAGGCTAAAGCTACCAGCTACAGGACTGGATACACTAGAGAGATCCTTGTGTTAGTCTGCCCTCTGTGGGCCCCTTTTTCATCCTGACTGGCTCCTTTCACCCTCCCTCCCTACTTCCCCTCCTTTCCTCGCTCTCTCCCTTCCTCCATCTCTCCCTCCTTCTCTCCCTGGGCAGGCATAGGGCTGCATGGACAGACAGCTCACACTAGATAGCCTGGAACACAGCCCAGTTTGGCTTTCCCTTCCTGCTTATGGAGAAGGGTGGGGGGAGAGAGAGGGAGAGGGAGATAGGGAGATGAAGAGAGAGAGAGAGACTAGAGAGAGAGAGAGAGAGACTAGAGAGAGAGAGAGAGGGGGGGGAGGAAGAGAGAGTGGGAGAGAGAGACTAGAGAGAGGGGGGGAGAGAGAGAGAGAGACTAGAGAGAGGGGGGAGAGAGAGAGGGGGGAGAGAGAGAGAGGGAGGAAGAGAGAGAGAGAGAGACTAGAGAGAGAGAGAGAGAGGGGGGGGGGGAGGAAGAGAGAGAGTGGGAGAGAGAGAGAGACTAGAGAGAGGGGGGGAGAGAGAGGGAGGAAGAGAGAAAGAGAGAGAGAGAGAGACTAGAGAGAGAGAGGGAGATACTTTTTTTCTCTCTCCCTTATAATAACAATCTGATTTTTTAGCCTTCCCAGCAATGCTGGGTTTCTATGCTTGTTTTATTGCTGTGGTTTAGCAAATATGACTAAAGCCAGTCTATGTAAACAGCTACAGTCATTTAAAACTATTTTTAGATTGACTCATAGTATTTGAATATTTCCTGCTTTTACACTAAGTTGGCCCAATCAGCATTTCCACTGCCTTCCACTAAAATGAAGGAGGCCATTTTATCTTAAAGCCTCTATTTCCTTCAACACTCTTACTGGCTATGTCTGCTAGCTCGACGGATGGAATGAAGTGTAATATGTACCAAAACGTAAACATACATGTATCATCATTAACGACAGTATTAGTAATTAGTCTTCTCGGTTGAATCCTTGTCTGTGCCGTTCTTTTGGTAGTGGGATGTAATACACCGAAACACCACCAGAGGGCATCGCTGACTAAATGAAAGAAGCCATTGTGCAGCCAGTGAGGGACGGACTGCAACACTGTTTCACACAGACAGTAATGCACTTTTCTTTTGTTCCAGTCCAACACTAACACACCTGATTCAACTAATCTGCTCATCATCAAACCCTTATTTAGTTGAATCCCGTGTGCTACTGTTGGGATGGAATGAACACGTCTGTCCTGTGGGTCCCCCGCCACCACGACTGGCGTTGAATATCGCTGCTATTTTTTATTTAAACTTTATTTAACTAACAAAATCTATTTTATTTATTTATTTAACTAGGCAAGTTAGTTAAGAACAAATCCTTATGTACAATGACGGCCTTCCCTTGCTATTTAGTTGCCATTGGATCCTGTTGATGTGTTCTGAGATGAGTTCCTGCCGTTTCTTTTAGACAAAGGGTTGTAACTAGGCAGCTAACTGTGGAATCACACAGCCTTACTGCCTTACAGGTGGTCTAAAGACTTGTTTTGACAGCTGCCGCTTTTGATAACCACCATTTTGTGTCAAACTGCTGTATTCATACTGTATCCGTGGATCTACTATCTCTCTCATAGAAATATAGGGTCTCTATCTCTTTTGACCACCATTTTGTGTCAAATTGCTGTATTCATACTGTATCCGTGGATCTACTATCTCTCTCATAGAAATATAGGGTCTCTATCTCTTTGCCCCTGGCACGCGCACGCCGGGATCTCTTCCCCGTGGGTCCACCGACCACCTGGCCTGCTGATTCATACTGTATCCGTGGATCTACTATCTCTCTCATAGAAATATAGAGTCTCTATCTCTTTTGTCCACCATTTTGTGTCTAACTGCTGATTTCATATCCTATCTGGGTACCTGTTGTCTCTATTCTCCCATTTAGCACAATCAATGGGAAGATCTGTGTTGTTCAGTGTTCCTTGATAGCTGTAGTGTTTGTGACCTTCATGTCCCAGACAGGTTTCTACCAGTCTCTGTTTACTATAGAGAGGAACACAGCACACCACCACACGTTGAGGCTAGCTTGACCAGACACACTGACTGTTCATGGTTCAGTCCCAGATGACACCCTAAACCCTGCATAGTGCACTACTTTTGACCAGAGCATATAGTCCCAAATAGAACCCTGTTCTCTTTGTAGTGCACTACAGTGGTCAAAAATAGTGCAGTTATATAGGGGCATACGTAGGGTGCCATTTGGGGCACAGACCCAATGCTTCCCTGTTTGTATCTCCTTGTTCTGTTCTAGTTTGGAACTCCTATAAACATTCTAGAACACTGTTCAGAACAACTGCTGGCTTCCTTGTGATGTCATGCCATGTTCCAGTCAGAAGCTCCTCTGACTACAGTATATAAAAATACACAAGGTGCAATTTCAATCAATTAGCCCATGTCAGCTAACATTTCTACATTACTAGGTGAGGTAATCATCATCAAATGATGTTCCCAGGGGCCCGGACGTCCAGGGGACCCCCATTGATTTTTGTGGCGGCAGGTAGCCTAGTGGTTAGAGCGTTGGGCCAGTAACCAGCAGGTAGCCTAGTGGTTAGAGCGTTGGGTCAGTGACCAGCAGGTAGCCTAGTGGTTAGAGCGTTGGGTCAGTAACCAGCAGGTAGTCTAGTGGTTAGAGTGTTGGGCCAGTAACCAGCAGGTAGCCTAGTGGTTAGAGTGTTGGGCCAGTAACCAGCAGGTAGCCTAGTGGTTAGAGCGTTGGGCCAGTAACCAGCAACTATATCTTGCTTAGGGCCCCCAAAAGGCTAGAGGCGCTTCTGGTTGTACTCTATGCAAATTGTTGTCAGGAGCAGGGAGGGAAGGGGGAAGGAGTTATTCAGGGAGAGGATGAGGGAGGGGGTGTTCAGGGTTCAATAAGGGAGAGGATGAGGGAGGGGGTGTTCAGGGTTCAATAAGGGAGAGGGAGGGAGGTTTTTCGGGGTAAGGGGTGAGGGAGGGGTCGTTGGGTTGTTCTGGGACAGACGCTGAGGTTCTTGTCAACAGAAGAGCTGTAAACACTTTTCCAGTTCCCTGAATGAGAGGGGGGTGGGGGTCATGTCTGAACAGAAAGAGGAACAGAGACAGGACAGCATGTTCAGTAATCTGTACTCTGGGCGCATCCCAAGTGGCACCCTAGTCCTTATAGTGCTAGTCCCTATAGAGGGCTCATGTTGAAAGTAGTGCACTATAGAGGGCTCATGTTGAAAGTAGTGCACTATAGAGGGCTCATGTTGAATGTAGTGCACTATAGAGGGCTCATGTTGAATGTAGTGCACTATAGAGGGCTCATGTTGAAAGTAGTGCACTATAGAGGGCTCATGTTGAAAGTAGTGCACTATAGAGGGCTCATGTTGAAGAGTGAGGGGTGGGGGCACTATAGAGGGGGGGGCTGGGGCATGTTGAAAGTAGTGCACTATAGAGGGCTCATGTTGAAAGTAGTGCTGGGGCTATGGAGAGGGAGGGATGGAGAGTGTCGGGGGGCATTTGGTCCTCTATCTACTCTGTGCAGCTAACAGCTGCTGTAGCGTGTTGGGGGCCTAATACTGATCATAGTGATACCATCCATACCAACTGTGAACCCTGTGTGAACCATGTCTTTACACTGATATGCATAGAGAGCAACAGGTGTCCCTGTACTCTCACTTCCTCTGACTGGTCTAGTTTAACCCTCACCTTTCATGGAGGGTGTTATGGGAGAGAGGGGTATGAGATGGGAGACAGAGAGAGAGACAGAGAGAGAGAGAGAGACAGAGAGAGGGAGAGAGAGACAGACAGGGAGAGGGAGAGAGAGAGGGAGAGAGAGAGGGAGAGAGAGAGAGAGAGAGGGAGAGAGAGAGAGGGAGAGAGAGAGGTGAGAAAGAAGGAGAGAGAGAGAGAGAGAGAGAGAGAGAGAGAGGGGGTGAGAAAGAAGGAGAGGGAGAGAGAGAGAGCGAGGGAGAGAGAGGGAGGGAGAGAGAGGTGAGAAAGAAGGAGAGAGAGAGAGCGACAGAGAGAGAGGGAGGGAGAGAGGTGAGAAAGAAGGAGAGGGAGAGGGAGAGAAAGAGAGAGACAGAGAGAGGGAGGAAGAGAGAGCCAGAGGGAGAAAGCAAGAGAGAGGAGGGAGAGAGGGAGAGAGGGAGAGAGGGAGAGAGAGAGAGAGAGAGAGAGAGAGAGAGAGAGAGAGGAGAGAGAGAGAGAAAAGGAAGACAGAAAGATAGGTAGGGTATGAGAGGTTGTAACTATCTGAGTCACATTGCAGGAAGGTTGTTATTGACATGGTAAACAGGTGCACACAGCCAGGAACACAGCCTGTTTTGGACCTGGGTTCAAATACTATTCAAAATCTTTCATATACTTTGAAGTGTTTGCTTGGAGTGCCGATGGGTGGGGTTTGCACTTTTGCGATAATTACATAGGTTTTAGTGCAACAGGCAAACTCAATCAAGCACAAATACAGTAATTGAAATGATTACGAACAATATTTGAATCCTGTTGTGCTGCCAGCCTGCGTTGCGTGCCTGGCTGGCTGCCTGCGGCGTGCCGGCTGGCGCCTGCGTTGCGTGCCTGGCTGCCTGCCTGCGTTGCGCTGCCTGGCTGACTGCCTGCGTTGCGTGCTTGGCTGGCTGCCTGCGTTGCGTGCCTGGCTGGCTGCCTGCGTTGCGCTGCCTGGCTGGCTGCCTGCGTTGCGTGCCTGGCTGGCTGCCTGCGTTGCGCTGCCTGGCTGGCTGCCTGCGTTGCGTGCTTGGCTGGCTGCCTGCGTTGCGTGCCTGGCTGCCTGCCTGCGTTGCGCTGCCTGGCTGACTGCCTGCGTTGCGTGCTTGGCTGGCTGCCTGCGTTGCGTGCCTGGCTGCCTGCCTGCGTTGCGCTGCCTGGCTGGCTGCCTGCGTTGCGTGCCTGGCTGGCTGCCTGCGTTGCGCTGCCTGGCTGGCTGCCTGCGTTGCGTGCCTGGCTGGCTGCCTGCGTTGCGCTGCCTGGCTGGCTGCCTGCGTTGCGCTGCCTGGCTGGCTGCCTGCGTTGCGCTGCCTGGCTGGCTGCCTGCGTTGCGTGCCTGGCTGGCTGCCTGCGTGACTGGTTGACCTGAGAGGTGAGGTTAGGTCGTAACTCTGTCAGAGGGTTATTATGGCTTGACTTGTTCAGACGGGTGTACAGTATATCACTCCAGACTAGAGAGGAAGACAGGAGAGTTGAGTTGATGATACATGTGTTGTTGAGACTCATTTAGCAAAGGGAAAAGGTAACCTTGTGTGACATGTGGTAATCAGCCATTTTGATAGTGCAGTACAGTTGAGTTTTTAAGGTACACATTTCTCCGTTATAGAAGACAATGTCAAGGCTATTTGTGGCTCTCTTCAGAAGATAGTCATCACAACTCATTTCAGAATATATATTTTCTTCTTGACTGATTTGTTTTACAGTATAAAGGTACTGACATTTCAGGCATTATGGCTTCCATCAGTACACTACATGTAGGTTTTTGACAGATCAAACACTTCATTTAGTCTTATTTACCCAGGGGTATATTTAGTCTTCATTACCCAGGGGTATATTTAGTCTTCATTACCCAGGGGTGTATTTAGTCTTTATTACCCAGGGGTGTATTTAGTCTTCATTACCCAGGGGTGTATTTAGTCTTCATTATCCAGGTGTATATTTAGTCTTCATTACCCAGGGGTGTATTTAGTCTTTATTACCCAGGGGTGTATTTAGTCTTCATTACCCAGGGGTATATTTAGTCTTCATTACCCAGGGGTATATTTAGTCTTCATTACCCAGGGGTGTATTTAGTCTTTATTACCCAGGGGTGTATTTAGTCTTTATTACCCAGGGGTATATTTAGTCTTCATTACCCAGGGGTGTATTTAGTCTTCATTACCCAGGGGTGTATTTAGTCTTTATTACCCAGGGGTGTATTTAGTCTTTATTACCCAGGGGTGTATTTAGTCTTCATTACCCAGGGGTGTATTTAGTCTTTATTACCCAGGGGTGTATTTAGTCTTCATTACCCAGGGGTGTATTTAGTCTTTATTACCCAGGGGTGTATTTAGTCTTTATTACCCAGGGGTATATTTAGTCTTCATTACCCAGGGGTGTATTTAGTCTTCATTACCCAGGGGTGTATTTAGTCTTCATTACCCAGGGGTGTATTTAGTCTTCATTACCCAGGGGTGTATTTAGTCTTTATTACCCAGGGGTGTATTTAGTCTTCATTACCCAGGGGTGTATTTAGTCTTTATTACCCAGGGGTGTATTTAGTCTTTATTACCCAGGGGTATATTTAGTCTTCATTACCCAGGGGTGTATTTAGTCTTCATTACCCAGGGGTGTATTTAGTCTTCATTACCCAGGGGTGTATTTAGTCTTTATTACCCAGGGGTGTATTTAGTCTTCATTACCCAGGGGTGTATTTAGTCTTTATTACCCAGGGGTGTATTTAGTCTTCATTACCCAGGGGTATATTTAGTCTTTATTACCCAGGGGTGTATTTAGTCTTCATTACCCAGGGGTGTATTTAGTCTTTATTACCCAGGGGTGTATTTAGTCTTCATTACCCAGGGGTGTAATTTAGTCACAGTAGCTGTCATTTCCTTTTGGTGTATTCTGTCTTTTCAGTCAGTCTTGTGATAGATTACATATAATCCTTGAAAGATACCAAAGTTCTGGTAGTTTACTGGTCCATTTTTACATTTTCCAGTAATATACCCTCCCTTTGCAACGCTAATTATGTCTTGCAGTACATTGTCTCAATGCAGAGAGATGTATTATATTTGACAGTACAGTACATTGTCTCAATACAGAGAGATGTAATTTATCTTACAGTACATTGTCTCAATACAGAGAGATGTATTATATTTGACAGTACAGTACATTGTCTCAATACAGAGATATGTAATTTATCTTACAGTACATTGTCTCAATACAGAGAGATGTATTTTATTTTACAGTACATTGTCTCAATACAGAGAGATGTAATTTATTTTACAGTACATTGTCTCAATACAGAGAGATGTCATTTATTTTACAGTACATTGTCTCAATACAGAGAGATGTAATTTATCTTACAGTACATTGGCTCAATACAGAGAGATGTAATTTATCTTACAGTACATTGTCTCAATACAGAGAGATGTATTTTATTTTACAGTACATTGTCTCAATACAGAGAGATGTAATTTATCTTACAGTACATTGTCTCAATACAGAGAGATGTCATTTATCTTACAGTACATTGTGTCAATACAGAGAGATGTAATTTATCTTACAGTATGTTGTCTCAATACAGAGAGATGTCATTTATCTTACAGTACATTGTGTCAATACAGAGAGATGTAATGTATCTTACAGTACATTGTCTCAATACAGAGAGATGTAATTTATCTGACAGTATGTTGTCTCAATCAGTCAGTGGTGTAAAGTAATTCATCATGTCTCAGGCTTGAGGCTGATCAAACTGTGCGAGGAACTTTCTGTGAAAGGAAAGACAGAACGGCGTCACACAGACACACACAAGCAAACACACAGAAAGACAGAACAGTCTCACTGAAGACCTGTGGGAGAAACCCTCAAGACCACAGCACAACACAGCTGTACTTTATCAGAGACACAAACACACTGCTTACGTAAACACTCCCACACACACAGGATGCAGCATTCCTCTCTACATTCTGAGCGTTACAGCTAAACCTTTTTGGCAAAAGCCCTGAACGTCAGAAGCTATCTGACTGTCTGACAGACACTTTTACAGGACAGCCTGTACTCTGACTCAACAACCTTTGGAAAGAAAATTGTGATACATTTTTTAAAAAGTATACCAGTTTCATTTAAGGACCAATAAATTGACAGCCGTGCCGTATAGATGGCAAAACAGTTGGGAAGAGATGTTTGACGTACCGATGCCATGGCACATGGTATATGAACTGATACGCAAAACGCCGCCGGATTCAAAACTTAGATTTTTTTTATTTATAATACAATATTCTTGCAACCAATTGAATGTTATTTATATGAGGGATACAACCTTCCCAGCTCTGCAGATTTTGCTGCGAAGAGTCTGAATCATTCGATTTTTGTTTTTATACTGTCCATATGTAGCTTGTTTTTGGTCACTGGTCCAGGAATGGCTGAAGAATTGCAACATTTACCTGGAGCCAACTCTGCAGATAACACTACTGGTTGATCTGATAACTCTGGAGATAACACTACTGGGTGATCTGATAACTCTGCAGATAGCACTACTGGGTGATCTGATAACTCTGCAGATAACACTACTGGGTGATCTGATAACTCTGCAGATAGCACTACTGGGTGATCTGATAACTCTGCAGATAGCACTACTGGGTGATCTGATAACTCTGCAGATAGCACTACTGGGTGATCTGATAACTGCAGATAACACTACTGGGTGATCTGATAACTCTGCAGATAACACTACTGGGTGATCTGATAACTCTGCAGATAGCACTACTGGGTGATCTGATAACTCTGCAGATAACACTACTGGGTGATCTGATAACCCTGCAGATAGCACTACTGGGTGATCTGATAACTCTGCAGATAGCACTACTGGGTGATCTGATAACTCTGCAGATAACACTACTGGGTGATCTGATAGCTCTGCAGATAACACTACTGGGTGATCTGATAACTCTGCAGATAACACTACTGGGTGATCTGATAACTCTGCAGATAGCACTACTGGGTGATCTGATAACTCTGCAGATAGCACTACTGGGTGATCTGATAACTCTGCAGATAGCACTACTGGGTGATCTGATAACTCTGCAGATAGCACTACTGGGTGATCTGATAACTGCAGATAACACTACTGGGTGATCTGATAACTCTGCAGATAACACTACTGGGTGATCTGATAACTCTGCAGATAGCACTACTGGGTGATCTGATAACTCTGCAGATAACACTACTGGGTGATCTGATAACCCTGCAGATAGCACTACTGGGTGATCTGATAACTCTGCAGATAGCACTACTGGGTGATCTGATAACTCTGCAGATAACACTACTGGGTGATCTGATAGCTCTGCAGATAACACTACTGGGTGATCTGATAACTCTGCAGATAACACTACTGGGTGATCTGATAACTCTGCAGATATCACTACTGGGTGATCTGATAGCTCTACAGATAGCACTACTGGGTGATCTGATAACTCTGGAGATAGCACTACTGGGTGATCTGATAACTCTGCAGATATCACTACTGGGTGATCTGATAGCTCTACAGATAACACTACTGGGTGATCTGATAACTCTGCAGATAGCACTACTGGGTGATCTGATAACTCTGCAGATAGCACTGCTGGGTGATCTGATAACTCTGCAGATAGCACTGCTGGGTGATCTGAAAAGTCATAGTCAATCAATCAATCGTATAATAATACTTTTAGCAAAAATGTTTATTTTCAATTTACAATCAGTAGAAACTTTGAGAATAGAAAGGTTCAGAACTTTTGTGAAAAGTCACTGCACAGTTGGAAAATATATGGCAAATAGAAACCCAATATGGTTGGTGTTAAGAGATAGATGAGAGGGGTTGAATGGAGCTGAAGGTTAGGAATAATTACTAATAACAACAAGATAACTCATGTAAAACATACTGTGTCCATAAAATGTATAAAAAGAGCACAGTTTGAAAGATATGGCAAATAGAAATCAATCCGGATGGACATCAGTAATAGATGGTTGAGGGTAGAGGAAGGACATCAGTAATAGATGGTTGAGGGTAGAGGATGGACATCAGTAATAGATGGTTGAGGGTAGAGGAAGGACATCAGTAATAGATGGGAGAGGTTGAGGGTAGAGGAAGGACATCAGTAATAGATGGGAGAGGTTGAGGGTAGAGGAAGGACATCAGTAATAGATGGTTGAGGGTAGAGGAAGGACATCAGTAATAGATGGGAGAGGTTGAGGGTAGAGGAAGGACATCAGTAATAGATGGTTGAGGGTAGAGGAAGGACACCAGTAATAGATGGTTGAGGGTAGAGGAAGGACATCAGTAATAGATGGGAGAGGTTGAGGGTAGAGGAAGGACATCAGTAATAGATGGTTGAGGGTAGAGGAAGGACACCAGTAATAGATGGTTGAGGGTAGAGGAAGGACATCAGTAATAGATGGGAGAGGTTGAGGGTAGAGGAAGGACATCAGTAATAGATGGGAGAGGTTGAGGGTAGAGGAAGAACATCAGTAATAGATGGTTGAGTGTAGAGGAAGGACATCAGTAATAGATGGTTGAGGGTAGAGGAAGGACATCAGTAATAGATGGTTGAGGGTAGAGGAAGGACATCAGTAATAGATGGTTGAGGGTAGAGGAAGGACATCAGTAATAGATGGGAGAGGTTGAGGGTAGAGGAACGACATCAGTAATAGATGGTTGAGGGTAGAGGAAGGACATCAGTAATAGATGGGAGAGGTTGAGGGTAGAGGAAGGACATCAGTAATAGATGGGAGAGGTTGAGGGTAGAGGAAGGACATCAGTAATAGATGGGAGAGGTTGAGGGTAGAGGAAGGACATCAGTAATAGATGGTTGAGGGTAGAGGAAGGACATCAGTAATAGATGGTTGAGGGTAGAGGAAGGACATCAGTAATAGATGGTTGAGGGTAGAGGAAGGACATCAGTAATAGATGGGAGAGGTTGAGGGTAGAGGAAGGACATCAGTAATAGATGGTTGAGGGTAGAGGAAGGACATCAGTAATAGATGGTTGAGGATAGAGGAAGCACATCAGTAATAGATGGGAGAGGTTGAGGGTAGAGGAAGGACATCAGTAATAGATGGGAGAGGTTGAGGGTAGAGGAAGGACATCAGTAATAGATGGGAGAGGTTGAGGGTAGAGGAAGGACATCAGTAATAGATGGGAGAGGTTGAGGATAGAGGAAGCACATCAGTAATAGATGGGAGAGGTTGAGGGTAGAGGATGGACATCAGTAATAGATGGTTGAGGGTAGAGGAAGGACATCAGTAATAGATGGAGAGGTTGAGGGTAGAGGAAGGACATCAGTAATAGATGGTTGAGGGTAGAGGAAGGACATCAGTAATAGATGGGAGAGGGTAGAGGAAGGACATCAGTAATAGATGGTTGAGGGTAGAGGAAGGACATCAGTAATAGATGGGAGAGGTTGAGGGTAGAGGAAGGACATCAGTAATAGATGGTTGAGGGTAGAGGAAGGACATCAGTAATAGATGGTTGAGGATAGAGGAAGGACAGGATTAAAAACAAACACAATAGAACTATTGTAAAATAGACCTTGTCCATAAAATGTATATAGTTTGAATAAGCTGGAAATACAGGCCTAGGAGTTGTTGTTCATTAGTTTACTCCAGTTAGGGGAGGGGTGGTAGGGTTGGAGGGGAATGTATGTATGTATGTATGTATGTATGTATGTATGTATGTATGTATGTATGTATGTATGTATGTATGTATGTATGTATGTATGTATGTATGTATGTATGTATGTATGTATGTATGTATGTATGTATGTATGTATGTATGTATTTATATGTGTATGTAAACTCAGCAAAAAAAGAAACGTCCTCTCACTGTCAACTGCGTTTATTTTCAGCAAACTTAACATGTTTAAATATTTGTATGAACATAACAAGATTCAACAACTGAGACATAAACTGAACAAGTTCCACAGACATGTGACTAACAGAAATTGAATAATGTGTCCCTGAACAAAGGGGGGGGTCAAAAAATCTAAAGTAACAGTCAGTATCTGGTGTGGCCACCAGCTGCATTAAGTACTGCAGTGCATCTCCTCCTCATGGACTGCACCAGATTTGCCAGTTCTTGCTGTGAGATGTTACCCCACTCTTCCACCAAGGCACCTGCAAGTTCCTGGACATTTCGAGGGGGAATAGCCCTAGCCCTCACCCTCCGATCCAACAGGTCATGGCAGAACACTGACATTCCTGTCTTGAAGGAAATCATGCACAGAACGAGTTGTATTGCTGGTGGCATTGTCATGCTGGAGGGTCATGTCAGGATGAGCCTGCAGGAAGGGTAACACATGAGGGAGGAGGATGTCTTCCCTGTAACGCACAACGTTGAGATTGCCTGCAATGACAACAAGCTCAGTCCGATAATGCTGTGACACATTGCCCCAGACCATAACGGACCCTCGACCTCCAAATCGATCCCGCTCCAGAGTACAGGCCTCAGTGTAACGCTCATTCCTTTGACGATAAACGCGAATCCGACCATGTCCCCTGGTGAGAGAAAACCGCGACTCGTCAGTGAAGAGCACTTTTTGCCAGTCCTGTCTGGTCCAGCGACGGTGGGTTTGTGCCCATAGGCGATGTTGTTGCCGGTGATGTCTGCCTTACAACAGGCCTACAAGCCTTCAGTCCAGCCTCTCTCAGCCTATTGTGGACAGTCTGAGCACTGATGGAGGGATTGTGCTTTCCTGGTGTAACTCGGCAGTTGTTGTTGCCATCCTGTACCTGTCCCGCAGGTGTGATGTTCGGATGTACCGATCCTGTGCAGGTGTTGTTACATGTGTTCTGCCACTGCGAGGACGATCAGCTGTCCGTCCTGTCTCCCTGTAACGCTGTCTTAGGCGTCTCACAGTTCGGACATTGCAATTTATTTCCCTGGCCACATCTGCAGTCCTCATGCCTCCTTGCAGCATGCCTAAGGCACGTTCACGCAGATGAGCAGGGGCCCTGGGCATCTTTCTTTTGGTGTTTTTCAGAGTCAGTAGAAAGGCCTCTTTAGTGTCCTAAGTTTTCATAACTGTGGCCTTAATTGCCTACCGTCTGTAAGCTGTTAGTGTCTTAACGGCCGTTCCACAGGTGCATGTTCATTAATTGTTTATGGTTCATTGAACAAGCATGGGAAACAGTGTTTAAACCCTTTACAATGAAGATCTGTCAAGTTATTTGTATTTTTACGAATTATCTTTGAGAGACAGTGTCCTGAAAAAGGGACGTGTCACGTCCTGACCATAGAAAGCTGTTATTTTCACGGGTTGTTGTTCTTTAGTTTATTTGTATGTATTGCATAGTTTCACAGTTCAATACAAAATGTGGAACGATACACACGCTGCGCTTTGGTCCGCTTCTTCAACCTACGACAACCATGACAGGACGTTTCTTTTTTTGCTGAGTTTAGATGTATAAATACACATACAAAAATATGTATGTATGTATGTATGTATGTATGTATGTATGTATGTATGTATGTATGTATGTATGTATGTATGTATGTATGTGTGTATCTGTATGTATTTCTGTGTGTGTGTGTGTGTGTGTGTGTGTGTGTGTGTGTGTGTGTGTGTGTGTGTGTGTGTGTGTGTGTGTGTGTGTGTGTGTGTGTGTGTGATATATATTTGCAGAAAATATGTGGGGGATTGGAAGTGATGCAGACAATTACATTGGTGGAAGCCACAATCTATCTGCACTATTATAGCTGATCCCCCTCACTAACAAAGAAAGAAAGGAAGCAGACCCTCGTGACAGAGACTCATCTATCGCTCTCTAGACAGTGTTATTATGGTGTGTGAACATCCACCCACACAACACACTCCCTGTAATGTCAGCATAGGTGCTTCTGAGCAACATCCGTTGTTTTACATGTTGGCTGAAGAAGAAAAGAGAGAAAAAAAGCCATCTTGGCATCAAAAGTGTCAAGAGGAAGTTGATACCAATAGAAGGCTAAGTGTTTTAGGCAGTGGGCAACAGAGCTCATCAAACCATGACTTTATGAGCCAGTGCTTACTGGGATTAATGGGTCTGTGTGAACTTTCAAACCCGAATTGCCCTCCTGGTCAATAGAGGCTCTGCTTATCCTACCTAGGCTGTGTGGTTACCTGGCTGGGGCCTGGCTGTGGGTTACCTGGCTGTGTGGTTACCTGGCTGTGTGGTTACCTGGCTGTGTGGTTACGGCTGGGGCTGGCTGTGTGGTTACCTGGCTGGGGCCTGGCTGTGGGTTACCTGGCTGTGGGACTGGCTGTGGGACCTGGCTGTGTGGTTACCTGGCTGTGTGGTTACCTGGCTGTGTGGTTACCCGGCTGTGTGCTGTGTGGTTACCTGTCTGTGTGGTTACCTGTCTGTGTGCTGTGTGGTTACCTGTCTGTGTGGTTACCTGGCTGTGTGGTTACCTGGCTGTGTGGTTACCCAGCTGTGTGCTGTGTGGTTACCTGTCTGTGTGGTTACCTGGCTGTGTGCTGTGTGGTTACCTGGCTGTGTGGTTACCTGGCTGTGTGCTGTGTGGTTACCTGGCTGTGTGGTTACCTGGCTGTGTGTTTGTACCCCTGCTTATCTGATCTGACCATAATGATGTGTGATCTGAACTGACCATAATGATGTGTGATCTGATCTGACCATAGTGATGTGTGATCTGATCTGACCATAATGATGTGTGATCTGATCTGACCATAATGATGTGTGATCTGATCTGACCATAATGATGTGTGATCTGATCTGACCATAATGATGTGTGATCTGATATGACCATAATGATGTGTGATCTGAACTGACCATAATGATGTGTGATCTGATCTGACCATAGTGATGTGTGATCTGATCTGACCATAATGATGTGTGATCTGATCTGACCATAATGATAATGTGATCTGTGTTTTCCAGCTGTGATCCCGCTGACTGACTCAGAACACAAGCTGCTATCTCTCCACTTCGCTACGGACCCTGGGAAGGACTGGGAGTGGGGCCGGGACGACAACGACAACATCAAGCTAGCCAAGTGAGTTAGTTACAACCAACGACAAACAGGTGGTGGTGGTGGGGGTAGTAGGGGTGGAGGGGGTAGTAGAGGTGGAGGGTAGTAGGGGTGGAGGGGGGGGAGGGGATAGTAAGGGGGAGAGGGGGAGGGGATAGTGAGGGGGGAGAGCGGGAGGGGATAGTGAGGGGGGAAGGGGGAGGGGATAGTAAGGGGGGGAGGGGGAGGGGATAGTGAGGGGGGAAGGGGGAGGGGATAGTAAGGAGCGGGAGGGGATAGTAATGGGGGAAGGGGGAGGGGATAGTAAGGAGCGGGAGGGGATAGTAATGGGGGAGAGGGGGAGGGGATAGTAATGGGGGAGAGGGGGAGGGGATAGTGAGGGGGGAGAGGGGGAGGGGATAGTGAGGGGGGAGAGGGGGAGGGGATAGTGAGGGGGGAGAGGGGGAGGGGGATAGTGAGGGGGAGGGGATAGTAAGGGGGAGGGGATAGTAAGAGGGGAGAGGGGGAGGGGATAGTGAGGGGGAGAGGGGGAGGGGATAGTGAGGGGGAGAGGGGAGGGGATCGTAAGGGGGGGAGATAGTAAGGGGGAGTGGATAGTAAGGGTGGAGGGGACAGTTAAAGCCTTGCTTCCTCTCTGTGGGAGGACAGTAGGGGTGGAGGGGACAGTTAAAGCCTTGCTTCCTCTCTGTGGGAGGACAGTAGGGGTGGAGGGGACAGTTAAAGCCTTGCTTCATCTCTGTGGGAGAACAGTAGGGGTGGAGGGGACAGTTAAAGCCCTCCTTCCTCTCTGTGGGAGGACAGTAGGGGTGGAGGGGACAGTTAAAGCCTTGCTTCCTCTCTGTGGGAGGACAGTAAATACAGAGGAGAAATGAGAAGAGGAAAAACATAGACAGAAAGGAGGAGAGGAGATCCCCCCTCTAATCATAGAGTCATTATCTCTAGGCTTCATACATCATTATCTTCTATAACGCTGCTTTACACAGAGGATCTCAACTCTGATCTGAATGGCATAACCTCACGGAGCACTGTCTGTCTGTCTGTCTGTCTGTCTGTCTGTCTGTCTGTCTGTCTGTCTGTCTGTCTGTCTGTCTGTCTGTCTGTCTGTCTGTCTGTCTGTCTGTCTGTCTGTCTGTCTGTCTGTCTGTCTGTCTGTCTGTCTGTCTGTCTGTCTGTCATGGAGCAGTGTCTGTCTGTCTGTCATGGAACTCTGTCTGTTAGAATGAGAGAAAGAGACAGGATGCTTGGTTGATGAGATCATTTCTGAGACTTGTGTGATTTGGTGAGTTTAAAAACCAGTAATTTGTGAGACTTACATTGAATGATTTCCCACTGGGAATTTGGGTTCCTTAGAGAAGAAAACTCCCCATTAATTGTGTACATATGTGAAGTCACACAAAGTCTAAGATTGAAGGTGTTTGTGAAGTTAGACCCTCTGAAGGTGATTGTGAAGTTACAGACTCTGAAGGTGTTTGTGAGGTTAGACCCTCTGAAGGTGATTGTGAAGTTAGACTCTGAAGGTGATTGTGAAGTTAGACCCTCTGAAGGTGATTGTGAAGTTAGACCCTCTGAAGGTGATTGTGAAGTTAGACCCTCTGAAGATGTTTGTGAAGTTAGACCCTCTGAAGATGTTTGTGAAGTTAGACCCTCTGAAGGTGATTATGAAGTTATAGACTCTGAAGGTGATTGTGAGGTTAGACCCTCTGAAGGTGATTGTGAAGTTACAGACTCTGAAGATGTTTGTGAAGTTAGACCCTCTGAAGGTGATTGTGAAGTTAGACCCTCTGAAGGTGATTGTGAAGTTACAGACTCTGAAGGTGATTGTGAAGTTACAGACTCTGAAGATGTTTGTGAAGTTACAGACTCTGAAGGTGATTGTGAAGTTAGACCCTCTGAAGGTGATTGTGAAGTTAGACCCTCTGAAGATGTTTGTGAAGTTAGACCCTCTGAAGGTGATTATGAAGTTATAGACTGAAGGTGATTGTGAAGTTAGACCCTCTGAAGGTGATTGTGAAGTTAGACCCTCTGAAGGTGATTGTGAAGTTAGACCCTCTGAAGATGTTTGTGAAGTTAGACCCTCTGAAGGTGATTGTGAAGTTATAGACTCTGAAGGTGATTGTGAAGTTAGACCCTCTGAAGGTGTTTGTGAAGTTACAGACTCTGAAGGTGATTGTGAAGTTACAGACTCTGAAGGTGATTGTGAAGTTAGACCCTCTGAAGGTGATTGTGAGGTTAGACCCTCTGAAGGTGTTTGTGAAGTTTGAGCCTCTGTCTTTTTTGGTATTTAAAAGACAGTCTTAAGATTTTGAAAATAAGTTTCTAGTGGAGTTAAAGGCTCTACAGTGATGCAATGGAGCCTTGCCTCATTTTGTAACTGAGGTCTTTTAAGGTCCTTCTCCCTTGGAGCAGCTGGGTTCTCTGGTAGCTGCTCATTTGACAATATATAAATAACTCTGTCCATTTACTTTGTCAAGTAAGCTTCCAGTGTATTCCACTGCAAGACAAAATAGAAAGTTTTAAGGCCCTGGTCAATCAGACATAACAGGAAGTTATAGGGCCCTGGTCAATCAGACAAAACAGGAAGTTATAGGGCCCTGGTCAATCAGACAAAACAGGAAGTTTTAGGGCCCTGGCCAATCAGAAGGTTATAGGGCCCTGGTCAATCAAGTCAGCTAACTGTGCTGCAGGGTTATAGGGCCCTGGCCAATCAAGTCAGCTAACTGTGCTGCAAGGTTATATGGCTCTGGTCAATCAAGTCAGCTAACTGTGCTGCAGGGTTATAGGGCCCTGGTCAATCAAGTCAGCTAACTGTGCTGCAGGGTTATAGGGCCCTGGTCAATCAAGTCAGCTAACTGTGCTGCAGGGTTATAGGGCCCTGGCCAATCAAGTCAGCTAACTGTGCTGCAGGGTTATAGGGCCCTGGCCAATCAAGTCAGCTAACTGTGCTGCAGGGTTATAGGGCCCTGGCCAATCAAGTCAGCTAACTGTGCTGCAAGGTTATATGGCTCTGGTCAATCAAGTCAGCTAACTGTGCTGCAAGGTTATATGGCTCTGGTCAATCAAATCAGCTAACTGTGCTGCAGGGTTATAGGGCCCTGGTCAATCAAGTCAGCTAACTGTGCTGCAAGGTTATATGGCTCTGGTCAATCAAGTCAGCTAACTGTGCTGCAGGGTTATATGGCTCTGGTCAATCAAGTCAGCTAACTGTGCTGCAGGGTTATATGGCTCTGGTCAATCAAGTCAGCTAACTGTGCTGCAGGGTTATAGGGCCCTGGTCAATCAAGTCAGCTAACTGTGCTGCAGGGTTATAGGGCCCTGGTCAATCAAGTCAGCTAACTGTGCTGCAAGGTTATAGGGCCCTGGCCAATCAAGTCAGCTAACTGTGCTGCATACAAGAATGAATGTTGGGATTTGTGTTCTCAACTAAACATTGTTCCCAGCACTAAACACAAAGGGCCTTATTTTATTAGAGATTAACTATCCATAGTTTATTATCTATAAAACTTTATCATGTATCACTACAAGCTGTAGTGTTCAATCTTAATTCATGGCTAAATAAACTCAGCAAAAAAAGAAACGTCCTCTCACTGTCAACTGAGTTTATTTTCAGCAAACTTAACGTGTAAATATTTGTATGAACATAACAAGATTCAACAACTGAGACATAAACTGAACAAGTTCCACAGACATGTGACTAACATAAATGCTGCATTAAGTACTGCAGTGCATCTCCTCCTCATGGACTGCACCAGATTTGCCAGTTCATGCTGTGAGATGTTACCCCACTCTTCCACCAAGGCACCTGCAAGTTCCCGGACATTTCTGGGGGGAATGGCCCTAGCCCTCACCCACCGATCCAACAGGTCCCAGACGTGCTCAATGGGATTGAGATCTGGGGTCTTCGCTGGCCATGGCAGAACACTGACATTCCTGTCTTGCAGGAAATCACGCACAGAACAAGCAGTATGGCTGGTGGCATTGTCATGCTGGAGGGTCATGTCAGGATGAGCCTGCAGGAAGGGTACCACATGAGGGAGGAGGATGTCTTCCCTGTAATGCACAGCGTTGAGATTGCCTGCAATGACAACAAGCTCAGTCCGATGATGCTGTGACACACCGCCCCAGACCATAACGGACCCTCCACCTCCAAATTGATCCTACTCCAGAGTACAGGCCTCGGTATAACGCTCATTCCTTCGACGATAAATGCAAATCCAACCATCACCCCTGGTGAGACAAAACCGCGACTCGTCAGTGAAGAGCACTTTTTGCCAGTCCTGTCTGGTCCAGCGACGGTGGGTTTGTGCCCATAGGCGACGTTGTTGCCGGTGATGTCTGGTGAAGACCTGCCAGTCTTAGCACTGATGGAGGGATTGTGCGTTCCTGGTGTAACTTGGGCAGTTGTTGTTGCCATACTGTACCTGTCCCGCAGGTGTGATGTTCGGATGTACCGATCCTGTGCATGTGTTGTTTCACGTGGTCTGCCACTGCGAGGACGATCAGCTGTCCATCCTGTCTCCCTGTAGCGCTGTCTTAGGCGTCTCACAGTTCGGACATTGCAATTTATTGCCCTGGCCACATCTGCAGTCCTCATGCCTCCTTGCAGCATGCCTACGGCACGTTCACGCTGATGAGCAGGGACCCTGGGCATCTTTCTTTTGGTGTTTTTCAGAGTCAGTAGAAAGGCCTCTTTAGTGTCCTAAGTTTTCATAACTGTGACCTTAATTGCCTACCGTCTGCAAGCTGTTAGTGTCTTAACGACCGTTCCACAGGTGCATGTTCATTCATTGTTTATGGTTCATTGAACAAGCATGGGGAAACAGTGTTTAAACCCTTTACAATGAAGATCTGTGAAGTTATTTGGATTTTTTTATGAATTATCTTTGAAAGACAGGATTCTGAAAAAGGGACGTTTATTTTTTTTTTGCTGAGTTTATATTTCTTCAAAAGCGTAGCATTTATAATCCAGATTTACTGTTGATATCTAATGTTCGTAACCTTTCTCCCCCCTCAGTTTAATCCTGTCTCTGGAAGCCAAACTGAACCTGCTGGTTACTAGTCCAACGCTCTATCCACTAGGCTACCCTGCCGCCCCTAATGTCCGTAACCTTTCTCCCCCCCTTCAGTTTAATCCTGTCTCTGGAAGCCAAACTGAACCTGCTGGTTACTAGTCCAACGCTCTATCCACTAGGCTACCCTGCCGCCCCTAATGTCCGTAATCTTTCTCCCCCCTTCAGTTTAATCCTGTCTCTGGAAGCCAAACTGAACCTGCTGCACAACTACATGAACGTAACATGGATCAGGATACCATCTGAAACCAGGGTACCTCTCCTCTTTCTCTTCCACATTGATTGGCTAATGCCAGCAAATAATTGTTGTACATGGATTTGATAGGTTGTTCTGCATCCGTGTTGTACTGCCAGCTCCCCAGCACCTTACTGTCTATATACAAAGAATAAAGCAAACTGCAATTTGCTGTCAAAGTCTTGAAATTGAGTAGATTAGACAGATCAATATAATTTACTGATTGCGCTTCCTCTCCATCCCTTCTCACCCCTCCCTCCCTCTCTCTCTCTAGGCTCCCCTGGCCCAGCCGGAGTCTCCCACGGCGTCCCATGGCGGCGATGACGTCCAGTCTCTAGCCGACTCCATGGACTCCGACCGTGACTCCGTCTGCAGCAACTCCAACGTCAACAACGGCAAGGTCTCCACGAAGGACAAGGACAAGGATCCCAAGGAGAAGACGGAGAGGCAGCAACAGCGTAAAGACAAGGACAAGACCAGGACGGACTCTGTGGCCAACAAACTAGGCAGTTTCAGCAAAACCCTGGGTATCAAGCTGAAGAAGAACATGGGAGGTCTGGGAGGGCTGGTCCACGGAAAGATCAACCGCTCCAACTCTGGAGGCAACGGCCGGAACAACGGAGGAGTGGGGGGTAACGGAGGAGGGGGGGGCGGCGGCAACGGAGGAGGGACAGAGAATAATGTAGAGAAGAAGAAGGAGAAAAAGGAGGGGAAAGCACGGAAGGATGGAGGAGGAGGAGAGAAGGAAGGCCAGTCTGCGAGTACATCGTTCTCCTCGGACAAGACCACCAGCCCGTCTCCCACCGAACGGCCCCAAGGCGTGCCCTCTCCTCCCGGGGAACGGGACAGGGACAGGGGGGGTCTCCTGGCCAGGCTGGTGGGGGATAAGGCCCTGTCGGAGCACTGGAAGTACAGCACAGACGTCAAGCTGAGCCTCAACATACTGAGAGCCGCCATGCAGGGTGAGAGGAAGTTCATCTTCGCTGGCCTTCTCCTCACCTCCCACCGCCACCAGTTCCACGAGGAGATGATCTCCTTCTACCTGACCTCCGCTCAGGAGCGCTTCTCTGCCGAGCAGGAGACAAGGAGGAAGGAAGGAGAGAAGAAACCTGCAGCAAACTCTACAACCACGACTACTACGACCAACGGGTCCTCCAACGCCCTGAAAAAACCAGAGCAGGAGAGCGCCCCTCACCGGGAGAGAGAGAGGGAGAAGGAAAGAGAGAGAGAAAAGGAGAGGGAGAGAGAGAGGGAGAGAGAGAGAGAAAGGGAGAGAGAGAGAGAAAGAGAGAGGGAGCGAGAGAGGGAGAGGGAGCGAGACATCCGCACCCCTCCTCCGCCTCCCTCCTGCCCGCCTCCTCCTACTCCCCTTCCCCAGGACTTCATCTCTTCCCCAGCCAGACACCACCAAAGCCATACCCCTCACATCCCCCCACAGATCGCCCTGAAGATGCAGAGCCGCCACAGCCCCTCGCCCCACTCCTCCCCCAGCAACGGTGCAACCAGGAGACCGGGGTCCGTCCCCCCTGTCCCCGGCCCCGTCCCAACCACAGTCCCAGTGTCAGCCCACTACAGCCATACCCCTCCCATCCAGAGGTCCAGTATCATCCACCTGAGAGACGTCAACCTCCAGGCCCTCCAGGCCCCCAGCTTCCAGCCGGACGACCCCCAGCCCAGCTACAAGCCTCCTCTGGTGGGCACCTTGAAGACCTGTGCCACTTACCCCCAGCAGAACCGCTCTCTGTCCTCCCAGAGCTACTCTCCAGCCCGCCTGTCTGGGGTCCGTTTGGGCACCGGGGTCAACCACGCCCACCCGGGGGTCCCAGGCACCACGGAGCCCTACAACATGCCTGGGGAGCACAAGTCCCACACCTATACCAACGGCTTCAACGCAAGCCACATACAGGACTGTCTGGAGTTCGCCGACGCCGACTCGCCTCAGACCTGGGGGAGCAGTAGCATCACCAGGACGGGGTCAGGGTCCGACAAGGTCAAAGGTCAGCTCGGTAGCGCTGGGGGGGGTTGCCTGGTGTACTGCCTGCAGCAGAGGAGGTGCAAGAGGGAGAAGTGCTCCTTCTACGGGCGACCAGAGACAGATAACTACTGTTCCTACTGCTTCAAGGAGGACCTGAAACACAGGGAGAGGGAGGCCAAGGCCCTCAGTAGGCCTGGATAGCCCCTGGCACCGCGCCAGCCAGAGGTGCTGCTACTCTAGCCTGGTGTACTATCTATCACACTACAGGTACTGCAAACCCTGCTGCTGACAACGCAACACAACAGAAGACAACAGAACTGTGTCCATAGAGAAGGATATAGAACAGGTCTACTCAATAGACTGTCTGTGGATGTTGGGACATCAAGACAGACAGACAGACAGACAGACAGACAGACAGACAGACAGACAGACAGACAGACAGACAGACAGACAGACAGACAGACAGACAGACAGACAGACAGACAGACAGACAGACATGCTCAGAGCCAGGTGATCGCCTGCTCTGTTTAAAACCTTTGATTCCTGTCACTTCTTCTGTCTCAGTGTACAGTACAGTAGGCTACTGTAAAGGACACAACTACTTGATGACAAGCAGGGTAGATCTCTGTCCACTTAACATCTTTGGCCAGCAGGAATTTATAACTTTGTTCGTTTTTTTTATTAATAATTTGGTTCAACTTCAACTTTTGGTTAGTTTATGGAGAAATGTCTGTGTTTTTTGCCCACAACTTGAATGGCAAACTAAGATATAATTTCAGGCACATACAGTACACATAAAATAGCATTTGAATTTTGTTTTGCAGTGGTTCAAAACGTAACCTTAAATCTAACATCAAACTAAAACTGGACTGTTTTGATCTTAAAACCTTCAACCAACTTTTTCAAAACAAACTTCTCAAAGCAATACGTTAGTAACTTCAACGTTTTTTAAAAATCAATAATTGTCCTAATGGCAAGTCACTGTGAACCCTTTCTGTTGTCTATGCACTCATGTTGGCTTCAGTAGAGAGTTCAAATCCTCTTGTGCAGCTGAAAGACAATAGACAACAATAGACAGGATATTCAGTCAAATGCAAACAAACCCACACTAAGGAAAATATCCGTTTTGTGTGGTGAAAATGTACTTTGTAAGTTAAGTTTTCACATTGATTACAGGGTTTAAACGAAACGACAACAAAATCGAATTGGTTTTAATGAATCATACTCCTTATCACAGGGAAGGCAGGGATACTGTTCCAATGCTAGTTTGATTGGTCAAACATGTTTTATTTGATGTTTTCCTCTACATTCTACAGGTCTTAGATAAACTGAATGTGTTTTCATCAGCAGTTGATTATCTTGATTGTTATTTTACAGGTGCTCTGTGGTGTTGCTACCATTAGGTTTTCCACATTTGAATGTCTTAACGCTCATTACAACGACAAAATAACATGAAATCTCCTGGCCAAAGATGTTAAATATATATATATATATATAGAGAGAGAACGCTCTTCAAACACTCCTGAATATAATGATGTTTGGGATCCTTTTTTATGTGTCTGGTTCATGGACTCTCACCATTTAAATGTACAAATATGATTTTGTATTCATTTGAGAGTTTTACACAACTTAAATTATTAATTTGCACATTAGATACCAATGTACAGTAGATAGCAAAAATGAGGAACAAAAATAAGATTAGTATATTGTGTAAAAAAAAAAAAAAAGGAAAAAAGTCAGTTTGTGTGTTTTTGTGTATAGAGAATGTGATGATGGGGAATTTACAAGCCAAGGCTATAAAAGTGTTATATAGAAAATATTTTTGATATAATTTTCACAAAATGCCATGAAGCAATATTTTGCGCTTTTTTTTCTTATGGACACCGTTTGTCACTTTGGTAAGTTACTATTAAGTGCACGGACATTGGGGGTTGGGGGTGGGGCTGAAAGTGAAGCGTCGATTGGTCGAGGGAGTTTCTGGTTCTACATCATATCAAGGGGGAAATGACCTATAGTATTGTCACGATTGTTTCAATCAATCATGACATTGAAGGGCTGTTGGTTTTAAACGGGTTGATAGATCTTAGATATAGCAACAGCCTTCAAGATTACCACATTTATGAGACTACGGGCATGTCACACCCTTCATGGTTGGTCCACTGGGCTGCATATTACTGACAAACTGTAACACGTAGTTAACCAAACCTTTTACATGTGAATGGGGATATTTCTAGTTTCTGGTTAATCACCAGTCATCAGAAGTCACAGCACGTGATGACGGTGATTAGAAATATGTTTTTTTATTTTTTTTTATTCATATGTAAAAGCACACCATATATTCATTAATACTATGTTGTACTTCCACAGTGGTTATTTGTCTGTCCCTGCCATGGCGTTATGTTGTCCTATAGTTTTGGGTTTAAAGACATACTGTTGAGATTCAGGGCCCTGTATTCATAAAGCGTCCCAGTGGAAGAGTACTCATCTAGGATCAGGTCCCCCCCCCCAGTCCATTCATTATAGTCTTAACAAAGTTGATCCTAGAACAGCACTCCTACTCTGGGAGGCTTAATGAATATGGGGCCTGGTGTCTTGTCACCCAAACACAACCCATCCATTCAGAGTCCTATGGAATAAACAGTGTGAACAGTAACGGTTAGAACCCATCCATTCAGAGTCCTATGGAATAAACAGTGTGAACAGTAACGGTTAGAACCCATCCATTCAGAGTCCTATGGAATAAACAGTGTGAACAGTAACGGTTAGAACCCATCCATTCAGAGTCCTATGGAATAAACAGTGTGAACAGTAACGGTTAGAACCCATCCATTCAGAGTCCTATGGAATAAACAGTGTGAACAGTAAGTGATAGCATATCAACTAACTCACATAACTGGTACAGTTTCTTCATCTCTACAGTGAGGGGAAAAAGTATTTGATCCCCTGCTGATTTTGTACGTTTGCCCACTGACAAAGAAATGATCCGTCTCTAATTTTAATGGTAGGTTTATTTGAACAGTGAGAGAAAGAATAACAACAAAAAAATCCAGAAAAACGCATGTCAAAAATGTTATAAATTGATTTGCATTTTAATGAGGGAAATAAATATTTGACCCCCTCTCAATCAGAAAGATTTCTGGCTCCCAGGTGTCTTTTATACATGTAACGAGCTGAGATTAGGAGCACACTCTTAAAGGGAGTGCTCCTAACCGCAGCTTGTTACCTGTATAAAAGACACCTGTCCACAGAAGCAATCAATCAATCAGATTCCAAACTCTCCACCATGGCCAAGACCAAAGAGCTCTCCAAGGATGTCAGGGACAAGATTGTAGACCTACACAAGGCTGGAATGAGCTACAAGACCATCGCCAAGCAGCTTGGTGAAAAGGTGACAACAGTTGGTGCGATTATTCGCAAATGGAAGAAACACAAAAGAATTGTCAATCTCCCTCGGCTTGGGGTTCCATGCAGGATCTCACCTCGTGGAGTTGTAATGATCATGAGAACAGTGAGGAATCAGCCCAGAACTACACGGGAGGATCTTGTCAATGATCTCAAGGCAGCTGGGACCATAGTCACCAAGAAAACAATTGGTAACACACTACGCCATGAAGGACTGAAATCCTGCAGTGCCCGCAAGGTCCCCCTGCTCAAGAAAGGACATATACATGCCCGTCTGAAGTTTGCCAATGAACATCTGAATGATTCAGAGGACAACTGGGTGAAAGTGTTGTTGTCAGATGAGACCAAAATGGAGCTCTTTGGCATCAACTCAACTCGCCGTGTTTGGAGGAGGAGGAATGCTGCCTATGACCCCAAGAACACCATCCCCACCGTCAAACATGGAGGTGGAAACATTATGCTTTGGGGGTGTTTTTCTGCTAAGGGGACCGGACAACTTCACCGCATCAAAGGGACGATGGATGGGGCCATGTATCGTCAAATCTTGGGTGAGAACCTCCTTCCCTCAGCCAGGGCATTGAAAATGGGTCGTGCATGGGTATTCCAGCATGACAATGACCCAAAACACACGGCCAAGGCAACAAAGGAGTGGCTCAAGAAGAAACACATTAAGGTCCTGGAGTGGCCTAGCCAGTCTCCAGACCTTAATCCCATAGAAAATCTGTGGAGGGAGCTGAAGGTTCGAGTTGCCAAACGTCAGCCTCGAAACCTTAATGACTTGGAGAAGATCTGCAAAGAGGAGTGGGACAAAATCCCTCCTGAGATGTGTGCAAACCTGGTGGCCAACTACAAGAAACGTCTGACCTCTGTGATTGCCAACACGGGTTTTGCCACCAAGTACTAAGTCATGTTTTGCAGAGGGGGTCAAATACTTATTTCCCTCATTAAAATGCAAATCAATTTATAACATTTTTGACATGCGTTTTTCTGGATTTTGTTGTTGTTATTCTGTCTCTCACTGTTCAAATAAACCTACCATTAAAATTAGAGACTGATCATTTCTTTGTCAGTGGGCAAACGTACAAAATCAGCAGGGATCAAATACTTTTTTCCCCCACTGTACATAATGGTCATATTGTATGTATATGCAGAGCCGGCCCTGAACTTATAGATCTATCTATAGCAAGATGGCAAGGTGTGTGTGTGTGTGTGTGTGTGTGTGTGTGTGTGTGTGTGTGTGTGTGTGTGTGTGTGTGTGTGTGTGTGTGTGTGTGTGTGTGTGTGTGTGTGTGTGTGTGTGTGTGTGTGTGTGAGTGTGTGTGTGTGTGTGTGTGTGTGTGTGTGAGAGTCTAATCTGAAATACCTCAGCTGACCTATTCGGGGGGTTTAGGGGTTGTCAACAATGGTTTGGCATCGACTTTCACGTCTTTGATTTGCAATAATAATAAATTGTCCTTGTGTTCTGTTGTTGGTATAGATCAGGGGTTCCCAAACGTTTTCACTCGGAGCCCTCCTTCCAGCGTTGGGTAACATCCCGTACCCCGTCCCGTCCCACGCCACCGTCCCCCCCAGCGCCATGTTTATTTCTATGGTCACCAGCACTGTTCATGACACAAACTGTTGACACCCCGCT
Source organism: Salmo salar (assembly GCF_965601325.2). Taxonomy (NCBI): domain Eukaryota; kingdom Metazoa; phylum Chordata; class Actinopteri; order Salmoniformes; family Salmonidae; genus Salmo; species Salmo salar. Next base: position 50,854,001 of record NC_138316.1, on the reverse strand, counting down.
TGTTGGTGGAGAAAATTTAGCAGGTTTAAAGCTTATTTCCTGCAATTCTACACATTTTGTCATGGGGGTGCAAGGAAAATGTTGACGTTTCAAGGCCATTTTCTTGCAATTCTATACATTTTATCATGTCTAATGTGTATTCATGTGATATTTGAGTGACTCAAAAACTACAACAATATCTATGGGCTAAAAAAAGTGAATAAAAAGAGTGACATGGGCTGATTGATCTGGACATTCCTGACTAGTTCTAAATATCTCTCTAATGTGTACAATGACTAACATGACAAGAGGAACTGATGATGTAATACCCAGTTTAGAAATGTCACCTTGTACATTCTACTATTAGAACTTTCAGGACTAAGTTTAAAGCTGGACTGAATTCCTTTAAAAAATATATATATTAAAAAAAAATTGAGGGGGCCGAACCCTCGCTGCCGCTGCCGACCCCTCGGGCGGGGGGACGACGACGGGACAACAGTTTGGGAACCACTGGTATAGACGACCACCTATTGTTTCAATCAATCAGCTGTGTTTCAGTACAATGTCTATATGGGGTACATGTCAATGAAGCCAAATGTTACTTTTTTAGTGTCTTAGTTTGCCCTTAAATTGCAATAACAACGATAGAGACCTTTGAAACTGGACTATCCAAACCTTTATTCAAAGAAAGCACTGTTATGATATTTAAAAAGACAAGAAACAAAGCTTAACCTACTGTACCAGTGAGTGGATGAGGTGATGTGCATTACCAATACCTACCAGTGAGTGGATGAGGTGATGTGCATTACCAATACCTACCAGTGAGTGGATGAGGTGATGTGCATTACCAATACCTACCAGTGAGTGGATGAGGTGATGTGCATTACCAATACCTACCACTGAGTGGATGAGGTGATGTGCATTACCAATACCTACCAGTGAGTGGATGAGGTGATGTGCATTACCAATACCTACCAGTGAGTGGATGAGGTGATGTGCATTACCAATACCTACCAGTGAGTGGATGAGGTGATGTGCATTACCAATACCTACCAGTGAGTGGATGAGGTGATGTGCATTACCAATACCTACCAGTGAGTGGATGAGGTGATGTGCATTACCAATACCTACCACTGAGTGGATGAGGTGATGTGCATTACCAATACCTACCAGTGAGTGGATGAGGTGACGTGCATTACCAATACCTACCAGTGAGTGGATGAGGTGACGTGCATTACCAATACCTACCACTGAGTGGATGAGGTGATGTGCATTACCAATACCTACCAGTGAGTGGATGAGGTGATGTGCATTACCAATACCTACCAGTGAGTGGATGAGGTGATGTGCATTACCAATACCTACCAGTGAGTGGATGAGGTGATGTGCATTACCAATACCTACCAGTGAGTGGATGAGGTGATGTGCATTACCAATACCTACCAGTGAGTGGATGAGGTGATGTGCATTACCAATACCTACCACTGAGTGGATGAGGTGATGTGCATTACCAATACCTACCAGTGAGTGGATGAGGTGATGTGCATTACCAATACCTACCAGTGAGTGGATGAGGTGACGTGCATTACCAATACCTACCACTGAGTGGATGAGGTGATGTGCATTACCAATACCTACCAGTGAGTGGATGAGGTGATGTGCATTACCAATACCTACCAGTGAGTGGATGAGGTGATGTGCATTACCAATACCTACCACTGAGTGGATGAGGTGATGTGCATTACCAATACCTACCAGTGAGTGGATGAGGTGATGTGCATTACCAATACCTACCAGTGAGTGGATGAGGTGATGTGCATTACCAATACCTACCAGTGAGTGGATGAGGTGATGTGCATTACCAATACCTACCAGTGAGTGGATGAGGTGATGTGCATTACCAATACCTACCACTGAGTGGATGAGAGATGTGCATTACCAATACCTACCAGTGAGTGGATGAGGTGATGTGCATTACCAATACCTACCAGTGAGTGGATGAGGTGATGTGCATTACCAATACCTACCAGTGAGTGGATGAGGTGACGTGCATTACCAATACCTACCACTGAGTGGATGAGGTGATGTGCATTACCAATACCTACCACTGAGTGGATGAGGTGATGTGCATTACCAATACCTACCACTGAGTGGATGAGGTGATGTGCATTACCAATACCTACCACTGAGTGGATGAGGTGATGTGCATTACCAATACCTACCAGTGAGTGGATGAGGTGACGTGCAGAGTTAGTTTTTGTCTTACCTTGTGAGAGGTAGTGTGTGGTTCATATAGCCCATGCAGTGGGATGTGTTCATATCTTAAACAATTATTATAACAATCATTTATACCTGTCTCACGTTTCTGTCTCTTGTTTGTTGTTTTTCACTTTTGAGAAATGTTTGAATACTGTAAAATGTTTCTGTGTGGGAGAATATCATCAGGACCAACTAGGGCAGCAAAATTCCAGCAAATGTCTTTCCCCCCACCATTCACAGGTTTTACTGAAATTCTGGTTGGGGGATTACCGGTTTTCCTGCATATTCCCTCCTGATTCCAGGAATATTCCTACCAGGACTTCTGGGAATTTTGGAAATGTTACTGGAATTTAGCAACTTTACTGTAGTACAACCCCAGTACCTCTCTCTCCCTCAGGCCCACCCCACCCCAGTACCACCCTAGTACCACCTTAGTACCACCCTAGTACCACCTCACCCTAGTACCACCCTAGTACCACCTTAGTACCACCTTAGTACCGCCCTAGTACCACCTTAGTACCACCCTAGTACCACCCTAGTACCACCTCACACCTGTACCACCCTAGTACCACCTTAGTACCACCCTAGTACCACCTTAGTACCACCCTAGTACCACCTCACCCTAGTACCACCCTAGTACCACCTTAGTACCGCCCTAGTACCACCTTAGTACCACCCTAGTACCACCTTAGTACCACCCTAGTACCACCCTAGTACCACCTCACACCTGTACCACCCTAGTACCACCTTAGTACCACCCTAATACCACCTTAGTACCACCTCACCCCATTACCGCCCTAGTACCACCTTAGTACCACCCTAGTACCACCTTAGTACCACCCTAGTACCACCTTAGTACCACCCTAGTACCACCTTAGTACAAACCTAGTACCACCTTAGTATCACCCTAGTACCACCTTAGTATCACCCTAGTACCACCTTAGTACCACCCTAGTACCACCTTAGTACAAACCTAGTACCACCTCACCCCAGTACCACCCTAGTACCACCTCACCCCAGTACCACCCTAGTACCACCTTAGTACAAACCTAGTACCACCCTAGTATCACCTCACCCCAGTACCACCCTAGTACCACCTTAGTACAAACCTAGTACCACCCTAGTACCACCTCACCCCAGTACCACCCTAGTACCACCTCACCCAGTACCGCCCTAGTACCACCTCACCCCAGTACCACCCTAGTACCACCTCACCCCAGTACCACCCTAGTACCACCTCACCCCAGTACCACCCTAGTACCACCCTAGTACCACCTCACCCCAGTACCACCCTAGTACCAAATTAGTACCACCCTAGTACCACCTCACCCCAGTACCACCCTAGTACCACCTTAGTACCACCCTTGTACCACCTCACCCCAGTACCACCCTAGTACCACCTCACACCTGTACCACCCTAGTACCACCTCACCTTAGTACCACCCCACACTAGTACCACCTTATTACCACCCTAGTACCACCTTAGTATCACCCTAGTACCACCTCACCACAGTACCACCTTAGTACCACCTTAGTACCACCCTAGTACCACCTTAGTACCACCTCACCCTAGTACCACCCTAGTACCACCTCACCCCAGTACCACCTTAGTACCGCCCTAGTACCACCTTAGTACCGCCCTAGTACCACCTTAGTACCACACTAGTACCACCTTAGTACCACCCTAGTACCACCTTAGTACCACCCTAGTACCACCTCACCCCTGTACCACCCTAGTACCACCTCACACCTGTACCACCTTAGTACCACCTTAGTACCACCCTAGTACCACCTCACCCTAGTACCACCCTAGTACCACCTTAGTACCGCCCTAGTACCACCTCACACCAGTACCACCTTAGTACCACCCTAGTACCACCTTAGTACCACCCTAGTACCACCTCACCCTAGTACCACCCTAGTACCACCTTAGTACCGCCCTAGTACCACCTTAGTACCACCCTAGTACCACCTTAGTACCACCCTAGTACCTCTGTCCCTCAGGTCCAGCTAACTCTAGCCTAGCTCTCCCACTGAGCCGACATCAGTTCCAGGAGTTCTGCTTCTGGAGTAGCAGGGGAACCTAGGATGGCCCAGAGGCTGTAAAACTCCATGTAAAACAATATTTACTAAGCAGGGATTAGTCGATCTCCCAACGAGAAATATCACTACATGGACAAAAGTATGTTAACACGTGTTCGTTGGGCATCTCATTCAAAAATCATGGGCATTAATGTGGAGGAATGGAGCAGGGGGTTACCCAGACAGGAAGTCCCCATACTGCCCCATTGCTGAATTCTCATGGCCATTTCTCCTAAAGGGTTACCCAGACAGGAAATGCCCATACTACTCCATTCCTCCATTCTCGTGACCATTTGTTCTAAAGGGTTACCCAGACAGGAAGTCCCAGTCTTTACCATGAAGCTTTATTCCACCAAGCTCATAGATCCATTCTGTGTCCCCAATGGCACCCTATTCCCTATATAGTGCACTACTTTAGACCAGAACCCTATGGCACCCTATTCCCTATTTAGTGCACTACTTTTGACCAAAGCCCTGTGGGAATAAGGTGCCATTTCAGACGCTGACCCAGCTCTCTGACCTGTTGCCTCACGTGGCCCTGACTGTGGTTTAAACCCATGTGAACTCGTTCTCTAACCTCTGATCAGTACAATAACACAGGACTGTAACAGGAACCTTCCTCAACAATGGGCTTCATTCTCCACTGCACACTAACACTAGCTAGCTAAGTAGTTAGCACTACTACTGCCTGGAGGTGTTTTTAAAGAGAAACTCTTCATGCTCCACTGCACACTAACACTAGCTAGCTAAGTAGTTAGCACTACTACTGAGTGGCGCCAGAGTGGCGCAGTAGTCTAAGGCTCTGCATCTCAGTGCTAGAGGCGTCACTACAGACCCTGGTTTGATTCCAGGCTGTATCACAACTGGCCATGATTAGGAGTCTTATGCACTGAACCATCCCACCATAGTGGACTACTCAGTGGTGGAAAAAGTACCTCGTTGTCATACTTGAGTAAAAGTAAAGATACCTTTATAGAAAATGATTAACGTAAAAGTGGAAGTAACCTGGTAAAATACTATTTGAGTAAAAGTTTTAAAGTATTTGGTTTTAAATATTAAGTATTGAAAGTAATAATAAAAGTATAAATCATTTCAAATTTCTTATATTAAGCAAACCAGACGGCAGGAATTACCCTAAATAGTGAGAGAATAAAAGCAGAAGTGGTTAAAAAGTGAGGGATGAAATAAAGGGAAGTGAAACGTCCATTTTCAGGTGAAATGACGCAGGGAGAAACGTAACGAGTCCAATGTGTCAATGTCTGGTTGTTATTAGTTATCCTTACGACTTCTTATGCATCCTCATGTATCCTTATGACGTCTTGGCTGTGTCCCAAATGGAACCATTTTCCCTATGAGTTGTTATGTGCCCTATGAGTTGTTATGTGTCCGTTATAAGTTGTTATGTGTCCTTTATGAGTTGTTATGTGCCCTTATGAGTTGTTATGTGCCCTTATGAGTTGTTATGTGCCCTTATGAGTTGTTATGTGTCCTTTATGTGTTGTTATGTGTCCTTTATGAGTTGTTATGTGTCCTTTATGAGTTGTTATGTGCCCTATGCGTTGTTATGTGTCCTTTATGAGTTGTTATGTGTCCTTTATGAGTTGTTATGTGTCCTTTATGAGTTGTTATGTGTCCTTTATGAGTTGTTATGTGCCCTATGCGTTGTTATGTGTCCTTTATAAGTTGTTATGTGCCCTTATGAGTTGTTATGTGCCCTCATGAGTTGTTATGTGCTCTTAGGAGTTATGTGCCCTCATGAGTTATGTGCCCTCATGTGAACACTGGTGAGAATGTGCCCAGTCCTCCAATCCTCTCTGGCCCCTCTCTCACAGAGACCTTGGCATGGATACCACTATCAGTGTGACCTGAATAGAAATGCATTGCCCTCACTTGTGCGCTATAGTAAATATTAATCTAACGAAACCCTGATTGCAACACAGGCTTTTTACCAACAATCCCTTATCGGTTCCTAGAAAGAGATAGAGGGGTGATTAGGGTAACCTTGCGTCGCAGGGAATTGGAAAGTACATATAGAAAATGCAATTAGAAGATTAGTATTTTTATATCGCCGTGTCTCTGTTGAAATAAGAGACATTTGTACTTCAGTGGTTTGTTTCCCAAATGGCACCCTATTCCCTTTATAGTGCACTACTTTTTACCAGGTCCCATGGTCAGAAGTAGTGCACTATAAAGGGAATCGGGTGCCATTTGGGATGCAGACACAGTGAGATTGATCTCCTGTGTACCAGCCTCTGTTCCCAGTACACTCAGCTCTCTAGCCAGTCAGCACACTGTGGGAGTGTCAATACTTTCAGTTCTCTAGCCAGTCAGCACACTGTGGGAGTGTGTCAATACTCTCAGTTCTCTAGCCAGTCAGCACACTGTGGGAGTGTGTCAATACTTTCAGTTCTAACACTACAGTCAGTACATCCATGACCAACCATCAAATCTAACAGTACTGTCAATACATCCATGACCAACCATCCAGTCTAACACGGAAAGTCAATACATCCATGACCAACCATCCAGTCTAACAGTACTGTCAATACATCCATGACCAACCATCCAGTCTAACAGTACTGTCAATACATCCATGACCAACCATCCAGTCTAACAGTACTGTCAATACATCCATGACCAACCATCCAGTCTAACACGGAAAGTCAATACATCCATGACCAACCATCCAGTCTAACAGTACTGTCAATACATCCATGACCAACCATCCAGTCTAACACGGAAAGTCAATACATCCATGACCAACCATCCAGTCTAACAGTACTGTCAATACATCCATGACCAACCATCCAGTCTAACAGTACTGTCAATACATCCATGACCAACCATCCAGTCTAACAGTACTGTCAATACATCCATGACCAACCATCCAGTCTAACAGTACTGTCAATACATCCATGACCAACCATCCAGTCTAACAGTACTGTCAATACATCCATGACCAACCATCCAGTCTAACAGTACTGTCAATACATCCATGACCAACCATCCAGTCTAACAGTACTGTCAATACATCCATGACCAACCATCCAGTCTAACAGTACTGTCAATACATCCATGACCAACCATCCAGTCTAACAGTACTGTCAATACATCCATGACCAACCATGCAGTCTAACAGTACTGTCAATACATCCATGACCAACCATCCAGTCTAACACTACAGTCAATACATCCATGACCAACCATCCAGTCTAACAGTACTGTCAATACATCCATGACCAACCATCCAGTCTAACACTACAGTCAATACATCCATGACCAACCATCCAGTCTAACAGTACTGTCAATACATCCATGACCAACCATCCAGTCTAACAGTACTGTCAATACATCCATGACCAACCATGCAGTCTAACAGTACTGTCAATACATCCATGACCAACCATCCAGTCTAACACTACAGTCAATACATCCATGACCAACCATCCAGTCTAACAGTACTGTCAATACATCCATGACCAACCATCCAGTCTAACACTACAGTCAATACATCCATGACCAACCATCCAGTCTAACAGTACTGTCAATACATCCATGACCAACCATGTAGTCTAACGCCACGAGCGTAGAGGTGAGCATTATTACCTGAGTATTATAGAGTGTATTAATGTAATGATTTCAACACCCTCCTTCCGTCCCTGCCAGCTCTCTTCCGTCACCGCCACCTCTCCCTGCAACCCAGTGCTCCGTTAATTAAATCTGACCACTTTGCTGTGATAGCAGAAAGATTTCCCGGTTTTGACGGAGGAGGACACAGACTTCTTTCAGAGTGACATTGGCAGGTTGCCTTGCCCCAGTACCATTCAGATATAATATATTCCCGCTCTATGCCAGTAACTAGACATGAAGATGAACTGCCAATGTGGCATGGAGGATCAACTTCATAGTCAGATCTACCGCTAGACTTTTCTTCCCCGGGAGAAACTCCAGGCTCTAGTTGTAGCCAATAACCAGGGCCCAGTTGTTCCTGGTGGTGTCATACAGGCAGGAGACTATCATGTGACCTAGTGATATACTGTAAGAAGGGCCCAGGTATGCTGGGTCCTATCATGTGACCTAGTGATATACTGTAAGAAGGGCCAAGGTATGTCCTATCATGTGACCTAGTGATATACTGTAAGAAGAGCCCAGGTATGTCCTATCATGTGACCTAGTGATATACTGTAAGAAGAGCCCAGGTATGTCCTATCATGTGACCTAGTGATATACTGTAAGAAGGGCCCAGGTATGTCCTATCATGTGACCTAGTGATATACTGTAAGAAGAGCCCAGGTATGTCCTATCATGTGACCTAGTGATATACTGTAAGAAGAGCCCAGGTAGGTCCTATCATGTGACCTAGTGATATACTGTAAGAAGGGCCCAGGTATGTCCTATCATGTGACCTAGTGATATACTGTAAGAAGAGCCCAGGTAGGTCCTATCATGTGACCTAGTGATATACTGTAAGAAGGGCCCAGGTATGTCCTATCATGTGACCTAGTGATATACTGTAAGAAGGGCCCAGGTATGTCCTATCATGACTGGCAGCCAGGATACCGCACAGATAACTATTCATTCATCCCAAATGGCACCCTATTCCCTACATTGAGCACTACTACAGGGCCCATAGTAAGGGTTGAGGCGCCATTTGGTACACATCCATAGTTGTCTGTTGTCAGGGTGATGAAACCGGCGGGAACGGCATATAGTGGGAGCTGTATGTGGCTATGAATTACTGTACAAATTAAACTGTCATCCAGAGAAAGACACTGCCAACATTAAAATGCTTATTTATCAATTTAAGCTACTGTCCAAAAAAGACACGTAAAACATAAAAATGCTAATTTATGAATTTAATTTACCAAATGTAAACTTCACAAATCCATGCATACAAGTTAAGACAACATAACATTATATTGTATAATCCTGTTAATTTTTTCATATTTGCATAGGACATAGTCATCACAAAATATCATCTAGGAAGTAAAAAATAACCTCATTAAAAAGGTAGACGGAGCAGAGAGACACATCAGACCAGCACAGGAATGACTGTTCATTTCTGGCATTCTGTACATTAATGTTTGCAGGGAACTGTACAGCTGGGATACCTCAACATAGTGACTGAGTTTCATTGAGATGTATACACATTATGGTTCCCATGGCAGCATAGCTGTGGTCGATCGTGAAAAAAAAAATATATATATACATACTGGGACAAATATTCGTCAATATTATAGAAGACATCATTTAGACTCTAAAGAGGGTTCATTTTTTTCTAAAGCTGGTACAGGTAAAGCCATCGGTGTGATGACTTCAGGCAAACACAAACAGCGTTATTATAACACTAATCTTACAGCAAACTAACAATGAGCTTAAACACCACGTTCCCCCATTTAGAAGGCAGGTTCTGTTGGTATGTTTACAGGGCAGCACAGAGACACACAAGGTGATCAATTAATCAATTATTCAGTGATTCAACCCTGATTGGAAATCATTCTACCACTCTAAAGAGGGGGGGGGGGGGGGGGGTCACCTCAGATATACTGTGTATTCCCCATATTGATACTAGAGCTACAGAATGTTAGCTTAGCCCGTAGACTACTTGGTCTCAGAGACCACACTTAACAGTACAGTAGGAGACATATTTCTGCCCGAATGGAAACTTCCAGCCACATATTTCTGCCCGAATGGAAACTTCCAGCCACATATTTCTGCTGGCAGCAGTGATTCTACATTTTGTGTGATCAAACAAGGATCAAGACAACCAAAGTAACAAGGTGGAGGACTGCAACATTCCTACAGGATTCCTCCAATAGAGCTTAGAGGAATTATCATGTGACCGTGGTAGTGATGATGGTGGTAGAAACCTCTTCCCAGACCTCTTGTTCTCTTGTGAGCAGGTCCTCATTAAGAGATATGGAGGTAGAGACCTCTTCCCAGACCGCTTGTTCTCTTGTGAGCAGGTCCTCATTAAGAGATATGGCGGGAGAAACCTCTTCCCAGACCTCTTGTTCTCTTGTGAGCAGGTCCTCATTAAGAGATATGGTGGTAGAAACCTCTTCCCAGACCTCTTGTTCTCTTGTGAGCAGGTCCTCATTAAGAGATATGGAGGTAGAGACCTCTTCCCAGACCGCTTGTTCTCTTGTGAGCAGGTCCTCATTAAGAGATATGGTGGTAGAAACCTCTTCCCAGACCTCTTGTTCTCTTGTGAGCAGGTCCTCATTAAGAGATATGGTGGTAGAAACCTCTTCCCAGACCTCTTGTTCTCTTGTGAGCAGGTCCTCATTAAGAGATATGGAGGTAGAAACCTCTTCCCAGACCTCTTGTTCTCTTGTGAGCAGGTCCTCATTAAGAGATATGGAGGTAGAAACCTCTTCCCAGACCTCTTGTTCTCTTGTGAGCAGGTCCTCATTAAGAGATATGGCGGTAGAAACCTCTTCCCAGACCTCTTGTTCTCTTGTGAGCAGGTCCTCATTAAGAGATATGGCGGTAGAAACCTCTTCCCAGACCGCTTGTTCTCTTGTGAGCAGGTCCTCATTAAGAGATATGGAGGTAGAGACCTCTTCCCAGACCTCTTGTTCTCTTGTGAGCAGGTCCTCATTAAGAGATATGGCGGTAGAAACCTCTTCCCAGACCTCTTGTTCTCTTGTGAGCAGGTCCTCATTAAGAGATATGGCGGTAGAAACCTCTTCCCAGACCTCTTGTTCTCTTGTGAGCAGGTCCTCATTAAGAGATATGGCGGGAGAAACCTCTTCCCAGACCTCTTGTTCTCTTGTGAGCAGGTCCTCATTAAGAGATATGGCGGGAGATATGGCGGTAGAAACCTCTTCCCAGACCTCTTGTTCTCTTGTGAGCAGGTCCTCATTAAGAGATATGGAGGTAGAGACCTCTTCCCAGACCTCTTGTTCTCTTGTGAGCAGGTCCTCATTAAGAGATATGGAGGTAGAAACCTCTTCCCAGACCGCTTGTTCTCTTGTGAGCAGGTCCTCATTAAGAGATATGGAGGTAGAAACCTCTTCCCAGACCTCTTGTTCTCTTGTGAGCAGGTCCTCATTAAGAGATATGGCGGTAGAGACCTCTTCCCAGACCTCTTGTTCTCTTGTGAGCAGGTCCTCATTAAGAGATATGGAGGTAGAAACCTCTTCCCAGACCTCTTGTTCTCTTGTGAGCAGGTCCTCATTAAGAGATATGGCGGTAGAAACCTCTTCCCAGACCTCTTGTTCTCTTGTGAGCAGGTCCTCATTAAGAGATATGGCGGTAGAAACCTCTTCCCAGACCGCTTGTTCTCTTGTGAGCAGGTCCTCATTAAGAGATATGGCGGTAGAAACCTCTTCCCAGGCCTCTTGTTCTCTTGTGAGCAGGTCCTCATTAAGAGATATGGAGGTAGAAACCTCTTCCCAGACCTCTTGTTCTCTTGTGAGCAGGTCCTCATTAAGAGATATGGCGGTAGAAACCTCTTCCCAGGCCTCTTGTTCTCTTGTGAGCAGGTCCTCATTAAGAGATATGGAGGTAGAGACCTCTTCCCAGACAGCTTGTTCTCTTTTGGGTAATTTCAAAGCTTAATGGTGCTAAAAGCAAAAAAGGTACAATATTGGTAGCCTGAGACTGATGAAGGATGTGTTTCTTCTGCAAGAGCAGAATGTTCTGTACCCACTTATGATAAATACCTTGTCAGACTACTGGAGTCTTGTAGAGAAAATATCCCATGTCTTTCCATCTAGCTACCACACACACACAGGGAGAGAGAGAGTGTGGCCTCAAACAGCTCTCCCTCTGCTGAGAAGCAGGCTAGAACTAGTAGTAACAGCAATGAAATGCTGTCTTTACTAGGGACGTGTCTAAAGAGGAATCATGTAGTTATGAACATTCATCTGTACCTGACCACTTTGGTGACTATCAGATCTGGCTTTAGGCAGGATCTGTTCTCAGTTACTATGACGATGTCAGCTGATAAAGGGGAACAGTATAAGTATAAATGGTACATCGCTCTTCCCATTTTATTTTTATTTAACTAGGCAGAAGTCAGTTAAGGTAGAAATTCTTATTTTCAATGACAGCCTAGGAACGGTGGGTTAACTGCCTTGTTCAGGGGGCAGAACGACAGATTTTTACCTTGTCAGCTCGGGGGATTCTATCTTGCAACCTTTCGGTTAATAGTCCAACGCTCTCTAACCACAAGGCTACCCTGCCGCCCCGGGAGCACGAGCAATACATGCATATGGTACTGCACCACGATGGCACTTTGTCTGACATCATTTAATAAAGTGATTATCCACTATCAGTGACTGATATTATTAAAGACGATGAGAACGTTTTGTATCCATGACAATGTCTACCGGTGACTGACTGAAAATCTCCTCAAGGGGCGTCTTCAATATGACCATTTTTTTTGTCTTGTTTTCTGAGAGCAACTCTACTAGACTAGAGTATAAACTAAATAGTATAAAGAAATACAAAACAATAAGCAAACTAAGAAAAAGAACATGAATTGATAATGAATCTATTACTTGAATTGTCAAATGAATCACAGTCAAGAATATAGTACAAAGTTCAAAATAAATACAATCCATTAAATGAGGTTAGGCCAGATACATTGGTTTGAGGTGAAGTAAGCAGTGTACATACATGGCATAAAATGAAATATCATTATCCTTTGGAATAGGCGTTCACCTGTCACCGTTCTGCTACAGTTGATGGCTGTTTGGCATGTCCTAGATGCCATTAAACATTAAACTATAGATACAACATTCTGAACAGAAGAGAATACATTCTACTGCGTCTGTCCCTTTTGCAGTGAGATTAAAGTCAATCTAAGTAAATCATTTTCAGAGAAGATTAAAAACTCGAGTTCATATTTGAGTTCCGCCTCTCGTTTAAATTTCCTCATACACAAAGTGTTAAACAAATTGTGTTCGTGCTGCGCCATCAATTGTCTGCTGAATATAGCTATAGGTTTGTTATGGAATGATCACTGTTTTATTTAACCACAATTCCATCAAATCTCAACCATGATAATTAGTCACAGCTCTTGTGTAGCCTAATGGCATCGTTTTATAACCCAGAACAGGGTTCAGGGTCAAAAACAAAGCATAACTTGTAACAACAACATGATAAAAACCTGAAGTCATTTTGTTCAAGGATTTTATATTTTCCCCATTCCTTGGTAGTCACCGTCATTTATTGTAATGACATGAGCTTAACCTTATCTACCTCCAGAATGCAGATCCTGAAAGTCACGCCAGTTGTGATGTTTTGATGAGTAGTTCTGGAATAATGCATTGTGTTTTGGATAGGACGTGATGAGAGTAAAATAAGATGGAATGAGATAATATATGAACATTTAAACAGCTGTTGTTGTTTATATGGTTTAAGCGTCACTCTGAAAGAGGACGCGATGACAAATATACTCACAACAGTTGGGTTTAATTTGCTCTGAAATTACAACTTCCTGAATCATTCCCCTGCTATGTCTTTGCGTTACTTGACAAAGATGTACAGTTTTCTGAGATTACGAGATAAATGAATAATGTCCTGACGTTCTATTCGTAATGCTTAGCATCAATCAAGCATGAGAAAAATTAAATAATGTAGCAAATCAATTAAAAAACATGATATGAACACACACACACACACAGGTGATAATAACAAAATGTACAAAACACAAAATAACACCATAGTAGTTCAAATAAAACATGGAAATAACAGAAAGCCAGAAAATAATATTGAAATCTAACAAATAAATGTCTAGTAATATACTCACTATAATAATCAAAGTCTAGAGCGCTGGTCAAAAACACACCTGGCATCTCTCAGTCAATCCTGGACACCCTCAGTGAGGTTTCAGTTTCAAACGGGGACGTTTTTAAACAACTGTTATCTTACACTCTTCACTTTGACTCTTTGAACCCGAATTCAAATTGTAGAGGTACATATGACCATTACCTAGACATTGTTCAGGTTGGACCACCTTATGTTTAAATGGTCAGTAAAAGGAATTGTGGGTATTGGAATAGTGTGAAAGGGGAGGGGGCATTAGAGGATCAGCTTCCTGACTGGCTGCTGACACTGAACTAGACTAGAGAAGAAATAACTACAATCATAACTGAATTGGCTGACTGACCGACTACCTGACTGACTGATTGTCTGACTGTCTGACTGAATGTGCAAAGTGTTATAGAGATAGTGAGGTATATTGCATGTTCTGAATGAACGAATGGACACCAGTTACAACGCACTGGATTTTCTGTTTTCAGATATTCCCTACATGGTCAGACAAGCACTGACCATGACGGATAGGATGGTATGAATGTATCCAACAAGAGACTGTGTAAATGTTTAAATGTACATGGTATATGTTGCACGAAAGAAAGAAAAATAACATATAGAACATTCAACAGAGTCCAGTTAACTGATGAGCATGTGATTATGGAGGTATCTGACAGCAACAGAGAAATTTCAAAATGGCCACCTGTCACCTATTCTGAATGGCTTTTAAAAATGAGTTATTTGTGGAACACGACAGGGCTGTCCCTTCACTCCTCCTTAGTTTGAGTTTACAGTGGAATTCCGTGATTACTCAAGACACAGTGGGCTGAACTAAAGCCTCTCTTTACACAGCGTTAGAGGAGAGATATCTTAGAGTCATTCCACTGTGCTGTATGTCTGGGCTAGCTGGCATAGTGGTGATGCTGTGTGTTTTTACAAGGGGAGTTTCTATTTGGAAGAGGGAGAGAAAAGCTGATTCTGGTTTCTTTTAGGTGACTGGGAAGAGAGAGGCCCATGGGGAGGCTGAGGGAAGGCAGGAGGGGATGGGGGATACTGAGGGGGGAGTCAGGGGGACAAGGCTGGCCATTCACAGGCCTGACACCTGCTTCCTTCACCCTGTGAAGGATTCCTAGAACTCTCTTCAGCTGGACTCTCTCTTCTCCTTGCGTGATGTGTTGTGCGTGTGTGTGTGTGCGTGTGTGTGTGTGTGTGTGTGTGTGTGTGTGTGTGTGTGTGTGCGTGTGTGTGTGTGTGTGTGTGTGTGTGTGTGTGTGTGTGTGTGTGTGTGTGTGTGTGTGTGTGTGTGTGTGTGGCGAGCGCGAGCATGTTCGTGTAGCCTTTTACTGAAAGCCAACACTGAGGCGGTGCAAAGGCAGCCCAGCCAAAACCAAGGGCCTCAGCTTAGCTCATTGAAAAGCTAAGGCACAGTAGATTAGTCAGAGGAAGCAGAGAAATCCTCAGACTATTTTAGACCTGGAGGCATTATTTTAGACTGGTCATAATTTACAGTGTCTTTAATACAGAGTGTAGACTGACATGAGCACCGCTGTGCTGAAAGCTAGCTCTGTCTTATATTTCCTACTTTTCCTGAACTTTTCACTGGGTTGGACTAGAAACGCTGCCAACAGAGCTTGGAACACTGCTGGTAGTTCCAAGAAAGCAGAAAGAAAGGGAGACGCACACTGCAGAGCTTTGCCTTTCAGCTGGAGTCAATTTGGTTATATCAGAAATGGCACCCTATTCTCTATATAGTGCACTACTTTTGACTAGGGCCCAACTAGGGAATAGGGTGCCATTTGGGAGCCATCCTGTAGCTTCACTAGTACGATCACAGAGGAACGGTACAGATAACCAGGTCTTTATGAGAGTGGGTCTACAGGCTGCTTACAATGATGAGATTGTTTTAAAACAGGCTGTAAAGAACATGTTGAGTTAATCTACTGTAAACTGAAATCGAAGGGCCTTCCCAGAGCTATAAACGAGGCCTTGGGTGTGTTTGGGAATCTGAGGCATGCTAGAAACAGTTGGATGGTAGGGTACTAATAAATATGGCAGGGTACTAATAAAAACATTGCCACATTGCAAAGATGCATCTTAAATGGTACCCTATTCCCTATAAAGTGCACTACCTATAGGCCCTGGTCAAAAGTAGTGCACTGTATAGAGAATAGGGTGCCACCGCCCAGGTATGAAACCTGTGACTTCATGTAGAGACAGATCAGATCGTCAAGGTGATGAGAACAACAACTGTTGAGGGGAGAATTCTCAGTGAATCTAAAGGGCAGCCAACGACATGGTTAACACTGTACTCATCAGGAGATTTTCTCTCCTCTGCACTGTTTGTCCTGTGTGACTAAGTCAAGTTTCTGTACGTCACATAACTCAAGATAAAGTCAAGATTAAAGACCAATTAATAACTATTGTTTCCCGCCATGCATCTCTTTACTGATCCCATTCACCTGGAGTTTTTCCTCACTCCTGTCCTGTGCAGTCTGTCTGTCCTGTGATTAAGTCAATTCTCTGTTCAGTCACTCTGGGCCAACTCAAGGGTACAGTGTCAGGATTAAATTGAACTTTAGTGAACTTTAGTGACATTTAGAAGCTGGTAGAAGGGGATGAAGGCAGTTTACAGTAACCGCCCGGCGAGGTTCTCAGTGACCTTTAGAAGCTGGTAGAAGGGGATGAAGGCAGTTTACAGTAACACCCCGGCGAGGTTCTCAGTGACCTTTAGAAGCTGGTAGAAGGGGATGAAGGCAGTTTACAGTAACACCCCGGCGAGGTTCTCAGTGACCTTTAGAAGCTGGTAGAAGGGGATGAAGGCAGTTTACAGTAACACCCCGGCGAGGTTCTCAGAGTGATCTCACTGGGTTTTCCTTATAACAGATTACCAGTGATAGATAGTATTTTTATTATACCACATAGTTCTTATAGGGATTCTTATAATGACTCCATCTGGCCTCTAATCTCTGTCTAAGGTGGATAGAATATTTTGTAGAGATAGCTAGAGGAGCTAACCTCCTTTTAAAAATAGCTACAAGTGGATGTTCTGCCCTCAGGAACTAACTGTTGTCCCTGTACAAGCTACAGGTTAACTGCCCTCATTTCTCCCAGGCTGTGATAGAGTTAGCTAGCTGTAGGATAGAGCTGTAGGGCCTTGTAGGAGCTAGTTAACTGCCCTCATTTCTCCCAGGCTGTTATAGAGTTAGCTAGCTGTAGGATAGAGCTGTAGGGCCTTGTAGGAGCTATTTAACTGCCCTCATGTCTCCCAGGCTGTTATAGAGTTAGCTAGCTGTAGGATAGAGCTGTAGGGCCTTGTAGGAGCTATTTAACTGCCCTCATGTCTCCCAGGCTGTAATAACACCTCACACACACTGTATGTGTGTGTGTATGTTTGTGTGTGTGTGTGTGTGTGTGTGTGTGTGTGTGTGTGTGTGTGTGTGTGTGTGTGTGTGTGTGTGTGTGTGTGTGTGTGTGTGTGTGTGTGTGTGTGTGTGTGTGTGTGTGTGTGTGTGAGCTGGGTGAATCATGAGGATGATACTAATAAGATCAGGGGTGGGTGGCCAAACCCTAAACCACGTGCAGGGTTTTGTTCCAGCCCTGCAGTAACACGGCCTAAAGTGTTGTTGAGGACGAGGGTTTGAGAACTGTGTTGACCGTACAGCATTACATCGACTTGTCCTCAGACAGCTTCTTTGAAGCTAACCTACCATGGACTGGTGTGTTTACACGGGAACTGATCTCTCTCATGGATAATCCTGCATCTTGACGCAATTACACAAGAGTTGAGTTCTAGGTGTCTGAGATGACATGGGAACTAAACATCTCTCCCCTGGATGAGGTTATGAAGCAACGCAGCAGACACGTCTCTACTCTCATCTTCACATCCCCTTTTGAAGATGTCTTACGTGTTGACCAACACAGCTCACTGCCACAGTTCACTGATGTAAGAGATTCAAGTCAGAGATATGAGCTTGGATTCAAATGAAAGAGGTGAACAGTATGTTTCGTCTCTCTCTCTCTCTAGTCTCCACTAGTTATTTTGTGTCATCACCATTCAAAGATAAGACCTAGTTTGAAGGACTATTTCCATGGTTTCTTTCAGTGTGAAAAACAAAACAGAATTTATTCAAGGAGAGGAGTGCAATTCTGTTTGAGTGTAAGGCTATGTTGTGTGTGTGTGTGTGTGTGTGTGTGTGTGTGTGTGTGTGTGTGTGTGTGTGTGTGTGTGTGTGTGTGTGTGTGTGTGTGTGTGTGTGTGTGTGTGCGTGCGTGCGTGCGTGCGTGCGTGTGTGTGCGTGCGTGCGTGGTGTGTGTGTGCGTGCGTACGTACGTGCGTGCGTGCGTGTGTGCGTGCGTGCGTGTGTGTGTGTGTTTCTGCATTGTCTTCATTGTGTCCATTCTTTCAAGCTATCAAAGGCCTTCCCTGAGCAGGGCAGAAGATTCAACCTGCATTGAATTTCAGAGTAAAGTGATGTTCGTATTTGTGCAGTCAAGTTAAAAGAAATAAACTGTGTTTATAATCCTGAGGATAAAGATGAAACCTCCCTAGCCATTTCAAATAAATGTAACATCCTGTAGTATTTACAATATTGAATATCCCGTTCTGTGTTCTTTCTTGGCTGATTCTGCTAACTTTAAGTACCACAAGCTAAATGAAACAATATTAAACAATGGCCTGAGGCTTCTCAAAGAGACAATGCCTACGCAGTACATTTGTTTACTATGGAAATATTGCCATCAGAAAGGCATTATTTTTGTCTTTGCTGTTGAAAGGATTGCTCTCCAATAGGCAGTATAGTACATGATGTAGAAGACAGTACAATGCAGCAAGCAGACAGAGCATTGGAAAGGAGCCTCGCTAGGTAAGTAACTGTGCAATAAGTGGAATGGTGGGGGGGGGGGGTCCCAATTAGGACCAGAGCCAATCAGAGGACCCTACTGACCAAAATAACGAATCAGAGTAGCTGCTGGGGTTGTGGCGTAGTCCCATTGAAGTCAAGGTTAGGGTGAGACGTTAGAACAAAGGACAGGGCATCAAGTTCTTTGAAAGGATTCCTTCTACCACCACGTGTCATGGTAAAAAGACTCCAGTGAGACTGGAGCAGGTGCTCAAGGGGATCCAGTCTAAGACCACCATTATGATTAAAAAAAAAAAAGATTTAAATAGCCTATTTCCATTGCAATGCTGGTGTGGGCTGAGACATTCCACAGGGAACCGGTGTAAAACCCAAACCCTGCGGTGGAAAAGGCCTAAAACAGACTGAAAGAGTCCTGTCCTGTCTGTGGGGTGTGTCTTGTCTTGTGGGTGGGTCAATCAGGGCGTCGGAGGCAGAGCCTGAAAGTGCTGTTGGCGGGGCTTTAAGGCGAGTTAGCCGGGCTGAGGGTGGGGCTGGGGCTGAGGGTGGGGCTGGACGAGTCGGAGCGGCTGTTGTAGTCGCTGAGCGATCCGGGGCGTGTACTACTCCCGACCACGCCCATTCCTCCGCCAACTCCTCCCATTCCTCCGCCCATTCCTCCGCCACACCCGTACGGCCGCTTCAACATGGCGGGCTGGAACTCGGAGTGGCGGCGAGCGTGCTTCATCAGGTGGTCGCTACGCATGAAGCGCTTGTCGCAGAGTGGGCAGCTGAACTTCTTCTCTCCGGTGTGGGTGCGGTAGTGACGGGCCAGCTCATCCGAACGGGCAAACTTCTTGTTGCAGTCAGGCCAGGTGCAGGGGAAGGGACGCTCTCCTGGAAGATACACACAGAGAGAGAGAGAGACAGAGAGAGAGAGAGAGAGCAGACAGAGAGAGAGAGAGAGAGAGAGAGAGAGAGAGTCATTAGTTTACTGTTCATTTTTATTGTTTATTTCACATTTGTTTATTATCTACTTCACTTGCTTTGGCAATGTTAATATATGTTTCCAATGTCAATAAAGTCCTAAATTGAGCCTAAATTGAATTGAATTGAATTGAGAGAGAGAGAGAGAGATGGGTCAAACATACTGTATGGAGGGAGAAAAATGACATTCCTATGGTACGTCCCTCTGGACAAGCGAACTAGTTAACTAGACTAAACAATCATAGGACCTAGACAAATCATATAGCTCTATACAGGATAACAATCATATAGCTCTATACAGGATAACAATCACATAGCTCTATACAGGATAACAATCACATAGCTCTATACAGGATAACAATCACATAGCTCTATACAGGATAACAATCACATAGCTCTATACAGGATAACAATCACATAGCTCTATACAGGATAACAATCACATAGCTCTATACAGGATAACAATCACATAGCTCTATACAGGATAACAATCACATAGCTCTATACAGGATAACAATCACATAGCTCTATACAGGATAACAATCACATAGCTCTATACAGGATAACAATCACATAGCTCTATACAGGATAACAATCACATAGCTCTATACAGGATAACAATCACATAGCTCTATGCAGGATAACAATCACATAGCTCTATACAGGATAACAATCACATAGCTCTATACAGGATAACAATCACATAGCTCTATACAGGATAACAATCATATAGCTCTATACAGGATAACAATCACATAGCTCTATACAGGATAACAATCACATAGCTCTATACAGGATAACAATCACATAGCTCTATACAGGATAACAGTTGGGGAACCCTGCCCGATATTAATGTAGTTGGGGAACCCTGCCCTATATTAATGTAGTGGGGGACCCTGCCCTATATTAATGTAGTTGGGAACCCTGCTCTATATTAATGTAGTTGGGGAACCCTGCTCTATATTAATGTAGTTGGGAACCCTGCCCTATATTAATGTAGTTAGGGAACCCTGCCCTATATTAATGTAGTTGGGAACCCCTGCCCTATATTAATGTAGTTAGGGACCCTGCCCTATATTAATGTAGTTGGTGACACATGCCCTATATTATTGTAGTTGGGAACCCTGCCCTATATTAATGTAGTTGGGGAACCCTGCCCTATATTATTGTAGTTGGGGACCCCTGCCCTATATTAATGTAGTTTGGGAACCCAGCCCTATATTAATGTAGTGGGGGACCCTGCCCTATATTAATGTAGTTGGGAACCCTTGCCCTATATTAATGTAGTTAGGGGACCCTGCCCTATATTAATGTAGTTAGGGGACCCTGCCCTATATTAATGTAGTGGGGGACCCTGCCCTATATTAATGTAGTGGGGAACCCTGCCCTATATTAATGTAGTGGGGAACCCTGCCCTATATTAATGTAGTTGGGAACCCCTGCCCTATATTAATGTAGTGGGGGACCCTGCCCTATATTAATGTAGTTAGGGAACCCCTGCCCTATATTAATGTAGTGGGGGACCCTGCCCTATATTAATGTAGTTGGGAACCCTTGCCCTATATTAATGTAGTGGGGGACCCTGCCCTATATTAATGTAGTTAGGGAACCCTGCCCTATATTAATGTAGTTGGGAACCCCTGCCCTATATTAATGTAGTTAGGGACCCTGCCCTATATTAATGTAGTTGGGGAACCCTGCCCTATATTAATGTAGTTGGGAACCCCTGCCCTATATTAATGTAGTTAGGGACCCTGCCCTATATTAATGTAGTTGGTGACACATGCCCTATATTATTGTAGTTGGGAACCCTGCCCTATATTAATGTAGTTGGGGAACCCTGCCCTATATTATTGTAGTTGGGGACCCCTGCCCTATATTAATGTAGTTGGGAAGCCTGCCCTATATTAATGTAGTGGGGAACCCTGCCCTATATTAATGTAGTTGGGGACCCTGCCCTATATTAATGTAGTTGGGGAACCCTGCCCTATATTAATGTAGTTGGGGAACCCCTGCTCTATATTAATGTAGTTGGGGATACATGCCCTATATTAATGTAGTTGGGAACCCTGCCCTATATTAATGTAGTTGGGGAACCCCTGCTCTATATTAATGTAGTTGGGGATACATGCCCTATATTAATGTAGTTGGGAACCCCTGCCCTATATTAATGTAGTGGGGAACCCTGCCCTATATTAATGTAGTTGGGGACCCTGCCCTATATTAATGTAGTGGGGAACCCTGCCCTATATTAATGTAGTTGGGAACCCTGCCCTATATTAATGTAGTGGGGAACCCTGCTCTATATTAATGTAGTTGGGGACCCTGCCCTATATTAATGTAGTTGGGAAGCCTGCCCTATATTAATGTAGTTGGGGAACCCAGCCCTATATTAATGTAGTTGGGAACCCTGCCCTATATTAATGTAGTTGGGAACACCAGCCCTACATTAATGTAGTTGGGGACCCCTGCCCTATATTAATGTAGTTGGGGAACCCTGCCCTATATTAATGTAGTTGGGGAACCCTGCCCTATATTAATGTAGTTGGGAACCCTGCCCTATATTAATGTAGTTGGGGACCCCTGCCCTATATTAATGTAGTTGGGAACCGTGCCCTATATTAATGTAGTTGGGAACCCTGCCCTATATTAATGTAGTTGGGAACCCTGCCCTATATTAATGTAGTTGGGAACCCTGCCCTATATTAATGTAGTGGGGAACCCTGCCCTATATTAATGTAGTTGGGGACCCCTGCCCTATATTAATGTAGTTGGGAACCCTGCCCTATATTAATGTAGTTGGGGACCCCTGCCCTATATTAATGTAGTTGGGAACCCTGCCCTATATTAATGTAGTTGGGAACCCTGCCCTATATTAATGTAGTTGGGGAACCCTGCCCTATATTAATGTAGTTGGGAACCCTGCCCTATATTAATGTAGTTGGGGAACCCTGCCCTATATTAATGTAGTGGGGAACCCTGCCCTATATTAATGTAGTGGGGAACCCTGCCCTATATTAATGTAGTTGGGAACCCTGCCCTATATTAATGTAGTTGTGAACACCAGCCCTAAAGGCAGTGGGCACATGGACATTTGAGAGGATTGGGTAGGTATCATTGCAATAATAGTTTAATCTTGTCTTCTGATTGGCCAGGTGGAAATATTGCCATATTGCTTCCACCTATCCAATTCTCACTGAGGGCCTCTGAGTCCCTCCCTTTGTCTATAGATCTGACCTCTGCCTAACCTTTGCACTCTGGTTGACGTAATGACAACGAGACAGCAACAGCAGACAAAACGTATCTACACACTGTAATCACAACATCTCTATTTCCTGGAGTACTGTGCCTGCATCCCAGATGGCACCTGATCTAGGGCTCTGATCAAAAAGTAGTGCACTATATAGGGTGGTTCTGGTCTGAAGTAGTGCACTATGTAGGGTTCTGGTCTAAAGTAGTGCACAATATAGGGTGGTTCTGGTCTGAAGTAGTGCACTATGTAGGGTTTTGGTCTAAAGTAGTGCACAATATAGGGTGGTTCTGGTCTGAAGTAGTGCACTATATAGGGTTCTGGTCTAAAGTAGTGCACTATATAGGGTGGTTCTGGTCTAAAGTAGTACCACTATATAGGGTGGTTTTGGTCTAAAGTAGTGCACTATGTAGGGTGGTTTTGGTCTAAAGTAGTGCACTATGTAGGGTTCTGGTCTAAAGTAGTGCACTATGTAGGGTTCTGGTCTAAAGTAGTGCACTATGTAGGGTTTTGGTCTAAAGTAGTGCACTATGTAGGGTTCTGGTCTAAAGTAGTGCACTATGTAGGGTTCTGGTCTAAAGTAGTGCACTATGTAGGGTGGTTTTGGTCTAAAGTAGTGCACTATATAGGGTGGTTTTGGTCTAAAGTAGTGCACTATGTAGGGTTCTGGTCTAAAGTAGTGCACTATGTAGGCGTCTGGTCTAAAGTAGTGAACTATGTAGGGCCCTGGTAACAGGAAGTGGTGCACTAGGTAGGGGTCTGGTCTAAAGTAGTGCACTATGTAGGGTTCTGGTCTAAAGTAGTGCACTATGTAGGCGTCTGGTCTAAAGTAGTGAACTATGTAGGGCCCTGGTAACAGGAAGTGGTGCACTAGGTAGGGGTCTGGTCTAAAGTAGTGCACTATATAGGATGTAAGCTTGTGACAGTGGTGATAACGCCGTCCCATCAAAGTAATCTGTGGCCCCAGGCGATACTTAGCATTTTCATCTATCTTTGTTACAGTCCTCTCACAGGCCCTATCTGAAAAGCCATGGTATCGGAGGAAACAGTGTTTTCAGTCATAAAGCCATGTGTTACTTCCAGAGAATAGACACTCTGCAAGCCTTTATTATACCTCAAAGACAGATGAAAAAGTATATTTCATAAACTTACTCAGACAGCGGTAAAACTAGCATGTAAATGTTTTATAGCAAATGATTTAAATGTGTAGATAAAGTGTAATATTACAAAGCTGGAATGAGTATTAGTTTCCAGGCGGGCCTCTAGTGAATGATGTAGCTAGAATCTTCCCATAATAAACTTTCCCAAAATAATCGTTCCCATAGCAGTTTCAAAGCCGTCTCTAGCAGAGGTTTTCAATGGCAGCCTTATGTGCAGTTCAATAGAAATGGCTCCTGGAAACCCACATGATAGTGATCTCTGAAGCAGTACTCCTAGTTCCTGTTCTACCATGCAATTATCAACTGACACGGTACAGTAGAAACTACTGCCTCCCCTATACCCTCCCCCTCCACCCTCCACTATACACTCCACCCTCCCCCTCCCCCCTCCCTCTCCACTATACACTCCACCCTCCCCCTCC
Source organism: Salmo salar (assembly GCF_965601325.2). Taxonomy (NCBI): domain Eukaryota; kingdom Metazoa; phylum Chordata; class Actinopteri; order Salmoniformes; family Salmonidae; genus Salmo; species Salmo salar. Next base: position 50,829,259 of record NC_138316.1, on the reverse strand, counting down.
ACCCTCCACTATACACTCCACCCTCCCCCTCCCCCCTCCCCCTAAACCCTCCCCCTCCACCCTCCACTATACACTCCACCCTCCACTATACACTCCACCCTCCCCCTCCACCCTCCACCCTCCACTATACACTCCACCCTCCCCCTCCACCCTCCACCCTCCACCCTCCACTATACACTCCACCCTCCCCCTCCACTATACACTCCATCCTCCCCCTCCACCCTCCACCCTCCACTATACACTCCACCCTCCCCCTCCACCCTCCACTATACACTCCCCCTCCCCCCTCCACTATACACTCCACCCTCCCCCTCCACCCTCCACTATACACTCCACCCTCCCCCTTCACCCTCCACCCTCCCCCTCCACTATACACTCCACCCTCCCCCTTCACCCTTCACCCTCCACCCTCCCCCTCCACTATACACTCCACCCTCCCCCTTCACCCTCCACCCTCCCCCTCCACTATACACTCCACCCTCCCCCTCCCCTATACACTCCCCCCTCCACCCTCCCTCTCCCCTATACACTCCACCCTCCACACTCCACCCTCCCCCTCCAACCTCCCCCTCCCCTATACACTCCCCCCTCCACCCTCCCTCTCCCCTATACACTCCACCCTCCACACTCCACCCTCCCCCTCCACCCTCCCTCTCCCCTATACACTCCACCCTCCACACTCCACCCTCCCCCTCCAACCTCCCCCTCCCCTATACACTCCCCCCTCCACCCTCCCTCTTCACTATACACTCCACCCTCCCTCTCCACCCTCCACCCTCCCTCTCCCCTATACACTCCACCCTCCACACTCCACCCTCCCCCTCCCTCTTCACTATACACTCCACCCTCCCACTTCACTATACACTCCACCCTCCCCCTCCACTATACACTCCACCCTCCCCCTCCACCCTCCCCCTTCACTATACACTCCACCCTCCCCCTCCACTATACACTCCTATGTAGACCAGGGCCTAAAGTATTCCACTCCATAAGTTTACTGCTCTATGTAGACCAGGGCCCAAAGTATTCCACTCCATAAGTTTACTGCTCTATGTAGACCAGGGCCCAAAGTATTCCACTCCATAAGTTTACTGCTCTATGTAGACCAGGGCCCAAAGTATTCCACTCCATAAGTTTACTGCTCTATGTAGACCAGGGCCCAAAGTATTCCACTCCATAAGTTTACTGCTCTATGTAGACCAGGGCCTAAAGTATTCCACTCCATAAGTTTACTGCTCTATGTAGACCAGGGCCCAAAGTATTCCACTCCATAAGTTTACTGCTCTATGTAGACCAGGGCCTAAAGTATTCCACTCCATAAGTTTACTGCTCTATGTAGACCAGGGCCTAAAGTATTCCACTCCATAAGTTTACTGCTCTATGTAGACCAGGGCCTAAAGTATTCTACTCCATAAGTTTACTGCTCTATGTAGACCAGGGCCCAAAGTATTCCACTCCATAAGTTTACTGCTCTATGTAGACCAGGGCCCAAAGTATTCCACTTCATAAGTGCATAGGGTGCCATTTAGGATGCAGACATAAAGTAAATAATCTCCTTTCCACCAGGTGATAATACAGCCTTTAAATGATCTAAAAGAAAACACTACTGGTGTATTGTCCTTAGAGTGCTACCCCTAAGCATAACAGACTAGGCACAAAGACCTTCATTATTTTGGTTCCTAGTTCATATATAATATTCTGTCCCCGAGGACTGAAGTGGAAAAAATTATTTGGTTCAACGAATAGACTTTTACCTGACGTCATAACAATCAATCAAATTTATAAAGCCCTTTTTACATCAGCTGATGTCACAAAGTGCTGTACAGAAACCCCAAACAGCAGGCAATGCAGATGTAGAAGCAATGTGGCTAGGAAAAACTCCCTAGAAAGGCAGGAACCTAGGAAGAAACCTAGAGAGGTCCCAGGCTCTGAGGGGTGGCCAGTCCTCTTCTGGCTGTGCCGGTTTGAGATTATAAGAGTACAACAGTGCAACACTCTTACCTGAGGTCACTACAGTCATACCTGACATTACAACCCTCTTGCTAACAAGCAAAAAACTCAAACAGGTAGTACAAGTGGTCCGATGAAGCGGATGCAAAACTACAGCAGTGGTTCCCAAACCCCCCCCCCCCCCCTTAAAATAAAACAACTCAACTTTTTTTTTGTAAGAACTCAGTCCAGCTTTAAACTTAGTCCTGAAAGTTATAATAGTAGAATGTACAAGGTGACATTTCTAAACTGGGTATTACATCATCAGTTCCTCTTGTCATGTTAGTCATTGTACACATTAGAGAGATATTTAGAACTAGTCAGGAATGTCCAGATCAATCAGCCCATGTCACTCTTTTTATTCACTTTTTTTAGCCCATAGATATTGTTGTAGTTTTTGAGTCACTCCAATATCACATGAATACACATTAGACATGGCAAATTGTATTGAATTGCAAGAACATTTGTTTTAAAACTGCAAAATGTTCTTTGCACCCCATGATAATAATGTGTACAACTGCAGGAAATAAGCTTTAAACGTACAAAATATTCTCTCCACCAACAAGAGGGGTGTGAACAGTTTGTGTCATGAACAGTACTGGTGACCATAGAAACAGACGTGGCGCGTGCGCACGCGGGGGGGTTGTGGGACGACGACAGGGGGGGAGGGGGCAAACAGGATGTTCCCCAATGCTGGAAGGGGGGCCCCCGAGTGAAAACGTTTGGGAACCCCTGAGCTACAGGACCGTTTCGCTAGCACAGACTGGAATATGTCCTGAGCCTACCAGACGAGCTAAATGCCTTCTATGCTAGCTTTCGAGGCAAGCAACACTGAACCATACGTGAGAGCACCATCTGTTCCAGAAGACTGTGTGATCACGATGTCCATAGCCAATGTGAGTAAGATCTTTAAACAGGTCAACATTCACAACGCCGCAGGGACAGATGGATTACCAGGACGCGTACTCAGAGCATGCGTTGATCAGCTGGCAAGAGTCTTCACTGACATTTTCAACCTCTGCCCCGAACCAGTCTTAAATATCTACATGTTTCAAGCAGACCACCATAGTCCCTGTGCCCAAGAAAGCCAAGGTAACCTGTCTAAATGACTACCGCCCAGTAGCGCTCCCAAGACAATGTCATCTATTACTCCTACAGACATGTATTAGACGTTCATTTGAGGTCGAACCAAACAGAAGGTTAGTAATACACAGTAGTACTCTGCCACGCTAACTAACTCTACCAACTCAAACCAACAGCCACTGTCTTTCACCTCCTACCTGACTAACTCTACCAACACATACTACCTACAGCCACTGTCTTTATCATCCTACCTGACTAACTCTACCAACACATACTACCTACTGACACTGTCTTTCACCTCCTACCTGACTAACTCTACCAACACATACTACCTACTGACACTGTCTTTATCATCCTACCTGACTAACTCTACCAACACATACTACCTACTGACACTGTCTTTATCATCCTACCTGACTAACTCTACCAACACATACTACCTACTGACACTGTCTTTATCATCCTACCTGACTAACTCTACCAACACATACTACCTACTGACACTGTCTTTATCATCCTACCTGACTAACTCTACCAACACATACTACCTACTGACACTGTCTTTATCATCCTACCTGACTAACTCTACCAACACATACTACCTACTGACACTGTCTTTATCATCCTACCTGACTAACTCTACCAACACATACTACCTACTGACACTGTCTTTCACCTCCTACCTGACTAACTCTACCAACACATACTACCTACTGACACTGTCTTTATCATCCTACCTGACTAACTCTACCAACACATACTACCTACTGACACTGTCTTTCACCTCCTACCTGACTAACTCTACCAACACATACTACCTACTGACACTGTCTTTATCATCCTACCTGACTGATCCTAGCAACACAAAGAGCCTGCTGGGGATTTACTGTTGAGATGAGCTGAATTACAAACTACATCTGTTTATGTAACCTCAAGGGCTGCTTCCAAACAACACCCTATTCCCTACATAGCGCACAACTAGCCCTATTTGGCCCTGGTCAACAGTAGTGCACTATATAGGGAATAGAGTGCCGTTTGGGAAGCAGCCCCAGTTACAAAGCAGCGGAGGGTAACGTATCCCAGTGCTTCAATATTTAACAGCTTTTCAGAGGTGACTGGATCTGGGAGGTGTCAATATAATATCATGACTCAACAGACATCAGGTATCCACACAGTGGATGAGAGACTGCTGGGATATCATGACTCAACAGACATCAGGTATCCACACAGTGGAGGAGAGACTGCTGGGATATCATGACTCAACAGACATCAGGTATCCATCCACACAGTGGAGGAGAGACTACTGGGATATCATGACTCAACAGACATCAGGTAGCAACACAGTGGAGGAGAGACTGCTGGGATATCATGACTCAACAGACATCAGGTATCCACACAGTGGAGGAGAGACTGCTGGGATATCATGACTCAACAGACATCAGGTATCCACACAGTGGAGGAGAGACTGCTGGGATATCATTATGTTAGGTTGTTGGTTAGATTTCAGAGTTATAGACCTGTTAGGTTGCTGGCTAAAGCTAAAAGAGTTATTGACCTGCTAGGTTGTTCAAACTGTAACGCCCTGGCCATAGAGAGGGGTTTTTGTTCTTTATTTTGGTTAGGCCAGGGTGTTACATTGGGTGGGCGTTCTATGTGCATTTTTCTATGTTGGTTTGTTTCATTGATTTTGGCCGTGTGGCTTCCAATCAGGCACAGCTGTAGAGTGTTGTTGCTGATTGGGAGTCACACATAAGTGCCTGTTTTTCCGTTGGGGTTTTGTGGGTAATTGTTTCTGTTGTGTGGTTTGCACCTGACGGGACTGTTTGGCTGTCGGTTTTCTTGTTTTGTTTTGTATAGTGTTCTTTCTGTTATTAATTTCAATGATGAACACTAACTCCGCTGCGCCTTGGTCTACTCTCTCCCGACAGCTGTTACACACACCTGTATGTCATTATCACACACTATTTAGTTCAGTTCTCTGCACCCCGTCATTGTGAGGTATTGTTTGTTTTGATACACATTCTATTCGGAGCTCTGTTCATTTCCGTATTAGTCCTCCTGTGTATCGTAGTTTTTGTCCACCCTCACTAACGACACCTTTTTGCCTATTCCCTGCCTGTACTTTTGATCAGATTTCCTGTCGTCAACCTCTTTCTTGCCTGATCTCCTGGACTATGTTACTAGCCTTTTCCCTGCCTGTACTGTTGCCTTTTTGGAGTCCCTGTGTATGACCTTCTTCCTGCCCCTGGACCCAGCTACCTGCCTCCTCCTGTGTATGACCTTCTGCCTGTCCCTGGACCCAGCTACCTGCCTCCTCCTGTGTATGACCTTCTGCCTGGACTCAGCTACCTGCCTCCTCCTGTGTATGACCTTCTGCCTGCCCCTGGACCCAGCTACCTGCCTCCTCCTGTGTATGACCTTCTGCCTGCCCCTGGACTCAGCTACCTGCCCCTGGACCCAGCTACCTGCCTCCTCCTGTGTATGACCTTCTGCCTGGACTCAGCTACCTGCCTCCTCCTGTGTATGACCTTCTGCCTGCCCCTGGACCCAGCTACCTGCCTCCTCCTGTGTATGACCTTCTGCCTGCCCCTGGACCCAGCTACCTGCCTCCTCCTGTGTATGACCTTCTGCCTGCCCCTGGACTCAGCTACCTGCCCCTGGACCCAGCTACCTGCCTCCTCCTGTGGTCCTTTGCTAATAAACACCTGCTGCACCCTGCACTTGAAACCAGCTCTCTGTCTCCCCTCCTGTTCATTACAAGTACAGTAATCAGAATGATTTCTCTGAACATACAGTATAACGATGACAACAGTACAGTAATCAGAATGATTTCTCTGAACATGCAGTATAACGATAACAACAGTACTGTAATCAGAATGATTTCTCTGAACATGCAGTATAACGATAACAACAGTACTGTAATCAGAATGATTTCTCTGAACATGCAGTATAACGATAACAACAGTACTGTAATCAGAATGATTTCTCTGAACATACAGTATAATGATAACAACAGTACTGTAATCAGAATGATTTCTCTGAACATGCAGTATAACGATAACAACAGTACTGTAATCAGAATGATTTCTCTGAACATGCAGTATAACGATAACAACAGTACTGTAATCAGAATGATTTCTCTGAACATACAGTATAACGATAACAACAGTACTGTAATCAGAATGATTTCTCTGAACATGCAGTATAATGATAACAACAGTACTGTAATCAGAATGATTTCTCTGAACATGCAGTATAATGATAACAACAGTACTAGAATACAGTAACAGTACTCTAGCTATCTGTTAAGGACACTTGGGCTATCTGTATTTAGTTAGATAGTTCACGCAGCAAAAAATGTCAGTCCTGGAATCCATAATCTATATTCTATCATGAATGACTGTGTCCAACTCAGTCCTTAATAACCCAATGTGTTTTCACAAAATGGTGGTTGGTGACACGGGATACCCAGTAATTAGTTCTGAGTTCTGACTAGTTTCTCCTGAGCTGTGGCTATAGACTGGCTACAAACAGATACAAGGGGACTCAGTACCTTCAGACACACCCACATGGCCAGACACACCCACATGGTCAGACACACCCACGTGGCCAGACACACCCACATGGTCAGACACACCCACGTGGCCAGACACACCCACATGGTCAGACACACCCACGTGGCCAGACACACCCACATGGCCAGACACACCCACATGGTCAGACACACCCACATGGTCAGACACACCCACACAAAGCCTGTAACTACATCTCTCTGGTTCTGGAGAACAGTTAGTGAAACCCAAACAAAGCCTGTAACTACATCTCTCTGGTTCTGGAGAACAGTTAGTGAAACCCAAACAAAGCCTGTAACTACATCTCTCTGGTTCTGGAGAACAGTTAGTGAAACCCAAACAAAGCCTGTAACTACATCTCTCTGGTTCTGGAGAACAGTTAGTGAAACCCAAACAAAGCCTGTAACTACATCTCTCTGGTTCTGGAGAACAGTTAGTGAAACCCAAACAAAGCCTGTAACTACATCTCTCTGGTTCTGGAGAACAGTTAGTGAAACCCAAACAAAGCCTGTAACTACATCTCTCTGGTTCTGGAGAACAGTTAGTGAAACCCAAACAAAGCCTGTAACTACATCTCTCTGGTTCTGGAGAACAGTTAGTGAAACCCAAACAAAGCCTGTAACTACAGTTCTCTGGTACTAGAATGGAGGAGAGAGGAGATGTGTGGCTATAGAAACATGATGTACTATGGACTTTTGTTCTGCCATGCTGCTGTGACACGCTATGGTTGTGTCCCAAATGGCACCCTATTCCCTATAGTCCACTACTGTAGACAGAAGTAGTGCACTATATAGAGAAATAGAGTTCCATTTGGGACTCAGAGTATCTCTGTCCTCCATACAGCCCGGTGGCTCCATCTCGCCCACATCATAAGTGTTATTGCTTCTGAACAATAACAGTAAAAGCCAACAAGCTGGAAATGTCTGAATGATGTTTATGTGTTCCAGCTGTAATAACAGATACCTAGTCACCCTGACATAAGGTCAGGCCTGCTGTAATAACAGATACCTAGTCACCCTGACATAATGTCAGGCCTGCTGTAATAACAGATACCTAGTCACCCTGACATAAGGTCAGGCCTGCTGTAATAACAGATACCTAGTCACCCTGACATAAGGTCAGGCCTGCTGTAATAACAGATACCTAGTCACCCTGACATAAGGTCAGGCCTGCTGTAATAACAGATACCTAGTCACCCTTACATAAGGTCAGGCCTGCTGTAATAACAGATACCTAGTCACCCTGACATAAGGTCAGGCCTGCTGTAATAACAGATACCTAGTCACCCTGACATAAGGTCAGGCCTGCTGTAATAACAGATACCTAGTCACCCTGACATAAGGTCAGGCCTGCTGTAATAACAGACCTAGTCACCCTGACATAAGGTCAGGCCTGCTGTAATAACAGACCTAGTCACCCTGACATAAGGTCAGGCCTGCTGTAATAACAGAGACCTAGTCACCCTGACATAAGGTCAGGCCTGCTGTAATAACAGAGACCTAGTCACCCTGACATAAGGTCAGGCCTGCTGTAATAACAGATACCTAGTCACCCTGACATAAGGTCAGGCCTGCTGTAATAACAGATACCTAGTCACCCTGACATAAGGTCAGGCCTGCTGTAATAACAGATACCTAGTCACCCTGACATAAGGTCAGGCCTGCTGTAATAACAGATACCTAGTCACCCTGACATAAGGTCAGGCCTGCTGTAATAACAGAGACCTAGTCACCCTGACATAAGGTCAGGCCTGCTGTAATAACAGACCTAGTCACCCTGACATAAGGTCAGGCCTGCTGTAATAACAGACCTAGTCACCCTGACATAAGGTCAGGCCTGCTGTAATAACAGATACCTAGTCACCCTGACATAAGGTCAGGCCTGCTGTAATAACAGAGACCTAGTCACCCTGACATAAGGTCAGGCCTGCTGTAATAACAGAGACCTAGTCACCCTGACATAAGGTCAGGCTTGGCCTGGGTTGTACTGGCTGTTTTGGTAACAAAACAAGAACAGGCACACACACACACACACACACACACACACACACACACACACACACACACACACACACACACACACACACACACACACACACACACACACACACACACACACACACACACACACACACACACACACACAAACACACACACACACACACACACACACGTGCGCAAGCAGATCAGACACACACACACACACGCAGGGGTTGTTTTCCTGGTCAGGATGGTAGAAACAGAACGGCGCTGTGGCGAGAGAGACGCTTTGAGAACAGCTCTTTGTCCTTAAAGAGGGAACAATGAGGGAAGCCACAGCGTCTGTCCCAAATAGCACACTATTCCCTGTATAGTGCACTATGTAGGCAATGGGCCCTGGTCAAAAGTAGTGCACTATAAAGGGAATAGGGTGCCATTTGGGATGAACATACAGTCAAGTGGGCTTATTGTTCCAGGACAAACAAAACTAGCATGAGGCATGCTATGCTGCTAACACCCATAGTGTACAAATGATTCATGATGCTGCTAACAGCCATAGTCTACAAATGATTCATGATGCTGCTTACACCCATAGTCTACAAATGATTCATGATGCTGCTAACAGCCATAGTCTACAAATGATTCATGATGCTGCTTACACCCATAGTCTACAAATGATTCATGATGCTGCTTACACCCATAGTCTACAAATGATTCATGATGCTGCTTACACCCATAGACTACAAATGATTCATGATGCTGCTTACACCCATAGTCTACAAATGATTCATGATGCTGCTAACAGCCATAGTCTACAAATGATTCATGATGCTGCTAACACCCATAGTCTACAAATGATTCATGATGCTGCTAACAGCTATAGTCTACAAATGATTCATGATGCTGCTAACAGCCATAGTCTACAAATGATTCATGATGCTGCTAACAGCCATAGTCTACAAATGATTCATGATGCTGCTTACACCCATAGTCTACAAATGATTCATGATGCTGCTTACACCCATAGTCTACAAATGATTCATGATGCTGCTAACACCCATAGTCTACAAATGATTCATGATGCTGCTTACACCCATAGTCTACAAATGATTCATGATGCTGCTTACACCCATAGTCTACAAATGATTCATGATGCTGCTTACACCCATAGTCTACAAATGATTCATGATGCTGCTAACAGCCATAGTCTACAAATGATTCATGATGCTGCTAACAGCCATATTCTGCAAATGATTCATGATGCTGCTAACAGCCATAGTCTACAAATGATTCATGATGCTGCTAACAGCCATAGTCTACAAATGATTCATGATGCTGCTAACACCCATAGTCTACAAATGATTCATGATGCTGCTAACAGCCATATTCTGCAAATGATTCATGATGCTGCTAACACCCATAGTCTACAAATGATTCATGATGCTGCTAACAGCCATATTCTGCAAATGATTCATGATGCTGCTAACACCCATAGTCTACAAATGATTCATGATGCTGCTAACAGCCATATTCTGCAAATGATTCATGCCAGAATATGAAAACAAATATTTCTTCCAGACCCACGTCTTTTGCCTTGTGTGACCTCTGTGTGACCTCTGTGTGCGTGTTCATAGTCGTTAGGGCACAGTGCTCCTTGATGCCTTCTTAACTTCCTGATAAGTGGACCTTCTCTGGAGTTCAGACACACACGCTTTCTGGGAATGGGAGTGCCAGCGGTAATCAGGGAAGATTTCATTCGTTTGAATGAACACATTGACCCACTTCCACTGTGAGGCTGTTACATCAATCCTGTGTGTGTGTGTGTGTGTGTGTGTGTGTGTGTGTGTGTGTGTGTGTGTGTGTGTGTGTGTGTGTGTGTGTGTGCGTGCGTGCGTGCGTGTGTGTGTGTACAGTAGCTCCAGTACATCGGTGGCCAAACAGCAGAATCTCCCCTCAGGTCCTAACTCTCATTATGTCGCAGTAGCTGCTCTTATGTAAACACCCTCATTCACAGTCAGTAGCCAGGAGAGACAGGAGAGACAGGAGAGACAGGAGTGACAGGAGAGACAGGAGAGACAGGAGTGACAGGAGAGACAGGAGAGACAGGAGAGACAGGAGTGACAGGAGAGACAGGAGAGACAGGAGTGACAGGAGAGACAGGAGAGACAGGAGAGACAGGAGTGACAGGAGAGACAGGAGAGACAGGAGACAGGAGAGACAGGAGACAGGAGAGACAGGAGAGACAGGAGACAGGAGTGACAGGAGAGACAGGAGAGACAGGAGTGACAGGAGAGACAGGAGAGACAGGAGAGACAGGAGTGACAGGAGAGACAGGAGAGACAGGAGAGACAGGAGAGACAGGAGAGACAGGAGACAGGAGAGACAGGAGAGACAGGAGACAGGAGAGACAGGAGAGACAGGAGAGACAGGAGACAGGAGAGACAGGAGAGACAGGAGAGACATGAGAGACAGGAGAGACAGGAGAGACATGAGGGAGAGGAGAGACAGGAGAGACATGAGGGAGAGGAGAGACAGGAGACAGGAGAGACAGGAGAGACAGGAGACAGGAGAGACAGGAGAGAGGAGAGACAGGAGACAGGAGAGAGGAGAGACAGGAGACAGGAGAGACAGGAGAGACAGGAGAGACAGGAGAGAGGAGAGACAGGAGAGACAGGAGAGAGGAGAGACAGGAGTGACAGGAGTGACAGGAGTGACAGGAGAGACAGGAGAGACAGGAGAGACAGGAGAGAGGAGAGACAGGAGAGACAGGAGAGACAGGAGTGACAGGAGACAGGAGAGACAGGAGAGACAGGAGAGACAGGAGGGACAGGAGAGACAGGAGAGACAGGAGAGACATGAGGGAGAGGAGAGACAGGAGAGACAGGAGAGACAGGAGACAGGAGAGACAGGAGAGACAGGAGGGACAGGAGAGACAGGAGAGACAGGAGAGACATGAGGGAGAGGAGAGACAGGAGAGACAGGAGAGACAGGAGACAGGAGAGACAGGAGAGACAGGAGGGACAGGAGAGACAGGAGAGACAGGAGAGACATGAGGGAGAGGAGAGACAGGAGAGACAGGAGAGACAGGAGACAGGAGAGACAGGAGAGACAGGAGACAGGAGAGACAGGAGAGACAGGAGAGACAGGAGACAGGAGAGACAGGAGAGACAGGAGACAGGAGAGACAGGAGACAGGAGAGACAGGAGAGACAGGAGACAGGAGAGACAGGAGACAGGAGAGACAGGAGAGACAGGAGAGACAGGAGACAGGAGAGACAGGAGACAGGAGAGACAGGAGAGACAGGAGAGACAGGAGACAGGAGAGACAGGAGAGACAGGAGACACAGGAGAGAGGAGAGACAGGAGTGACAGGAGTGACAGGAGTGACAGGAATGACAGGAGAGAGGAGAGACAGGAGGGACAGGAGAGACAGGAGAGAGGAGAGACAGGAGACAGGAGAGAGGAGAGACAGGAGTGACCCGGTGAGCCAGGAGAGACACAGATCAAACACAGATTATAACACTGTTAGTTCATATAGAGGTCAAACACAGATTATAACACTGTTAGTTCATAGAGAGGTCAAACACACAGATTATAACACTGTTAGTTCATATAGAGGTCAAACACAGATTATAACACTGTTAGTTCATAGAGAGGTCAAACACACAGATTATAACACTGTTAGTTCATAGAGAGGTCAAACACACAGATTATAACACTGTTAGTTCATAATGAGGTCAAACACACAGATTATAACACTGTTAGTTCATATAGAGGTCAAACACAGATTATAACACTGTTAGTTCATATAGAGGTCAAACATAGATTATAACACTGTTAGTTCATATAGAGGTCAAACACAGATTATAACACTGTTAGTTCAAATAGAGGTCAAACACAGATTATAACACTGTTAGTTCATAGAGAGGTTAACACACAGATTATAACACTGTTAGTTCATAGAGAGGTCAAACACACAGATTATAACACTGTTAGTTCATAGAGAGGTCAAACACACAGATTATAACACTGTTAGTTCATATAGAGGTCAAACACAGATTATAACACTGTTAGTTCATATAGAGGTCAAACAGATTATAACACTGTTAGTTCATAGAGAGGTTAAACACACAGATTATAACACTGTTAGTTCATAGAGAGGTCAAACACACAGATTATAACACTGTTAGTTCATAGAGAGGTCAAACACAGATTATAACACTGTTAGTTCATATAGAGGTCAAACACAGATTATAACACTGTTAGTTCAAATAGAGGTCAAACACAGATTATAACACTGTTAGTTCATAGAGAGGTTAACACACAGATTATAACACTGTTAGTTCATAGAGAGGTCAAACACACAGATTATAACACTGTTAGTTCATAGAGAGGTCAAACACACAGATTATAACACTGTTAGTTCATATAGAGGTCAAACACAGATTATAACACTGTTAGTTCATATAGAGGTCAAACAGATTATAACACTGTTAGTTCATAGAGAGGTTAAACACACAGATTATAACACTGTTAGTTCATAGAGAGGTCAAACACACAGATTATAACACTGTTAGTTCATAGAGAGGTCAAACACACAGATTATAACACTGTTAGTTCATAGAGAGGTCAAGCACACAGATTTGTGGAGACAAATAGATGGTCTTAAATGCCACACTGCTGAACCATGGAGTTGAACATCTTAGCCAATTAGTTTAGCCAATTAAAAAATAACTGTCAAATTATAGGGCATTTTTTATTGGAAAAATGTACTTCAATAATGTTAATTCATCAACAAGCTGTACATTTAGGGAAGGTTTGGTTACAGGCTCGCATTGAAGTCACACAATTGATGTGTTATGGCTTTACGTTCTCTGCCATATCATGGGTTGAAGAAATGTATCTAATAGAATACAGAGGGTTTTCTTTAATGGAAGCTTCTCTAATGTAAAACACGTCAAGTGTATTGTCCAAGGCAGCTCTCGTGGCCCTGTACTGTCCTCTATTTTTACAAATGATCTGTCACTAGCATTAAACAAAGCCTCTGTGTCTACAGTATGTAGGCTGATGATTACACATTATACACGTTAGCTACCACAGCTAGAGAAATCAACACTTAAAGAGTTGCAATCATTTTTTTTTAAATGGGTGGCTATTAATAAATTAGTCCTGAACATATCTAAAACTAACAGCATTATATTTGGTACAAATCATTCCCTAAATTCTAGACCTCAGCTGAATCTGGCAATGAATGATGTGGCTGTTGAGCAAGTAGAGGAGATTAAACTGCTTGACCAAAAGGGCATTTTGATTCAATTGTTGTAAAGATGGGGGAGAGATCTGTCGGTGTAAAGAGACGCTCAGTATTTTTAACACCACAGTCAACCAAACAAGTCCTTGTAGGCTCTAGTTCTATCTAATCTTGACTGTTGTTGGGTGATATTGGTCAAGTGCTGCAAAGAAGGACCTAGAAAAGCTGCAGCTGGTCCAGAACAGAGAACCAGGTCTTGCTCTTTGATGAACACAGAGAACTACTGTCAGCAGTATGCACGTCAGCCTCTCCTGGGTCAAAGTAGAGGACAGATTGACTGCATCAATTCTTGTTTTTGTGAAAAATATTATTGTGTTGAAAATTCCAAATTGACTGTATAATCAATTTACATATACCGTAGTTCTGACAGACGTACCCCACCAGACAGGCCAACAGACAGGCCAACAGACAGGCCAACAGACAGGCCAACAGACAGGCCAACAGACAGGCCACCAGACAGGCCACCAGACAGGCCATCAGACAGGCCAACAGACAGGCCAACAGACAGGCCACCAGACAGGCCACCAGACAGGCCAACAGACAGGCCAACAGGCCACCAGACAGGCCACCAGACAGGCCACCAGACAGGCCACCAGACAGGCCAACAGACAGGCCAACAGACAGGCCAACAGACAGGCCACCAGACAGGCCACCAGACAGGCCATCAGACAGGCCAACAGACAGGCCAACAGACAGGCCACCAGACAGGCCACCAGACAGGCCACCAGACAGGCCAACAGACAGGCCAACAGGCCACCAGACAGGCCACCAGACAGGCCACCAGACAGGCCACCAGACAGGCCAACAGACAGGCCACCAGACAGGCCACCAGACAGGCCACCAGACAGGCCACCAGACAGGCCAACAGACAGGCCATCAGACAGGCCACCAGACAGGCCACCAGACAGGCCACCAGACAGGCCACCAGACAGGCCACCAGACAGGCCAACAGACAGGCCACCAGACAGGCCACCAGACAGGCCACCAGACAGGCCAACAGACAGGCCACCAGACAGGCCACCAGACAGGCCACCAGACAGGCCAACAGACAGGCCAACAGACAGGCCACCAGACAGGCCACCAGACAGGCCACCAGACAGGCCAACAGACAGGCCACCAGACAGGCCAACAGACAGGCCACCAGACAGGCCACCAGACAGGCCACCAGACAGGCCACCAGACAGGCCAACAGACAGGCCAACAGACAGGCCAACAGACAGGCCACCAGACAGGCCACCAGACAGGCCAACAGACAGGCCAACAGACAGGCCACCAGACAGGCCACCAGACAGGCCAACAGACAGGCCACCAGACAGGCCACCAGACAGGCCAACAGACAGGCCACCAGACAGGCCACCAGACAGGCCAACAGACAGGCCACCAGACAGGCCACCAGACAGGCCACCAGACAGGCCATCAGACAGGCCAACAGACAGGCCAACAGACAGGCCACCAGACAGGCCACCAGACAGGCCAACAGACAGGCCAACAGACAGGCCACCAGACAGGCCACCAGACAGGCCAACAGACAGGCCACCAGACAGGCCACCAGACAGGCCACCAGACAGGCCACCAGACAGGCCACCAGACAGGCCAACAGACAGGCCACCAGACAGGCCACCAGACAGGCCAACAGACAGGCCACCAGACAGGCCACCAGACAGGCCAACAGACAGGCCACCAGACAGGCCAACAGACAGGCCACCAGACAGGCCAACAGACAGGCCACCAGACAGGCCACCAGACAGGCCAACAGACAGGCCAACAGACAGGCCACCAGACAGGCCACCCTTCACAGTCCCCAAATCCAGAACATATTCAAGGAAACACACAGTATTATATAGAGCCATGAATGCATGGAACTCCATTCCATCTCAGATTACTCAAGTAAACAGCTAAATGAGCTTTACTAAAAAATGAATAAAATGAGCTTTACTAAAAAATAAAAAAAATGAATAAAACGTATCACAACAACTCTCCTCTATCAGACCTAATTAACTCTGAGGCATATGCACCTGTACTCATGTGTGGGTAACTGTCACGAGGTCCTTTTTGTATCGTTCAAGTCCTTGAGCTGTTCTTGTCTATTGATGTTCTGTATTATGTCAGGTTCTATGTTCTGTGCGGACCCAAGGAAGAATAGCTGCTGCTATGACAACAGTTAATAATGAGGATCCTAATAAACCCCAGGTAGAGTAGCTGCTGCTATGGCAACAGTTAATAATGAGGATCCTAATAAACCCCAGGAAGAGTAGCTGCTGCTATGACAACAGTTAATAATGAGGATCCTAATAAACCCCAGGAAGAGTAGCTGCTGCTATGACAACAGTTAATAATGAGGATCCTAATAAACCCCAGGAAGAGTAGCTGCTGCTATGGCAACAGTTAATAATGAGGATCCTAATAAACCCCAGGAAGAGTAGCTGCTGCTATGGCAACAGTTAATAATGAGGATCCTAATAAACCCCAGGAAGAGTAGCTGCTGCTATGACAACAGTTAATAATGAGGATCCTAATAAACCCCAGGAAGAGTAGCTGCTGCTATGGCAACAGTTAATAATGAGGATCCTAATAAACCCCAGGAAGAGTAGCTGCTGCTATGACAACAGTTAATAATGAGGATCCTAATAAACCCCAGGTAGAGTAGCTGCTGCTATGGCAACAGTTAATAATGAGGATCCTAATAAACCCCAGGAAGAGTAGCTGCTGCTATGACAACAGTTAATAATGAGGATCCTAATAAACCCAAGGAAGAATAGCTGCTGCTATGACAACAGTTAATAATGAGGATCCTAATAAACCCCAGGTAGAGTAGCTGCTGCTATG
>NC_138316.1:50795000-50807500 GCF_965601325.2 Salmo salar | reverse complement strand
CTCGTCTAGTCTGGTCTAACCCATCTTAACCTTTCCCTGCTCTTCTCTCATTTGGTTTTAGCCATCTTAACCTGGCTCTGCTCTGCTCTCGTCTAGTCTGGTCTAACCCATCCTAACCTTGCTCTGCTCTCGTCTAGTCTGGTCTAACCCATCTTAACCAAGCCCTGCTCTTCTCTCGTCTAGTCTGGTCTAACCCATCTTAATCTCGCCCTGCTCTTCTCTCGTCTAGTCTGGTCTAACCCATTTTAACCTCGCCCTACTCTTCTCCCGTCTAGTCTGGTCTGACCAATCTTAACCTCACCCTGTTCTTCTCTGCTGTGGCCTGGGAGAAAGACACTTCATGGCCAGGATTCAAACCTTGGAGAGCTGTCCACAATGTAGCTTTTAAAAGTGTGCCGTCCACAATGTAGCTTTTAAAAGTGTGCCGTCCACAATGCAGCTTTTAAAAGCGTGCCGTCCACAATGCAGCTTTTAAAAGCAATGTTGCGTGTTTGCGGAGATCGTACTCACGGTAAATACTGCTCAATGGGAAAAACACCTTTAAAAGTAATTTACAGTGCACTATTACGCAGCTTGAACGTAATCCTGGCCTTAGTCTTTTCAACGCTAGTTAACCTAAAAGGAAGAGAAGGTTAACACAGCTAGTAAACAGTTAACCTAACGGACGCTGCTAGCAATCACCATAATACCATGATAATGTTTTTTTTTTGTACTGGGGCCTAGAGATGATTTAATCCAAAGAGCTTTACACAGTATGTGGCAAACCCTCAACTGTGGTGCTGTTGACAGCACAAAGCTTTAATGAACTAAGCCATCGGATACACAATGGCACCAGTCCCAGAGGCCAGTTGCCTCTCCAATGCTGATGTTTTGGTGAAACTGGCTCTCACAGAGGGCTCAGAGAAACAACAGTATGAGAGTGGTGTTGGTTACAATGAGGTGCAGGGCTCAGAGGAGACACAACAGTCCCCCCTCCTCCTCTCCATCCCTCCCCTCCTCTCCCCCTCCCCCCTCATTCCTCTCCTCTCCCTCCTCCTTCCTCTCCTCACCCCCTCCATCCCTCCTCTCCTCTCCTCTCCATCCCTCCTCTCCTCTCCCCCTCCATCCCTCCTCTCCCCCTCCATCCCTCCTCTCCTCTCCATCCCTCCTCCTCTCCATCCCTCCTCTCCTCTCCCCCTCCCCCCTCCTCCCCTCCATCCCTCCTCTCCTCTCCCCCTCCATCCCTCCTCTCCACCTCTCCACTCCTCCTCTCCTCCATCTGCTGAATGCTCCTTTTCTTCCGTGGTGACATGGAGCCCAGACCATCTGATTCATTACTCTCAGTGTGAGTGTGTGTGTGTGTGTGTGTGTGTGTGTGTGTGTGTGTGTGTGTGTGTGTGTGTGTGTGTGTGTGTGTGTGTGTGTGTGTGTGTGTGTGTGTGTGTGTGTGTGTGTGTGTGTGTGTGTGTGTGTGTGTGTGTGTGTGTACAGTCTAGGAACCGTACAAACCTCCCAGTACAAAATAAATATGGTGGGTCAGCAGAGGAGAAAGACCTCTCTGTTTCAGTCAGTCTGTATCACATAGACCATATACATTACTGTTGTTTTATTAGTAAGGATATATTAAAACTACCAGACGCAGGGCTGGGTCTGACTGGCTTGACACATCAAACGCTTGTTGGCTTTCCTCACGTGAAGTCCAATATGGTTAACTCTTTTCAGATGGCGAACAGATCACCTTCATCAATGGAGAATACTGACTGAGTTAACCTGATGAGAACACTGACTGAGTTAACCTGATGAGAACACTGACTGAGTTAACCTGATGAGAACACTGACTGAGTTAACCTGATGAGAATACTGACTGAGTTAACCTGATGAGAATACTGACTGAGTTAACCTGATGAGAATACTGACTGAGTTAACCTGATGAGAATACTGACTGAGTTAACCTGATGAGAATACTGACTGAGTTAACCTGATGAGAATACTGACTGAGTTAACCTGATGAGAATACTGACTGAGTTAACCTGATGAGAATACTGACTGAGTTAACCTGATGAGAATACTGACTGAGTTAACCTGATGAGAATACTGACTGAGTTAACCTGATGAGAATACTGACTGAGTTAACCTGATGAGAACACTGACTGAGTTAACCTGATGAGAATACTGACTGAGTTAACCTGATGAGAATACTGACTGAGTTAACCTGATGAGAATACTGACTGAGTTAACCTGATGAGAATACTGACTGAGTTAACCTGATGAGAACACTGACTGAGTTAACCTGATGAGAATACTGACTGAGTTAACCTGATGAGAATACTGACTGAGTTAACCTGATGAGAATACTGACTGAGTTAACCTGATGAGAACACTGACTGAGTTAACCTGATGAGAATACTGACTGAGTTAACCTGATGAGAACACTGACTGAGTTAACCTGATGAGAATACTGACTGAGTTAACCTGATGAGAACACTGACTGAGTTAACCTGATGAGAATACTGACTGAGTTAACCTGATGAGAACACTGACTGAGTTAACCTGATGAGAATACTGACTGAGTTAACCTGATGAGAACACTGACTGAGTTAACCTGATGAGAATACTGACTGAGTTAACCTGATGAGAACACTGACTGAGTTAACCTGATGAGAATACTGACTGAGTTAACCTGATGAGAACACTGACTGAGTTAACCTGATGAGAATACTGACTGAGTTAACCTGATTACATGTGATGGAGCTCTACTGTACTGTGTGGTCACATTGTTGTACTGTCACAGAATGGATGGTCAGCTGGTCAGCCGGTATGGGACCGTCTCAGCACTAGTAACAACAGAGTAGTGGATCCTGGTCCATGGTCTAAACCTAGTAACAACAGAGTAGTGGATCCTGGTCCATGGTCTAAACCTAGTAACAACAGAGTAGTGGATCCTGGTCCATGGTCTAAACCTAGTAACAACAGAGTAGTGGATCCTGGTCTATGGTCTAAACCTAGTAACAACAGAGTAGTGGATCCTGGTCCATGGTCTAAACCTAGTAACAACAGAGTAGTGGATCCTGGTCCATGGTCTAAACCTAGTAACAACAGAGTAGTGGATCCTGGTCTATGGTCTAAACCTAGTAACAACAGAGTAGTGGATCCTGGTCCATGGTCTAAACCTAGTAACAACAGAGTAGTGGATCCTGGTCTATGGTCTAAACCTAGTAACAACAGAGTAGTGGATCCTGGTCCATGGTCTAAACCTAGTAACAACAGAGTAGTGGATCCTGGTCCATGGTCTAAACCTAGTAACAACAGAGTAGTGGATCCTGGTCCATGGTCTAAACCTAGTAACAACAGAGTAGTGGATCCTGGTCCATGGTCTAAACCTAGTAACAACAGAGTAGTGGATCCTGGTCCATGGTCTAAACCTAGTAACAACAGAGTAGTGGATCCTGGTCCATGGTCTAAACCTAGTAACAACAGAGTAGTGGATCCTGGTCCATGGTCTAAACCTAGTAAGCAACAGAGTAGTGGATCCTGGTCCATGGTCTGGAGATCTAGTAACAACAGAGTAGTGGATCCTGGTCGGCAGGTCGCCGGTGGGCCTGGCCAGGCGGAGTCTAGTAACAACAGAGTAGTGGATCCTGGTCCATGGTCTAAACCTAGTAACAACAGAGTAGTGGATCCTGGTCCATGGTCTAAACCGAGTAACAACAGAGTAGTGGATCCTGGTCCATGGTCTAAACCTAGTAACAACAGAGTAGTGGATCCTGGTCCATGGTCTAAACCTAGTAACAACAAAGGACAAACATATATATATATATATTTTGCAGTGAAATTCTTCCTCTCGAGGCTATGTCACTGAAGGATCGTCATCGTAGCCTGAGTTTGACTATGACTGAGTAGAGTCAGGGTGGATAACACTAGGGATTGTAACACACCAGGGTTGGGTTTGTTTCCATGGAGAGGAGAGGGGAGTCAGGGTGGATAACACTAGGGATTGTAACACACACATAGCCCACCACCCATCCTCACCACCGCTCTCTACAGCCAGAACTCACAGTGAGTATCAATCTGGCCATGATCATGGCTGTCATGTGGCCTGCCAACAGAGGAGTGAAGGGACAGACACACAGACACACTGACCTTCTGACTGACTGAGAAAGAGAGAGAGAGAGAGAGAGAGGTGTACAGGGAGAGAGAGACAGAAAGACCAGAGAGAAAGAAGAGAGAGAGAGAGAGAGAGAGAGAGAGAGAGAGAGAGAGAGAGAGAGAGAGAGAGAGCTGGGAGAGAGAGAGAGAGAGAGAGAGAGAGAGAGAGAGAGAGAGAGAGAGAGAGAGAGAAAGAGACAGAAAGAGAGAGAGAGAGAGAGAGAGAGAGAGAGAGAGAGAGAGAGCTGGGAGAGACAGATGGGAGGAGATGGACGACACACACTATTCAGAGCGAGTAAAAATGTGGATTTGGCAGTCAGACATCTAATGTACGTCCCAAATGCTCCCCTATTCCCTACATAGTGCACTACTTTTGATCAGAGCTCCATGTGCCCTAGTCAAAGGTAGTGCACTATATAGGGAATAGGGTGCCGTTTGGGACGCAAACCTACTCTGCTAAAGCCTGGCTACTGCTGCCTGTTGCTGAGTAAAAACTACGCTGATTCGTCCCTTCTGGAGATGGAGGAGGGTGGATGAGGCTGGGGATATGTCCTAAATGGTAGCCTATTCCCTATATAGTGCACTATGTTAGACCCAGGCCCATAGGGAATCCCTCAAAAATAGTGCACTATATAGGGAACAGGGTGCCATTTTGGACTTAACCTGGTACTTTTCCGTCTCTAATGCTCTTTATTAATAAAGCTCCTAGGGGCTTAAATGTACGTCCCCCACTGGCCTGTGTCTTGGAGGGCAGGGAGAGAGGGAGGGAGTTGGGCAGGGGGGGCGGACTATTGACGATAGCAAAGAGACATTTTCTAGAGGTTCTTCAGAGACAATACTGTCGTCTAAACGTCTGGAGAGCTACCTCCGGAGGTCGAGCACCACCCTCGCCAGACAGTTGCTCCCCCCGCCGAGCACGGCATTGAAAACAGAATTGTCTTGTTCCGCTCAACACTCGTTTCAGTATAAATTGTAATAGCAGAGCAATGCTTTTTGAAACAGCTGAAATGTAAAGACATTTTCCCTACATTTGAGACTTGTTTTATTGAGTTTTTCCCTGAGCCTGTTACTGTACATTCTGAAATTACAGTAACAGCCTGTTACTGTACATTCTGAAATTACAGTAGCAGCCTGTTACTGTACATTCTGAAATTACAGTAGCAGCCTGTTACTGTACATTCTGAAATTGTTGCAGTAGCTGCCGCCTGGGTGCCGGCTGCACTGAGCCACATAAATCTACGGAAGCCCAAAAATGTCGAGACATGTAAGTCAAAAACGTTTAGATACGCAAGTCAAACTAAGTCAACATGTTGAGATAATAGATCATTCAAACAGAATATGTTTTCTCATGTGTGACATTGTCTGGTGTTTTCAGAGGTGGCACCACAGGTCCCAGAGTGGTGTGGGGGATTGTTTTCCTGGGGCCCAGAGTTTTCCCTATTCTGGCAGGCTAACCTAACCAGGGAAACTCTGGGTATGACATAGTAATACATCAGTTGATGGGACCAGATTGTTTCTAACCAGGTCATATGGTTTTAAACTCCTGGATAAATTCCTGAATAAACTCCTGGATAAACTCCTGGATAAACTCATGGATAAACTCCTGGATAAATTCCTGGATAAACTCCTGGATAAATTCCTGGATAAACTCCTGGATAAACTCCTGGATAAATTCCTGGATAAACTCCTGGATAAACTCCTGGATAAATTCCTGGATAAATTCCTGGATAAACTCCTGGATAAATTCCTGGATAAACTCCTGGATAAACTCCTGGATAAATTCCTGGATAAACTCCTGGATAAACTCCTGGATAAACTACTGGATAAACTCCTGGATAAACTCCTGGATAAACTCCTGGATAAACTCCTGGATAAACTCCTGGATAAACTTCTGGATAAACTCCTGGATAAATTCCTGGATAAATTCCTGGATACATTCCTGGATAAACTCCTGGATAAACTCCTGGATAAACTCCTGGATAAATTCCTGGATAAACTTCTGGATAAACTCCTGGATAAATTCCCTCATAAACTCCTGGCTAAACTCATGGATAAACTCCTGGATAAAGTCCTGGATAAATTCCTGGATAAACTTCTGGATAAACTCCTGGATAGACTCCTGGATAAAGTCCTGGCTCTAGGGAGGACGAAAACAAAAAATCCTGTCGAACAAATCATGATGCAAATCAGCCTACACAACATTACTTTGTCTTTCTTTTCAAACGCTTTTGTGTCAATATTTTTTTATTAAACCAAATCCATAGTTCTGGCCACACATTATATGTATTATGGATATGTATTTTTTAGGTGTCAGGAAAGAGCTTCCATATAAAACAGATCAACATCTCAAATCCCCAGGGAATTACACCCACCATTAGTCACAATTATTATTTATTTAACTAGGGAAGTCAGTTAGGAACAAATTCTTATTTTCAATGACAGCCTAGGAACAGTGGGTTAACTGCCTTGTTCAGGGGCAGAACAACAGATTAGTACCTTGTCTGCTCAGGGGATTTGATCCAACAACCTTTCATTTACGGGCCCAATGCTCTAACCACTAGTCTACCTGCTGGTTACTGGCCCAACGCTCTAACCACTAGAACACCTGCTGGTTACTGGCCCAACGCTCTAACCACTAGGCTACCTGCTGGTTACTGGCCCAACAGTCTAACCACTAGACTACCTGCTGGTTACTGGTCCAACGCTCTCACCACTAGGCTACTTGCTGGTTACTGGCCCAACGCTCTAACCACTAGGCTACCTGCTGGTTACTGGCCCAACACTCTAACTACTAGGCTACCTGCCCAACGCTCTAACCACTAGGCTACCTGCTGGTTACTGGCCCAACGCTCTAACCACTAGGCTACCTGCTGGTTACTGGCCCAACGCTCTAACCACTAGGCTACCTGCTGGTTACTGGCCCAACGCTCTAACCACTAGGCTACCTACTGGTTACTGGCCCAACGCTCTAACCACTAGGCTACCTGCTGGTTACTGGCCCAACGCTCTAACCACTAGGCTACCTGCTGGTTACTGGCCCAACGCTCTAACCACTAGGCTACCTACTGGTTACTGGCCCAACACTCTAACCACTAGGCTACCTGTCGCCACTTTTACCACATGTAGCCTAATGATTTGCATGATATTGATAGAAAAGAAGCCTAGTTTGTTGTAATATTGTAAGGTAGACCTACTGTATTTTATATTCGTACTGATAGGCTAACATTACTTGATAAATTCATAATGAGTAACAATAATTTGGCTATATACACGGGGTACCATTACCGAGTCAATGAGCAGGGGTACAAGGTAATTGAGGGTAGATAACTAGGAATACATTCAAATAAATTAGGAATACTTATCAGCTAATAAGCAAGAATGTCAAATGAACCCTCTCTTGGATCGTGACATTCCCGTCGCTACTGTGAATTGAAAACTGTATGTAAATATTATGTAAATGTAAATGTTGTCCCGTTAACTCTATAGAGTGAGAATCATCTGTATGTAGCAGGTTCTGTGTGTGATTAGGGAGTGGAGAAAAGGGGAGTTTAAAGTGTAAGAGACGAAAGATTGTCCCTCTGTGTTACCTAGTAGACTGGGAGACCGGACACTGTGTTACCTAGTAGACTGGGAGACTGGACACTGTGTTACCTAGTAGACTGGGAGACCGGACACTGTGTTACCTAGTAGACTGGGAGACTGGACACTGTGTTACCTAGTAGTGGGAGACTGGGAGACTGGACACTGTGTTACCTAGTAGACTGGGAGACTGGACACTGTGTTACCTAGTAGACTGGGAGACTGGACACTATGTTAACAAATAGACTGGGAGACTGGACACTGTGTTACCTAGTAGACTGGGAGACTGGACACTGTGTTACCTAGTAGACTGGGAGACTGGACACTGTGTTACCTAGTAGACTGGGAGACTGGACACTGTGTTACCCAGTAGACTGGGAGACTGGACACTGTGTTACCTAGTAGACTGGGAGACTGGGAGACTGGACACTGTGTTACCTAGTAGACTGGGAGACTGGACACTGTGTTACCTAGTAGTGGGAGACTGGGAGACCGGACACTGTGTTACCTAGTAGACTGGAAGACCGGACACTGTGTTACCTAGTAGACTGGGAGACTGGACACTGTGTTACCTAGTAGACTGGGAGACTGGGAGACTGGACACTGTGTTACCTAGTAGACTGGGAGACTGGGAGACTGGACACTGTGTTACCTAGTAGACTGGGAGACTGGACACTGTGTTACCTAGTAGTGGGAGACTGGGAGACCGGACACTGTGTTACCTAGTAGACTGGAAGACCGGACACTGTGTTACCTAGTAGACTGGGAGACTGGACACTGTGTTACCTAGTAGACTGGGAGACTGGGAGACTGGACACTGTGTTACCTAGTAGACTGGGAGACTGGGAGACTGGACACTGTGTTACCTAGTAGACTGGGAGACTGGACACTGTGTTAGCTAGTAGACTGGGAGACTGGACACTGTGTTACCTAGTAGACTGGGAGACTGGACACTGTGTTACCTAGTAGACTGAGATACTGGACACTGTGTTACCTAGTAGACTGGGAGACTGGGAGACCAGACACTGTGTTACCTAGTAGACTGGGAGACTGGACACTGTGTTACCTAGTAGACTGGGAGACTGGACACTGTGTTACATAGTAGACTGGAAGACTGGACACTGTGTTACCTAGTAGACTGGGAGACTAGGAGACTGGACACTGTGTTACCTAGTAGACTGGGAGACTGGACACTGTGTTACCTAGTAGTGGGAGACTGGGAGACTGGACACTGTGTTACCTAGTAGACTGGGAGACTGGACACTGTGTTACCTAGTAGACTGGGAGACCGGACACTGTGTTACCTAGTAGTGGCAGACTGGGAGACCGGACACTGTGTTACCTAGTAGACTGGGAGACTGGACACTGTGTTACCTAGTAGACTGGGAGACTGGACACTGTGTTACCTAGTAGACTGGGAGACTGGGAGACCGGACACTGTGTTACCTAGTAGTGGTAGACTGGGAGACCGGACACTGTGTTACCTAGTAGACTGGGAGACTGGACACTGTGTTACCTAGTAGACTGGGAGACCGGACACTGTGTTACCTAGTAGACTGGGAGACTGGACACTGTGTTACCTAGTAGACTGGGAGACCGGACACTGTGTTACCTAGTAGACTGGGTGACTGGACACTGTGTTACCTAGTAGACTGGGAGACTGGACACTGTGTTACCTAGTAGACTGGGAGACTGGACACTGTGTTACCTAGTAGACTGGGAGACTGGACACTGTGTTACCCAGTAGACTGGGAGACTGGACACTGTGTTACCTAGTAGACTGGGAGACTGGGAGACTGGACACTGTGTTACCTAGTAGACTGGGAGACTGGACACTGTGTTACCTAGTAGTGGGAGACTGGGAGACCGGACACTGTGTTACCTAGTAGACTGGAAGACCGGACACTGTGTTACCTAGTAGACTGGGAGACTGGACACTGTGTTACCTAGTAGACTGGGAGACTGGGAGACTGGACACTGTGTTACCTAGTAGACTGGGAGACTGGACACTGTGTTACCTAGTAGACTGGGAGACTGGACACTGTGTTACCTAGTAGACTGGGAGACTGGACACTGTGTTACCTAGTAGACTGAGATACTGGACACTGTGTTACCTTCTAGACTGGGAGACTGGGAGACCGGACACTGTGTTACCTAGTAGACTGGGAGACTGGACACTGTGTTACCTAGTAGACTGGGAGACTGGACACTGTGTTACCTAGTAGACTGGAAGACTGGACACTGTGTTACCTAGTAGACTGGGAGACTAGGAGACTGGACACTGTGTTACCTAGTAGACTGGGAGACTGGACACTGTGTTACCTAGTAGACTGAGAGACTGGACACTGTGTTACCTAGTAGACTGAGAGACTGGACACTGTGTTACCTAGTAGACTGGGAGACTGGACACTGTGTTACCTAGTAGACTGGGAGACTGGGAGACCGGACACTGTGTTACCTAGTAGTGGCAGACTGGGAGACTGGACACTGTGTTACCTAGTAGACTGGGAGACTGGACACTGTGTTACCTAGTAGTGGTAGACTGGGAGACTGGACACTGTGTTACCTAGTAGACTGGGAGACTGGACACTGTGTTACCTAGTAGACTGGGATACTGGGAGACCGGACACTGTGTTACCTAGTAGACTGGAAGACTGGACACTGTGTTACCTAGTAGTGGCAGACTGGGAAACTGGACACTGTGGACAGGAAAGGGTTTTAATAATAGTTCTGTGTGAAATATATATACCCTATGACTTGATGGGTTTGTACAGGAAAATACCAGAGTCGGCCAGTTAATTGGAGCGCTGATTGTAACTTACAGAAGTAGAACCTATCCTTAGGATGCTTATAGAATCTAAACTGTTTAGATAATATTATATATATATGATATATAGTAACCCATAGTACAGACCCTTATAGTCTAGACAATACATTCAGTTAAACAAAGGAGGAGAAAATAACTTGTCACACGTTCAATCTTAATGTATATTTACTAAAGTCAACGAAAGGCCATCCTGTTCTGGACACATATCCTGATTGTTGTTGGAGAATAACAATTCAAACCTCAAGAGACTTCCTGGTGAGACGAATAGTTCAAACCTCAAGAGACTTCCTGGTGAGACGAATAGTTCAAACCTCAAGAGACTTCCTGGTGAGACGAATAGTTCAAACCTCAAGAGACTTCCTGGTGAGACGAATAGTTCAAACCTCAAGAGACTTCCTGGTCAAATGAAGGCGAGATAAAAGATTGCTCTAGCTGCATTATTCCGTGTGTGTGTGTGTGTGTGTGTATTATTCTCTCTCCATCTAAGGCTTTAACAGAATGATCACTGCAGCTCCACAGGAAAGAACCTCCTCCTTTTCCTGGAAATCACACAACACCTGTCTGGTGAACTCCACTGTAACCTGAACTCCCCCTGCTGATGTTGGCCACCACCGTGCACTGAACTATAGTACAGACTGAAGACTGAATACTTTGACCACTGTACTATAGGACAGACTGAAGACTGAAGACTTTGACCACTATACTATAGTACAGACTGAAGACTGAAGACTTTGACCACTGTACTATAGGACAGACTGAAGACTGAAGACTTTGACCACTATACTATAGTACAGACTGAAGACTGAAGACTTTGACCACTGTATTATAGGACAGACTGAAGACTTTGACCACTGTACTATAGGACAGACTGCAGACTGAAGACTTTGACCACTGTACTATAGGACAGACTGAAGACTGAAGACTTTGACCACTGTACTATAGGACAGACTGAAGACTTTGACCACTGTACTATAGAACAGACTGAAGACTTTGACCACCGTACTATAGGACAGACTGAAGACTGAAGACTTTGACCACTGAACTATAGTACAGACTGAAGACTTTGACCACTGTACTATAGGACAGACTGAAGACTGAAGACTTTGACCACTGTACTATAGGACAGACTGAAGACTGAAGACTTTGACCACTGTACTATAGGACAGACTGAAGACTTTGACCACTGTACTATAGGACAGACTGAAGACTTTGACCACTGTACTATAGTACAGACTGAAGACTTTGACCACTGTACTATAGGACAGACTGAAGACTTTGACCACTGTACTACGGTACAGACTGAAGACTTTGACCACTGTACTACGGTACAGACTGAAGACTTTGACCACTGTACTACGGTACAGACTGAAGACTTTGACCACTGTACTACGGTACAGACTGAAGACTTTGACCACTGTACTATAGGACAGACTGAAGACTTTGACCACTGTACTACGGTACAGACTGAAGACTTTGACCACTGTACTATAGGACAGACTGAAGACTTTGACCACTGTACTACGGTACAGACTGAAGACTTTGACCACTGTACTATAGGACAGACTGAAGACTTTGACCACTGTACTATAGTACAGACTGAATACTTTGACCACTGTACTACGGTACAGACTGAAGACTTTGACCACTGTACTATAGGACAGACTGAAGACTTTGACCACTGTACTACGGTACAGACTGAAGACTTTGACCACTGTACTATAGGACAGACTGAAGACTTTGACCACTGTACTACGGTACAGACTGAAGACTTTGACCACTGTACTATAGGACAGACTGAAGACTTTGACCACTGTACTACGGTACAGACTGAAGACTTTGACCACTGTACTATAGGACAGACTGAAGACTTTGACCACTGTACTACGGTACAGACTGAAGACTTTGACCACTGTACTATAGTACAGACTGAATACTTTGACCACTGTACTACGGTACAGACTGAAGACTT
>NC_138316.1:50765000-50790000 GCF_965601325.2 Salmo salar | reverse complement strand
AGTGGAGGAGGTAGTTGTATTTACTAAGACTACCTGAGGTAAAGTGGAGGAGGTAGTTGTATTGACTAACTGAGAGAGTGATGTAATGAGGAAAAATAGAAGCTCTTTTCAAAGAAGAGAAGAAGTCTCAAATTGCACCCTATTCCCTATATAGTGCAATACTTTTGGGCTTCTCCCCACAGGGTACTGGTCAAAAGTAGTGCACTATAATGGAAATAGGGAGCCATTTGGGATGCACCGATGGCGTGTGTTTCAACAACAGCAGGAAATACCACACACACACACACACACACACACCAACACAGACAGTGCTCTGTTCCGCGCTCTGCTGTTCCCATCTGGGCCGCTGTCACAGAAACCTAACACAACACAACATCCACTAACCTCAGACCAACGCAGCACACGTATCCTCGTGTAACCCGTGGCACACACACACACACACACACACACACACACACACACACACACACACACACACACACACACACACACACACACACACACACACACACACACACACTCAGGCAGGCTACAATACGCTGCCACAAATCACTCAACTTCTCTTGTTTACTTGAAGCGAAACGAGATCCAACCCTGTTGCCAACATATAATTTAAACTCTACAGCTGAAGAACCCCTTTAGAGACAATGAGTTCAGTTTTAGAACGAAGAGGCAAAAGTCTAACCAAATGGTAACTAAAGCCCTGTGTGCAGACACCCACCGGAATATGGCAGAGTTCCCCACTGAGTACAACGTCTAGTCCACCTAGTCAGACAGCTAGTGTCTTTACACAAAAGGGCCACAGCTGCTTGTGACCATAGCAACGAAATAAACAAACACTACGTGCGAAAAGTGAATCGCTATAACACCGTATCCGTGCATGAAAACACATTTACCTGTACGTGCAACAGAAATTAGGAATCCAAAAATAGATTCGAAAATAATGATTTATGTAACCTGCTCACTCACATATTATGCATACATTGATACTTGATTGATACACACAGACACACACACACCCACTCACATACAAGCTGCTGCTACTGTGTTTATCTTATATCCTGTTGCCTAGTCACCACACCCCTATACATATCTACCTCCATCACTCCAGTATCTCTGCACATTGTTAATATGGTACTGGAACTGACCCTGTATATAGTATGCTATTAACTGACCCTGTATATAGTATGGTATTATCTGATCCTGTATATAGTATGGTATTATCTGATCCTGTATATAGTATGGTATTAACTGATCCTGTATATAGTATGGTATTATCTGATCCTGTATATAGTATGGTATTAACTGACCCTGTATATAGTATGGTATTATCTGATCCTGTATATAGTATGGTATTAACTGACCCTGTATATAGTATGGTATTAACTGATCCTGTATATAGTATGGTATTAACTGACCCTGTATATAGTATGGTATTATCTGATCCTGTATATAGCATGGTATTATCTGATCCTGTATATAGTATGGTATTATCTGATCCTGTATATAGTATGGTATTATCTGACCCTGTATATAGCATGGTATTAACTGATCCTGTATATAGTATGGTATTAACTGACCCTGTATATAGTATGGTATTATCTGATCCTGTATATAGCATGGTATTATCTGATCCTGTATATAGTATGGTATTAACTGACCCTGTATATAGTATGGTATTAACTGATCCTGTATATAGTATGGTATTATCTGACCCTGTATATAGTATGGTATTATCTGATCCTGTATATAGCATGGTATTATCTGATCCTGTATATAGCATGGTATTATCTGATCCTGTATATAGTATGGTATTAATTGATCCTGTATATAGCATGGTATTATCTGACCCTGTATATAGTATGGTATTATCTGACCCTGTATATAGTATGGTATTATCTGATCCTGTATATAGTATGGTATTATCTGACCCTGTATATAGCATGGTATTATCTGATCCTGTATATAGTATGGTATTATCTGATCCTGTATATAGTAAGGTATTAACTGATCCTGTATATAGCATGGTATTATCTGACCCTGTATATAGCATGGTATTATCTGATCCTGTATATAGTATGGTATTATCTGACCCTGTATATAGTATGGTATTATCTGATCCTGTATATAGTATGGTATTAACTGACCCTGTATATAGTATGGTATTAACTGATCCTGTATATAGTATGGTATTAACTGACCCTGTATATAGTATGGTATTAACTGATCCTGTATATAGTATGGTATTATCTGACCCTGTATATAGTATGGTATTATCTGATCCTGTATATAGTATGGTATTATCTGACCCTGTATATAGTATGGTATTATCTGATCCTGTATATAGTATGTTATTATCTGATCCTGTATATAGTATGGTATTATCTGACCCTGTATATAGTATGGTATTAACTGACCCTGTATATAGTATGGTATTATCTGATCCTGTATATAGTATGTTATTATCTGATCCTGTATATAGTATGGTATTAACTGACCCTGTATATAGTATGGTATTATCTGATCCTGTATATAGTATGGTATTAACTGACCCTGTATATAGTATGGTATTATCTGATCCTGTATATAGTATGGTATTATCTGTATATAGTATGGTATTATCTTACCCTGTATATAGTATGGTATTATCTGATCCTGTATATAGTATGGTATTATCTGACCCTGTATATAGTATGGTATTATCTGATCCTGTATATAGTATGGTATTATCTGTATATAGTATGGTATTATCTTACCCTGTATATAGTATGGTATTATCTTACCCTGTATATAGTATGGTATTATCTGATCCTGTATATAGTATGGTATTATCTGACCCTGTATATAGTATGGTATTATCTGTATATAGTATGGTATTATCTGATCCATTTACATTTACATTTAAGTCATTTAGCAGACGCTCTTATCCAGAGCGACTTACAAATTGGTGCATTCACCTTATAATATCCAGTGGAACAACCACTTTACAATAGTGCATCTAAATCTTTTAAGGGGGGGGTTAGAAGGATTACTTTATCCTATCCCAGGTATTCCTTGAAGAGGTGGGGTTTCAGGTGTCTCCGGAAGGTGGTGATTGACTCCGCTGTCCTGGCGTCGTGAGGGAGCTTGTTCCACCATTGGGGTGCCAGAGCAGCGAACAGTTTTGACTGGGCTGAGCGGGAACTGTGCTTCCTCAGAGGTAGGGAGGCGAGCCGGCCAGAGGTGGATGAACGGAGTGCCCTTGTTTGGGTGTAGGGCCTGATCAGAGCCTGATCCTGTATATAGTATGGTATTATCTGATCCTGTATATAGTATGGTATTATCTGACCCTGTATATAGTATGGTCTTATCTGTATATAGTATGGTATTATCTGACCCTGTATATAGTATGGTATTATCTGATCCTGTATATAGTAAGGTATTATCTGATCCTGTATATAGTATGGTATTAACTGACCCTGTATATAGTATGGTATTATCTGACCCTGTATATAGTATGGTATTAACTGATCCTGTATATAGTATGGTATTAACTGATCCTGTATATAGTATGGTATTAACTGACCCTGTATATAGTATGGTATTAACTGATCCTGTATATAGTATGGTATTAACTGATCCTGTATATAGTATGGTATTAACTGATCCTGTATATAGTATGGTATTAACTGACCCTGTATATAGTATGGTATTAACTGACCCTGTATATAGTATGGTATTAACTGATCCTGTATATAGTATGGTATTAACTGACCCTGTATATAGTATGGTATTAACTGATCCTGTATATAGTATGGTATTAACTGATCCTGTATATAGTATGGTATTAACTGATCCTGTATATAGTATGGTATTAACTGATCCTGTATATAGTATGGTATTAACTGACCCTGTATATAGTATGGTATTAACTGATCCTGTATATAGTATGGTATTAACTGACCCTGTATATAGTATGGTATTAACTGATCCTGTATATAGTATGGTATTAACTGATCCTGTATATAGTATGGTATTAACTGATCCTGTATATAGTATGGTATTAACTGATCCTGTATATAGTATGGTATTAACTGACCCTGTATATAGTATGGTATTAACTGATCCTGTATATAGTATGGTATTATCTGATCCTGTATATAGTATGGTATTATCTGACCCTGTATATAGTATGGTATTATCTGATCCTGTATATAGTATGGTATTATCTGACCCTGTATATAGTATGGTATTAACTGATCCTGTATATAGTATTCTTACTTACTGTGTTCTTCATATTTCTTCTTATTTCTCATGTTTTTTTTCTAGTAATACATTGTTATAAATTATTGCATTGTTGGGTTTTGAGTTTGCAAGCAAGGCATTTCACTGTACTTGTGCATGTGACATGAAAAAAAGAAAAACCGTGAAACTTGAAACTTATTGTTAAACGTGTCTGTGTAAATTGCTAGTTGTTAGCCAGCTAGCAACTAGCAATTGGGGTGATACGCGCTGGCGTATCACCCCAACAGGCTACGTTGTCTACCGTGATTGGTCAACAATGACACCACTGCTTCAGAAATAGCACAGATTTCTATTTTCTCAGCCTCACTTGAGTGGCAGTCACCTGCACGAGCACCGCCCGACCGTTCTGCCTGGATAGAATTTCACCCCCCCCACCCCTGTCTAGTCTTCATTGAAAATGAATGGGCCCCCGCCCACCCACCCCCTGCTGTCTATCAGCACCTTAAGGGCCAGTCTCTCTTCTCCACACGTAGAACACTAGCTCAGCACAGCAGTCTAGACAAAATGGCTGATTGTCCCCGTTTTGTGGTGCAGTGCAGTCTCACTACAATAACAAAGTGAGTGGGAGGAGGATTATAGTTGAGGAGTTCACACCCAACTCACAGAATATGAATATTGTTCATTAAAAGTGCTATGTTCAGGATTTTGAAGCCATTTTTCTGAATCATATGACTGCAGGTCTAGACTCACTTGAGATTCAGTACCAAGGTCAGGAGAATTTCTGGTCAGGAAATCCTTATCTTACAGTATTATTCAGATGTTCTGATAACTTTTCACATCTTATTTAACCTTTATTTAACTCGGCAAGTCAGTTAAGAACAAATTCTTATTTTACAATGACAACCTACCAAAAGGAAAAAGGCCTCCTGCAGGGACGGGGGCCTGGGATTAAAAATAAATAAATAAATACAATATAAATATAGGACAAAACACACATCACAACAAGAGAGACAACACAACACCACATAAAGAGAGACCTAAGACAACAATATGGCATGGCAGCAACACATGACAACATGGTAGCAACACAACATGACCATAACATGGTAGCAACACAACATGACAACAACATGGTAGCAGCACAACATGACAATAACATGGTAGCAGCACAACATGACAATAACATGGTAGCAACACAACATGACAATAACATGGTAGCAGCACAACATGACAATAACATGGTAGCAACACAACATGACAACAACATGGTAGCAACACAACATGACAATAACATGGTAGCAACACAACATGACAACAACATGGTAGCAGCACAACATGACAATAACATGGTAGCAGCACAACATGACAATAACATGGTAGCAACACAACATGGGTTAGGGTTAGAGGGCAGTATCAGAGATGTGTAGATGGATAGGGTTAGGGTTAGAGGGGAGTATCAGAGATATGTAGATGGATAGGGTTAGGGTTAGAGGGGAGTATCAGAGATGTGTAGATGGACAGGGTTAGGGTTAGAGGGGAGTATCAGAGATGTGGAGATGGACAGGGTTAGGGTTAGAGGGGAGTATCAGAGATGTGTAGATGGGGTTAGGGTTAGAGGGGAGTATCAGAGATGTGTAGATGGGGTTAGGGTTAGAGGGGAGTATCAGAGATGTGTAGATGGATAGGGTTAGGGTTAGAGGGGAGTATCAGAGATGTGTAGATGGGGATAGGGTTAGAGGGGAGTATCAGAGATGTGTAGATGGATAGGGTTAGGGTTAGAGGGGAGTATCAGAGATGTGTAGATGGATAGGGTTAGGGTTAGAGGGGAGTATCAGCAGTAAAAATAACAATAGCAAGGCTATATACAGGGGGTACCAGTACAGAGTCAATGTGGAGGCTATAAACAGGGGGGTACCAGTACAGAGTCAATGTGGAGGCTATAAACAGGGTATACCAGTGCAGGGTCAATGTGGAGGCTATATACAGGGGGTACCAGTGCAGGGTCAATGTGGAGGCTATATACAGGGGGTATCGGTACAGAGTCAATGTGGAGGATATATACAGGGTGTTACGGTACAGAGTCAATGTGGAGGATATATACAGGGGGTACCGGTACAGAGTCAATGTGGAGGCTATATACAGGGGGGTATCGGTACAGAGTCAATGTGGAGGCTATATACAGGGGGGTACCGGTACAGAGTCAATGTGGAGGCTATATACAGGGTGTTACGGTACAGAGTCAATGTGGAGACTATATACAGGGGGGTACCGGTACAGAGTCAATGTGGAGGCTATATACAGGGGGTACCGGTACAGAGTCAATGTGGAGGCTATATACAGGGGGTATCGGTACAGAGTCAATGTGGAGGATATATACAGGGTGTTACGGTACAGAGTCAATGTGGAGGATATATACAGGGGGTACCGGTACAGAGTCAATGTGCAGGATATATACAGGGGGTACCGGTACAGAGTCAATGTGGAGGCTATATACAGGGGGGTATCGGTACAGAGTCAATGTGGAGGCTATATACAGGGTGTTACGGTACAGAGTCAATGTGGAGACTATATACAGGGGGGTACCGGTACAGAGTCAATGTGGAGGCCATATACAGGGTGTTACGGTACAGAGTCAATGTGGAGGCTATATACAGGGTGTTACGGTACAGAGTCAATGTGGAGGCTATATACAGGGGGTACCGGTACAGAGTCAATGTGGAGGCTATATACAGGGGGGTACCGGTACAGAGTCAATGTGGAGGCTATATACAGGGGGTACCGGTACAGAGTCAATGTGGAGGATATATACAGGGGGTACCGGTACAGAGTAAGTGTGGAGGCTATATACAGGGGGTACCGGTACAGAGTCAATGTGGAGGCTATATACAGGGGGGTACCGGTACAGAGTCAATGTGGAGGCTATATACAGGGGGTACCGGTACAGAGTCAATGTGGAGGCTATATACAGGGGGGTACCGGTACAGAGTCAATGCGGAGGCTATATACAGGGGGTACCGGTACAGAGTCAATGTGGAGGCTATATACAGGGTGTTACGGTACAGAGTTAATGTGGAGGCTATATACAGGGGGTACTGGTACAGAGTCAATGTGGAGGCTATATACAGGGTGTTACGGTACAGAGTCAATGTGGAGGCTATATACAGGGGGTACCGGTACAGAGTCAATGTGGAGGCTATATACAGGGGGTGCCGGGACAGAGTCAATGTGGAGGCTATATATAAGGGGTACCGGTACAGAGTCAATGTGGAGGCTATATACAGGGGGTACCGGAACAGAGTCAATGTGGAGGCTATATACAGGGGTACCGGTACAGAGTCAATGTGGAGGCTATATACAGGGGGTACCGGTACAGAGTCAATGTGGAGGCTATATACAGGGGGTACCGGTACAGAGTCAATGTGGAGGCTATATACAGGGTGTTACGGTACAGAGTCAATGTGGAGGCTATATACAGGGTGTTACGGTACAGAGTCAATGTGGAGGCTATATACAGGGGGGTACCGGTATAGAGTCAATGTGGAGGCTATATACAGGGGGTACCGGTACAGAGTCAATGTGGAGGCTATATACAGGGTGTTACGGTACAGAGTCAATGTGGAGGCTATATACAGGGGGTACCGGTACAGAGTTAATGTGGAGGCTATATACAGAGTGTTACGGTACAGAGTCAATGTGGAGGCTATATACAGGGTGTTACGGTACATAGTCAATGTGAGGGGAGCACCGGTTAGTGGAGGTAATTGAGGTAATATGTACATGTAGGTAGAGTTATTAAAGTGACTCATAGATAATGAACAGAGAGTAGCAGCAGGCTATCAATTTGATGAATACCTCCTCATAACATGCTCTATCCTCATCAACATAAGGGTTGGGATGAAAATAACATGGGGGGGGGGGGTAGTTATTACGTGGTTTTGTTGTACGTGCGCTGTAGTGACCATTAGGACTCAGTTGATAATAACTATGAAACATTTAACATCACTGTAAATGGGGTGAGTAGATAGAAAACAGATACAGAGGACAGGTCTGATTTAATGGGACAAAATGATTACATTGCTCTGAAAACTCACCAAACTATTCCTGAGGTATTTACCTGTTAGAAACCATTTGAATATCAAACTCACAAAAAATTATATTTACACAATTACACACACTTACCATAAAATGTGCACATTGTGATGGTATTTCATGATGCTAATTGTGATGGTAATTGTGATGGTATTCATGATGCTAATTGTGATGGTATTCATGATGCTAATTGTGATGGTTATCGTGATAATAATCGTGATAGTAATTGTGATGGTTATCGTGATGGTAATTGTGATGGTATTCATGATGCTAATTGTGATGGTTATCGTGATGGTAATTGTGATGGTATTCATGATGCTAATTGTGATGGTTATCGTGATGGTAATTGTGATGGTATTCATGATGCTAATTGTGATGGTTATCGTGATGGTGTTTGTGATGGTATTCATGATGCTAATTGTGATGGTTATCGTGATGGTAATTGTGATGTTATCGTGATAGTAATCGTGATAGTAATTGTGATGGTTATCGTGATGGTAATCATGATGGTTATCGTGATGGTAATCATGATGCTAATTGTGATGTTATCGTGATGGTAATTGTGATGGTTATCGTGATGGTAATTGTGATGTTATCGTGATAGTAATCGTGATAGTAGTTGTGATGGTAATCGTGATGCTAATTGTGATGTTATCGTGATGGTAATTGTGATGTTATCGTGATGGTAATTGTGATGTTATCGTGATGGTAATTGTGATGGTTATCGTGATGGTAATTGTGATGTTATCGTGATAGTAATCGTGATAGTAGTTGTGATGGTAATCGTGATGGTAATTGTGATGGTTATCGTGATGGTAATTGTGATGTTATCGTGATAGTAATCGTGATAGTAATTGTGATGGTAATCGTGATGCTAATTGTAATAGTAATTGTGATGGTAATTGTGATGGTAGCTATTTTGAAGAACAAAGAAGAAAAGATGATGAAGCCTCACACACACATGATATCATTGAAAAACCCAGAATGCTCCTCTCAAAGGTACAACAAGTCCCAACACAGTGGCATGTAATGGCCTTAGGGACACGTAGGAAAACAAATGTCCATTAGACAGGACAACAATGAACTGCTGGGTCTCAGAAAGCTATAGGATGGCAGATTAAGGACATTATGTTCCCCATCTAATGATATGATATGTCTGAGCTCTGGCACACTGCTTTATCACGTGGTAATAACATGGATTACGGTTGTGGAGTTTATATGTCTCCATCTAATGACATGATATGAAGCATCTTATCCTATGGGAAACCCTCTCTGTGTCTGAGCTCTGCTAGCTGAGTCTGTTGCTGGACAGATCAGCTGTAAGGCAGGCAGAGTGTTTGTCTGGGGCTGGGCCTGGAGCCAAGAGAGAGAGAGACTGAGAGAGAGAGAGAGAGAGAGAGAGGACAGAGAGAGAGAGAGAGAGACAGAGAGAGAGAGAGAGAGACAGAGAGAGAGAGAGACAGAGAGAGAGAGAGAGAGAGAGGGAGAGAGACAGAGAGAGAGAGACAGAGAGAGAGAGAGAGAGAGAGAGAGGGAGAGAGAGACAGAGAGAGAGAGAGAGAGAGAGAGACAGAGAGAGAGAGAGAGAGAGAGAGAGAGACAGAGAGAGAGAGAGAGAGAGAGGGAGAGAGAGACAGAGAGAGAGAGAGAGAGACAGAGAGACAGAGACAGAGAGACAGAGAGACAGAGAGAGAGAGACAGAGACAGAGAGAGAGAGAACTCTGGTGTTGGCAGGGAAGGGGTTGTCACTAGTTACCACAAGCACATAGTGAAAATTGGCTATATTTTAAAAAAATTCATGAAAACAAAAATAGCTTTTTTGTCTTAATTTAAGGTTAGGGTTAAAATCCGATTTTAAGAAGATACATTGTAGAAATAGGTGCGGTTTTTCCATAATTATGACTTTGTGGCTGTGGTAACTAGTGAGGAGCCAGTGAAGGGGGTGTGGTACATCCTCCCACAGCAAAACAAAGAGCTTAGAGTCACACTTACCATCTCGCTCTCTCTCTCTCTCTCTCTCTCTCTTTACCCTCTCTGTCTATCTCTTTCTCTCTCTCTCTCTTTACCCTCTCTGTCTATCTCTTTCTCTCTTCCTCCATCCATCCTTTCCTATAGGATATATTGCTTAGAGTAAATACATTGATTTGACTTTCTCAGAAACGTTTTCTGATAAAGTCAAATAGTTTGTTGTTGTTGTTGTTATGTTCACTGTGTTTCTAGAGTTTTTCTATGAACTGAAACAAGCCCATCGTGGTGTACTTCAGTAGTTGTGAATCCATGACGCTGCACCTGGTGTTCTACACCTCCCATACTGCAGGTCATCGAGTTGAGCTGCTTTCTACAGTCGCTCAACTTATTCACCGGCCAGTGAACGCAGACAATGCTACGATGTAACGCAGCTCTCTCATTCACTGCAACTCTAACATTGTTTTAGAGAGGGTCGTTTACAGGGTTAAGTGTATATTAACAGAATAGTTAGATAATGTGTTGTTTTTAAAATAAAAAAATAAATAAAAAGCTTTTATTTTTAATGTGCAACGGGTCAAAATAATAGATAACAGTGAACGACCGTATGTGACACGTTGTGCATTGCATCAATGCGTTGGCTCACATCCAATTTAGGGTCACTATTCACACACAGCCCTTTATAATACTAGGCTCCTAGTGAAACTGAAGAAGAACAGAATAATGGGGTTTAAATATCACAATAAATCTTGCATTTTGAATGTAAATTGTTTTAAAGGGAACTGACCTGTGTGTGTCCTTAGGTGCGCTTTGAGGTGGGACGACTTCCCGTAAACTTTTTCACAACCTGAATAATGACATTTGTGCTTTTTCTGAGACGATTCCGTTTCGGATCGACCTCTGACACGTTTGCTGCCTCTTTGTGTGAGGTCGGCGGCGGGGCTGTCGAGGATAGGTGTGGCACTATTCCCATCCTCTGTGACTTGAGCTGGCGATACGCACCCTTCTTGTATTTTTGCCCGCTCGGCAATATC
Source organism: Salmo salar (assembly GCF_965601325.2). Lineage (NCBI taxonomy): Eukaryota > Metazoa > Chordata > Actinopteri > Salmoniformes > Salmonidae > Salmo > Salmo salar. The sequence goes on along the minus strand of NC_138316.1, from coordinate 50,778,688 downwards.
GCTAGTAGTCGTGGATGGCTGCTGGTTAAAATCCGCTAGAATCCTCGCCACCACGAAAAGAGAAGAGTTGTCTTTGACCAGGTCTTCTCCATCGTTCCTTGGATAGCAGGCTGGTTCTGTTTTGATCTCTCGGTTCTCTTTAGGGTGAACGATAGCCCGACTGGACATAGACACAAGGCACTCAGCGGCGAAATGATCCATATCCCTTCAAACTGAACACCGATGCGTAATTGGTGACATTCAAATATATCAACTATGTTCTGGTTTTAAAATGATTTCATTCGGGTTGATCCCTTTATGTGATTATGGAGGTAGCTTTGGTCTCAGTATACTATCAATAGGAAACAACTCACATAATACATGTTACCGGCTTCTCCATGGAATTGCCATCCTAGATCAACAACAAAAAAATCTAAACGTAAACAACGTCGAGTATGAAACCCTTTTCCGGTCTTTGGAAATTAAACAGTTATGAAACGATAATAACTTTTCTTTCTTTCTTTAGCCAAATGAACATAGTCCATCCCAGTGATATGTCCCTAGTTGTCCCCTGCATTGTGACAGGTCAATGTGCCGAGTCGACTAGAAGCTGTTTCCATGCTGGGGGCGTGCCATCCCGATGCATAAAGGGGTGTGTCGTCTTGCAGCTGCTTATCCATTGGATACCGATGCGCTCCGGAGCGCCAGAATCGTGACCTCGTTAAACAAAGTTAGATCGGGACATGATGTACTGTACAGAGAGACAGTGCTGTGGACTGTTGTATCTGCGATAAAGAGCCTCCTCTCTCTCTCTCTCTCTCTCTCTCTCTCTCTCTCTCTCTCTCTCTCTCCTCTCTCTCTCTCTCTCTCTCTCTCTCTCTCTGTCTCTCTCTCTCTCTCTCTCTCTCTCTCTCTCTCTCTTATCTTCTAGAGAAAATAAAACGGCTCAGCACAAGAAGAATAAGATATATTACTGTCTTATTGTAGTCCATAATGTGTAATATATTACTGTCTTATTGTAGTCCATAATGTGTAATATATTACTGTCTTATTGTAGTCCATAAATGTGTAATATATTACTGTCTTATTGTAGTCCATAATGTGTAATATATTACTGTCTTATTGTAGTCCATAATGTGTAATATATTACTGTCTTATTGTAGTCCATAATGTGTAATATATTACTGTCTTATTGTAGTCCATAATGTGTAATGTATTACTGCGTATTATTGTAGTCCATAATGTGTAATGTATTACTTGCGCGCCCTGCAACGGTTTTAAAGGCAATGTAAGAAGCTAGTGCTGCATCTTCCCTTATCTATACTGTATATTACTTTTAAATGTCAAATAGTTTGCTAAGATAAGTATACACCTTAATATCTGGATATTCCTATTTTCTTTCTCTCTCTCTCTCGCTCTCTCTCTCTCTCTCTCTCTGCCGCTCTCTCTCTCTCTCTCTCTCTCTCTGCCGCTCTCTCTCTCTCTCTCTCTGCCGCTCTCTCTCTCTCTCTCTCTCTCTCTCTCTCTCTCTCTCTCTCTCTCTCTCTCTCTCTCTCTCTCTCTCTCTCTCTCTCTCTCTTTCTCACCCCTCTCTCTCTCTCTCTCTCTCTCTCTCTCTCACCCTCTCTCTCTCTCACCCCTCTCTCTCCCGCTCTCTCTCTCTCCCCGCTCTCTCGCTCTCTCTCTCCCGCTCTCTCTCTCTCTCTCTCTCTCCCGCTCTCTCTCGCTCTGTCTAGTCTCTTTCTCGCTCTCTGTCCTCTCTTTCTCTCTCTCTCTCTCCTCTCTCTCATTCTCTCTCTCTTTCTCTCTCTCCTTCTCTCTCTCTCTCTCTCTCTAGTCTCTCTCTCTCTGGTAAAGTACAAAAGGGGAAATAAATCAACATAAATATGGGTTGTATTTACAATGCTGTTTGTTCTTCACTGGCTGCCCTTTTCTTGGGGCAACAGGTCACAAATCTTGCTGCTGTGATGGCACGTTGTGGTATTTCACCCAATAGACATGGGAGTTTATCAAAATTGGGTTTGTTTTCAAATTCTTTGTGGATCTGTGTAATCTAAAGGAAATACGTGTCTCTAATATGGTCATACATTAGGCAGGAGGTTAGGAAGTGCAGCTCAGTTTCAAATCAAATCAAACTTTATTTGTCATATTGTAACGCCCTGGCCATAGAGAGGGGTTTTTTGTTCTTTATTTTTGGTTAGGCCAGGGTGTTACATTGGGTGGGCGTTCTATGTTCCTTTCTCTATGTTTTTGTATTTCTTTGTTTTGGGCCGTGTGTGGCTCCCAATCAGGCACAGCTGAAGCTCGTTGTTGCTGATTGGGAGTCACACATAAGGAGCATGTTTTTCATTTGGGTTTTGTGGGTAATTGTTTCTGTTAGTGTTTTGCACCTGACAGGACTGTTTGACTGTCGGTTTTCTCGTTTTGTTTGTATAGTGTTCTTTCTTTATTAAATATTCAATGATGAACACTAACTCCGCTGCGCCTTGGTCTACTCTCTCTCACGACAGCCCTTACACATATGTGCCCGAATACAACATGTGTAGACCTTACTGTGAAATGCTGAATACAACATGTGTAGACCTTACTGTGAAACGCTGAATACAACATGTGTAGACCTTACTGTGAAATGCTGAATACAACATGTGTAGACCTTACTGTGAAACGCTGAATACAACATGTGTAGACCTTACTGTGAAATGCTGAATACAACATGTGTAGACCTTACTGTGAAATGCTTACTTACAAGCCCTTCCAACAGTGCAGTTCAAGAAAGAGTTAAGAAAATATTTACCAAATAAACTAAAGTAAATAAAACATAATAAAAAGTAAAACAATAAAATAACGAGGCTATATTTTTATTTATTTATTTCAGGCTATATACTGGGGGGGTACCGGTGCCAAGTCAATGTGCAGGGGTACAGGTTAGGTCAGGGTAGACAGAGATATCAGCTAGCTTTGGGGTTGTGGTTGATACCAAGTCAATGTGCAGGGGTACAGGTTAGGTCAGGGTAGACAGAGATATCAGCTAGCTTTGGGGTTGTGGTTGATACCAAGTCAATGTGCAGGGGTACAGGTTAGGTCAGGGTAGACAGAGATATCAGCTAGCTTTGGGGTTGTGGTTGATACCAAGTCAATGTGCAGGGGTACAGGTTAGGTCAGGGTAGACAGAGATATCAGCTAGCTTTGGGGTTGTGGTTGATACCAAGTCAATGTGCAGGGGTACAGGTTAGGTCAGGGTAGACAGAGATATCAGCTAGCTTTGGGGTTGTGGTTGATACCATGTCAATGTGCAGGGGTACAGGTTAGGTCAGGGTAGACAGAGATGTCAGCTAGCTTTGGGGTTGTGGTTGATACCAAGTCAATGTGCAGGGGTACAGGTTAGGTCAGGTTAGACAGAGATATCAGCTAGCTTTGGGGTTGTGGTTGATACCAAGTCAATGTGCAGGGGTACAGGTTAGGTCAGGGTAGACAGAGATATCAGCTAGCTTTGGGGTTGTGGTTGATACCAAGTCAATGTGCAGGGGTACAGGTTAGGTCAGGGTAGACAGAGATATCAGCTAGCTTTGGGGTTGTGGTTGATACCAAGTCAATGTGCAGGGGTACAGGTTAGGTCAGGGTAGACAGAGATATCAGCTAGCTTTGGGGTTGTGGTTGATACCAAGTCAATGTGCAGGGGTACAGGTTAGGTCAGGGTAGACAGAGATATCAGCTAGCTTTGGGGTTGTGGTTGATACCAAGTCAATGTGCAGGGGTACAGGTTAGGTCAGGGTAGACAGAGATATCAGCTAGCTTTGGGGTTGTGGTTGATACCAAGTCAATGTGCAGGGGTACAGGTTAGGTCAGGGTAGACAGAGATGTCAGCTAGCTTTGGGGTTGTGGTTGATACCAAGTCAATGTGCAGGGGTACAGGTTAGGTCAGGGTAGACAGAGATATCAGCTAGCTTTGGGGTTGTGGTTGATACCAAGTCAATGTGCAGGGGTACAGGTTAGGTCAGGGTAGACAGAGATGTCAGCTAGCTTTGGGGTTGTGGTTGATACCAAGTCAATGTGCAGGGGTACAGGTTAGGTCAGGGTAGACAGAGATGTCAGCTAGCTTTGGGGTTGTGGTTGATACTTGTTTTATAGGAAGTAGACAATCGGGAACAGTCTCAGATATGCAGGTGTAGGATCTTGTAAGGCTATAAGAGAAGGTTTATTACAGAAGCAACGTTAGCGTTGAGACAGGACATGTTTATGAGCGCTGTAGACGTGTGACGTATTGTTTACCTACGATCATCTCATCAGAACAATGAGAGGGCTTCCTTACAGTGGAATCTCTACACTGTGAAACCAGAAACCAGGGGCATCAACCAAATGTCACCCTATCCCCTTTATAGGGCACTACTTTAGACCAGACAAATGTCACCCTATCCCCTTTATAGTGCACTACTTTAGACCAGACAAATGTCACCCTATCCCCTTTATAGTGCACTACTTTAGACCAGACAAATGGAACCCTATCCCCTTTATAGTGCACTACTTTAGACGAGACAAATGTCACCCTATCCCCTTTATAGTGCACTACTTTAGACCAGACAAATGGAACTCTATCCCCTTTATAGTGCACTACTTTAGACCAGACAAATGGAACCCTATCCCCTTTATAGTGCACTACTTTAGACCAGACAAATGGATCCCTATCCCCTTTATAGTGCACTACTTTAGACCAGACAATGTCACCCTATCCCCTTTATAGTGCACTACTTTAGACCGGAGTCCAGTTGACCGTCAACAGTAGTTTACTATAAAAGGACTAGGGTGCTTGGGATTCTTGGGTAAAGGACTAGGGTGCTTTGGGACTCTTGGGTAAAGGACTAGGGTGCCTTGGGACTCTTGGGTAAAGGACTAGGGTGCCTTGGGATTCTTGGGTAAAGGACTAGGGTGCTTTGGGACTCTTGGGTAAAGGACTAGGGTGCCTTGGGACTCTTGGGTAAAGGACTAGGGTGCCTTGGGACTCTTGGGTAAAGGACTAGGGTGCCTTGGGATTCTTGGGTAAAGGACTAGGGTGCCTTGGGACTCTTGGGTAAAGGACTAGGGTGCCTTGGGACTCTGGGTAAAGGACTAGGGTGCCTTGGGACTCTTGGGTAAAGGACTAGGGTGCCTTGGGATTCTTGGGTAAAGGACTAGGGTGCCTTGGGACTCTGGGTAAAGGACTAGGGTGCCTTGGGACTCTTGGGTAAAGCACTAGGGAGCCTTGGGACTCTTGGGTAAAGGACTAGGGTGCCTTGGGACTCTTGGGTAAAGGACTAGGGTGCCTTGGGACTCTTGGGTAAAGGACTAGGGTGCCTTGGGACTCTTGGGTAAAGGACTAGGGTGCCTTGGGACTCTTGGGTACAGGACTAGGGTGCTTTGGGACTCTTGGGTAAAGCACTAGGGAGCCTTGGGACTCTTGGGTAAAGGACTAGGGTGCCTTGGGACTCTTGGGTAAAGGACTAGGGTGCCTTGGGACTCTTGGGTAAAGGACTAGGGTGCCTTGGGACTCTTGGGTAAAGGACTAGGGTGCCTTGGGACTCTTGGGTAAAGGACTAGGGTGCCTTGGGACTCTTGGGTAAACGACTAGGGTGCCTTGGGACTCTTGGGTAAAGGACTAGGGTGCCTTGGGACTCTTGGGTAAAGGACTAGGGTGCCTTGGGATTCTTGGGTAAAGGACTAGGGTGCCTTGGGACTCTTGGGTAAAGGACTAGGGTGCCTTGGGACTCTGGGTAAAGGACTAGGGTGCCTTGGTTCTCTTGGGTAAAGGACTAGGGTGCCTTGGGATTCTTGGGTAAAGGACTAGGGTGCCTTGGGACTCTGTGTAAAGGACTAGGGTGCCTTGGGACTCTTGGGTAAAGCACTAGGGAGCCTTGGGACTCTTGGGTAAAGGACTAGGGTGCCTTGGGACTCTTGGGTAAAGGACTAGGGTGCCTTGGGACTCTTGGGTAAAGGACTAGGGTGCCTTGGGACTCTTGGGTAAAGGACTAGGGTGCCTTGGGACTCTTGGGTACAGGACTAGGGTGCTTTGGGACTCTTGGGTAAAGCACTAGGGAGCCTTGGGACTCTTGGGTAAAGGACTAGGGTGCCTTGGGACTCTTGGGTACAGGACTAGGGTGCTTTGGGACTCTTGGGTAAAGCACTAGGGAGCCTTGGGACTCTTGGGTAAAGGACTAGGGTGCCTTGGGACTCTTGGGTAAAGTACTAGGGTGCCTTGGGACTCTTGGGTAAAGCACTAGGGTGCCTTGGGACTCTTGGGTAAAGGACTAGGGTGCCTTGGGACTCTGGGTAAAGGACTAGGGTGCCTTGGGACTCTTGGGTAAAGGACTAGGGTGCCTTGGGACTCTTGGGTAAAGGACTAGGGTGCCTTGGGACTCTTGGGTAAAGGACTAGGGTGCCTTGGGACTCTTGGGTAAAGGACTAGGGTGCCTTGGGACTCTTGGGTAAAGGACTAGGGTGCCTTGGGACTCTTGGGTAAAGGACTAGGGTGCCTTGGGACTCTTGGGTAAAGGACTAGGGTGCCTTGGGACTCTTGGGTAAAGGACTAGGGTGCCTTGGGACTCTGGGTGGATTCAGAACAGATTGACAGACTGATCTGTGCTTTGCATAACAGATGGAGGGAAACCCACTGAAACACCTGTTGAGTTCTATTCGTTGGAGTCTGGTTTTCTTGTCATTCTCTAACGACATATATGACAGAGAGGTGTATGTGACTACATGTATTAATGTGTGTGTGTGTGTGTGTGTGTGTGTGTGTGTGTGTGTGTGTGTGTGTGTGTGTGTTGTGTGTGTGTGTGTGTGTGTGTGTGTGTGTGTGTGTGTGTGTGTGTGCGTGTGTGTGTGTAAGAGAGAGAGATAGAGAAAGGAGAGAAAGGGAGAGAGAGAGAGAGAGGGAGAATTCTGCAAAAACATCCTCTGTGTACAACGTAAAACACTAAATAATGCATGCAGAGTAGAATTAGGCTGATACCCGCTAATTATCAACATCCAGAAAAGACATGTTAAATTCTACAACCACCTAAAAGGAAGTGATTCCCAAACCTTCCATAACAAAGTCATCACCTACAGAGAGATGAACCTGGAGAAGAGTCCCCTAAGCAAGCTGGTCCTGGGGCTCTGTTCACAAGCACACAAACACACAAACAGACCCTACAGAGCCCCAGGACAGCAACACACTTAGACCCAACCAAATCATGAGAAAACTAAAAGATAATTACTTGACTTATTCAAAAGTATTAACAAAACAAAAAAACAGAGCAAACTAGAATGCTATTTGCTACTAAACAGAGAGTACACAGTTATTTTCCCTTTTGGACTTTAACTATTGACATTTGAAACGTCTTTATTCTTTAGGGACATTTGGAAGTGTAATGTTTACTGTTCATTTGTATTTTTTATTTCACTTTTGTTTATTATCTACTTCACTTGCTTTGGCAAAGTTAATATATGTTTCATGCCAATAAAGCCCTTACATTATATTGAATTGAGAGAGGAGAGAGAGAGAAAGAAAGAGAAGAGAGAGAGAGAGGGAGAGGAGAGAGAGAGAGAGAGAGAGAGAGAGAGAGAGAGAGAGAGAGAGAGAGAGAGAGGAGAGAGAGAAGAGAGAGAATGAGAGAGGAGAGAGAGAATGAGAGAGAATGAGAGAGAGGAGAGAGAGAAAGAGAGAGAATGAGAGAGAGGAGAGAGAGAGAGAGGAAGAGAGAGAGAATGAGAGGCGAGAGAAAGAAAGAGAGAGAGAGGAGAGAGAGAGAGAGGATGGGAGAGAGAGAGAAGAGAGAGAGAAGAGAGAGAGGAAGAGAGAGAGAGAGAGAGGAGAGAGAGAAAGAGAGAGAATGAGAGAATGAGAGAGGAGAGAGAGAAAGAGAGAATGAGAGAGAGGGGAGAGAGAGAAAGAGAGAGAATGAGAGAGAAGAGAGAGAGAGGAAGAGAGAGAGAATGAGAGAGGAGAGAGAAAGAGAGAGAGGAGAGAGAGAGGAAGAGAGAGAGAGAGGAGAAAGCGACACAGGGAGATACACAGAGACAGAGCAAGAGAGAATGAGAGAGAGAGAGAGAAAGAGAGAATAAGAGAATGAGAGAGAGGAGAGAGGGAGAGAGGGAGAGCGAGCGAGAGAGAGAGAGAGAGAGAGAGAGTGAGAGGGAGGGAGGGAGGGAGGGAGGGAGAGAGGAAGAGAGAGAGAATGAGAAAGAGGAGAGAGAGAGAGAGAAGAGGTTTCAGTTCTCATCAGGGTTGTGCTAGTGTTAAAATGTTTTCTGCTGTCTGATGCTGAGAGTTCTATACCACAGGATGTGAAGAAATGGGTGTGGAACAAAATGTTTCACACTAAGTAGAAATGCAGTTTCTTTCTTTCCGATTTCAATATGTCACCAAATGACCATAGTGCAACAGGCTAACAGGGTTAATTAAAGGTTCCTATCTATTCTGTATCTGACAACATGATGACATTAGCACTATCTGAAGACTCACATAGCGCGTAACACTCCTCTATGGAGGTTCAGGTCTTATGAGCTGCTGTTCAAGAACAGCATGACAGACCTAATGTATTTGTTAAAAAAAACTCAATTAGAAATAATTTCACCAGGTAAGTCATTGACAATATTCTCTTCTCTCTTTTGAGCCTGCCGTGTGGTACAGTGGTCTAAAGACACTGCATCTCTGTGCAATTCTAGCTAGCTAGAAACAACATTAGCGCAGCTTGCTATTTAGCTTACATTAGCTTGGAGTATTTCAAACTAGGCAAATCGGAGGTAAAACTGTTCTATGTAAACAACAAAAAGTGAACTGCAGTGTAGTTAAACCAGCGCTCTAACATCTATGGAAGTGGATGGGTGCAGTGGCCGATGAGATGGCGCTGCTAGCAGCTGGGTTACTGAGGGGCTGTGGGGGTTACCACCGTGGTAGGTCTGCCTCCCAGACAACCCGTAAATTGCTCCGGCAAACTGTTTAATGCCCGGTGGTCATGGCGTTCAGCCAACGTTTGGACCCCCCTCCATAAGGCCAAGAAGCAGTTCCTCGTGCCTCCTGATGGTGGCTCCTTGGGAGGAGATGGCGTGGCGCAGCTGGCCCGGGTCTGCTGGGGTCAGTCAGGCCCAGTTTGTACTATCAGGATAAAGGTAAAGACCCAGATGCAGGACCGTGTCCAAGTAACAACGTTTATTACAACAACAGGGGGCAGAGGTACAGGACGACAGGCAGGCTCAGGGTCAGGCAGAGGTACAGGACGACAGGCAGGCTCAGGGTCAGGCAGAGGTACAGAACGACAGGCAGGCTCAGGTCAGGCAGAGGTACAGGACGGCAGGCAGGGTCAGGGTCAGGCAGAGGTACAGGACGACAGGCAGGCTCAGGGTCAGGCAGAGGTACAGGACGGCAGGCAGGCTCAGGTCAGGTCAGGCAGAGGTACAGGACGACAGGCAGGCTCAGGGTCAGGCAGAGGTACAGGACGACAGGCAGGCTCAGGGTCAGGCAGGTAGAGGTACAGAACGACAGGCAGGGTCAGGCGGAGGTCAGGACGACAGGCAGGGTCAGGGTCAGGCAGAGGTACAGGACGACAGGCAGGCTCAGGGTCAGGCAGAGGTACAGGACGGCAGGCAGGCTCAGGTCAGGTCAGGCAGAGGTACAGGACGACAGGCAGGCTCAGGGTCAGGCAGAGGTACAGGACGACAGGCAGGCTCAGGGTCAGGCAGAGGTACAGGATGACAGGCAGGGTCAGGGTCAGGCAGAGGTACAGGACGGCAGGCAGGGTCAGGGTCAGGCAGAGGTACAGGACGACAGGCAGGCTCAGGGTCAGGTCAGGCAGAGGTACAGGACGACAGGCAGGGTCAGGGTCAGGCAGAGGTACAGGACGGCAGGCAGGCTCAGGTCAGGTCAGGCAGAGGTACAGGACGACAGGCAGGCTCAGGGTCAGGTCAGGCAGAGGTACAGAACGACAGGCAGGGTCAGGGGTCAGGTCAGGCAGAGGTACAGGACGGCATGCAGGGTCAGGGTCAGGTCAGGCAGAGGTACAGGACGGCATGCAGGGTCAGGGTCAGGCAGAGGTCGGTTAATCTGAAGGCTGTATCCAGGCTGTATTACATCCGGCTGTGATTGGGAGTCCCATAGGACGGCGCACAATTGGCCCAGCGTCGCCGGTGTAGGCCGTCATTGTAAATAAGAATTTTATTCTTAACTGACTTGTCTAGTGCAATAAATGTTAAATAAAATAAAATAAATATCATTCTACAATAACGACCTGAATTGTAGAACCCCTTTGTCAGAGAATTGACCTGAATTGATAAAACCTTGTGTCGGAGAATTGCTCATATTGAAGCAACAATCAGTTTAAATGTATGAAAGTGACCATACTTCACCATTATCTGAGTGTACACAGGTCTAGCCATGACTGGTAAAACCTGTTACAGGTTAAATGTACTGTAAGTAACTGTGGCTAATTATATGTGTCATTTTGGGTTGAGGAGATACAGGTAATCCCTGCATTGTTCCCAGACAATCAGTTCAGTTCATACACACACACACACGCGCACACACGCACACACACACACACACACACACACACACACACACACACACACACACACACACACACACACACACACACACACACACACACACACACACACACACACACACACACACACACACACACACACACACACACACAGCTTAACTCCTCTCTCCTCTAGCCATACAATTCTTCCACCCAGAACAAACCATTCCATGCCAGATGCAGTGCTGTTATTTCCACCCTTTACCTAAAGGCAGGTTCTCTATTGTGGGGCCCCAGCGGTGGTGCTCTGACTGGGGGCAGGTTCTCTATTGTGGGGCCCCAGCGGTGGTGCTCTGACTGGGGGCAGGTTCTCTATTGTGGGGCCCCAGCGGTGGTGCTCTGACTGGGGGCAGGTTCTCTATTGTGGGGCCCCAGCGGTGGTGCTCTGACTGGGGGCAGGTTCTCTATTGTGGGGCCCCAGCGGTGGTGCTCTGACTGGGGGCAGGTTCTCTATTGTGGGGCCCCAGCGGTGGTGCTCTGACTGGGGGCAGGTTCTCTATTGTGGGGCCCCAGCGGTGGTGCTCTGACTGGGGGCAGGTTCTCTATTGTGGGGCCCAGGCGGTGGTGCTCTGACTGGGGGCAGGTTCTCTATTGTGGGGCCCCAGCGGTGGTGCTCTGACTGGGGGCAGGTTCTCTATTGTGGGGCCCAGGCGGTGGTGCTCTGACTGGGGGCAGGTTCTCTATTGTGGGGCCCCAGCGGTGGTGCTCTGACTGGGGGCAGGTTCTCTATTGTGGGGCCCAGGCGGTGGTGCTCTGACTGGGGGCAGGTTCTCTATTGTGGGGCCCAGGCGGTGGTGCTCTGACTGGGGGCAGGTTCTCTATTGTGGGGCCCCAGCGGTGGTGCTCTGACTGGGGGGCAGGTTCTCTATTGTGGGGCCCCAGCGGTGGTGCTCTGACTGGGGGCAGGTTCTCTATTGTGGGGCCCCAGCGGTGGTGCTCTGACTGGGGGCAGGTTCTCTATTGTGGGGCCCCAGCGGTGGTGCTCTGACTGGGGGCAGGTTCTCTATTGTGGGGCCCCAGCGGTGGTGCTCTGACTGGGGGCAGGTTCTCTATTGTGGGGCCCCAGCGGTGGTGCTCTGACTGGGGGCAGGTTCTCTATTGTGGGGCCCAGGCGGTGGTGCTCTGACTGGGGGCAGGTTCTCTATTGTGGGGCCCCAGCGGTGGTGCTCTGACTGGGGGCAGGTTCTCTATTGTGGGGCCCAGGCGGTGGTGCTCTGACTGGGGGCAGGTTCTCTATTGTGGGGCCCAGGCGGTGGTGCTCTGACTGGGGGCAGTGTCTCTATTGTGGGGCCCCAGCGGTGGTGCTCTGACTGGGGGCAGTGTCTCTATTGTGGGGCCCCAGCGGTGGTGCTCTGACTGGGGGCAGGTTCTCTATTGTGGGGCCCCAGTGGTGGTGCTCTGACTGGGGGCAGGTTCTCTATTGTGGGGCCCCAGCGGTGGTGCTCTGACTGGGGGCAGTGTCTCTATTGTGGGGCCCCAGCGGTGGTGCTCTGACTGGGGGCAGGTTCTCTATTGTGGGGCCCCAGCGGTGGTGCTCTGACTGGGGGCAGGTTCTCTATTGTGGGGCCCCAGCGGTGGTGCTCTGACTGGGGGCAGGTTCTCTATTGTGGGGCCCCAGCGGTGGTGCTCTGACTGGGGGCAGGTTCTCTATTGTGGGGCCCCAGCGGTGGTGCTCTGACTGGGGGCAGGTTCTCTATTGTGGGGCCCCAGCGGTGGTGCTCTGACTGGGGGCAGGTTCTCTATTGTGGGGCCCAGGCGGTGGTGCTCTGACTGGGGGCAGGTTCTCTATTGTGGGGCCCCAGCGGTGGTGCTCTGACTGGGGGCAGGTTCTCTATTGTGGGGCCCCAGCGGTGGTGCTCTGACTGGGGGCAGGTTCTCTATTGTGGGGCCCAGGCGGTGGTGCTCTGACTGGGGGCAGGTTCTCTATTGTGGGGCCCCAGCGGTGGTGCTCTGACTGGGGGCAGGTTCTCTATTGTGGGGCCCCAGCGGTGGTGCTCTGACTGGGGGCAGGTTCTCTATTGTGGGGCCCCAGCGGTGGTGCTCTGACTGGGGGCAGGTTCTCTATTGTGGGGCCCCAGCGGTGGTGCTCTGACTGGGGGCAGGTTCTCTATTGTGGGGCCCCAGCGGTGGTGCTCTGACTGGGGGCAGGTTCTCTATTGTGGGGCCCCAGCGGTGGTGCTCTGACTGGGGGCAGGTTCTCTATTGTGGGGCCCCAGTGGTGGTGCTCTGACTGGGGGCAGGTTCTCTATTGTGGGGCCCCAGCGGTGGTGCTCTGACTGGGGGCAGTGTCTCTATTGTGGGGCCCCAGCGGTGGTGCTCTGACTGGGGGCAGGTTCTCTATTGTGGGGCCCCAGCGGTGGTGCTCTGACTGGGGGCAGTGTCTCTATTGTGGGGCCCCAGCGGTGGTGCTCTGACTGGGGGCAGGTTCTCTATTGTGGGGCCCAGGCGGTGGTGCTCTGACTGGGGGCAGGTTCTCTATTGTGGGGCCCCAGCGGTGGTGCTCTGACTGGGGGCAGTGTCTCTATTGTGGGGCCCCAGCGGTGGTGCTCTGACTGGGGGCAGGTTCTCTATTGTGGGGCCCCAGCGGTGGTGCTCTGACTGGGGGCAGGTTCTCTATTGTGGGGCCCCAGCGGTGGTGCTCTGACTGGGGGCAGGTTCTCTATTGTGGGGCCCCAGCGGTGGTGCTCTGACTGGGGGCAGGTTCTCTATTGTGGGGCCCCAGCGGTGGTGCTCTGACTGGGGGCAGGTTCTCTATTGTGGGGCCCCAGCGGTGGTGCTCTGACTGGGGGCAGGTTCTCTATTGTGGGGCCCAGGCGGTGGTGCTCTGACTGGGGGCAGGTTCTCTATTGTGGGGCCCCAGCGGTGGTGCTCTGACTGGGGGCAGGTTCTCTATTGTGGGGCCCAGGCGGTGGTGCTCTGACTGGGGGCAGGTTCTCTATTGTGGGGCCCCAGCGGTGGTGCTCTGACTGGGGGCAGGTTCTCTATTGTGGGGCCCAGGCGGTGGTGCTCTGACTGGGGGCAGGTTCTCTATTGTGGGGCCCAGGCGGTGGTGCTCTGACTGGGGGCAGGTTCTCTATTGTGGGGCCCCAGCGGTGGTGCTCTGACTGGGGGGCAGGTTCTCTATTGTGGGGCCCCAGCGGTGGTGCTCTGACTGGG
>NC_138316.1:50715000-50760000 GCF_965601325.2 Salmo salar | reverse complement strand
AATCCTATGGAGACAGGAGAATAACCTTTTTTCTATGAGTGTACATAGCAGCGGCATCTTTTGTTCTAGCGAAAGAAGGAACTTCCTCCTATGGTGCTAAATACCAAGAGAAGGAATGGCCTCCTCCTATGGTGCTAAATACCAAGAGAAGGAATGGCCTCCTCCTATGGTGCTAAATACCAAGAGAAGGAATGGCCTCCTCCTATGGTGCTAAATACCAAGAGAAGGAATGGCCTCCTCCTATGGTGCTAAATACCAAGAGAAGGAATGGCCTCCTCCTATGGTGCTAAATACCAAGAGAAGGAATGGCCTCCTCCTATGGTGCTAAATACCAAGAGAAGGAAGGCCTCCTCCTATGGTGCTAAATACCAAGAGAAGGAATGGCCTCCTCCTATGGTGCTAAATACCAAGAGAAGGAATGGCCTCCTCCTATGGTGCTAAATACCAAGAGAAGGAATGGCCTCCTCCTATGGTGCTAAATACCAAGAGAAGGAATGGCCTCCTCCTATGGTGCTAAATACCAAGAGAAGGAATGGCCTCCTCCTATGGTGCTAAATACCAAGAGAAGGAAGGCCTCCTCCTATGGTGCTAAATACCAAGAGAAGGAATGGCCTCCTCCTATGGTGCTAAATACCAAGAGAAGGAATGGCCTCCTCCTATGGTGCTAAATACCAAGAGAAGGAATGGCCTCTTACAGTGCTAAATACCAAGAGAAGGAATGGCCTCCTCCTATGGTGCTAAATACCAAGAGAAGGAATGGCCTCCTCCTATGGTGCTAAATACCAAGAGAAGGAATGGCCTCCTCCTATGGTGCTAAATACCAAGAGAAGGAATGGCCTCCTCCTATGGTGCTAAATACCAAGAGAAGGAATGGCCTCCTCCTATGGTGCTAAATACCAAGAGAAGGAATGGCCTCCTCCTATGGTGCTAAATACCAAGAGAAGGAATGGCCTCCTCCTATGGTGCTAAATACCAAGAGAAGGAATGGCCTCTTACAGGTGCTAAATACCAAGAGAAGGAATGGCCTCCTCCTATGGTGCTAAATACCAAGAGAAGGAATGGCCTCCTCATGGTGCTAAATACCAAGAGAAGGAATGGCCTCTTACAGTGCTAAATACCAAGAGAAGGAATGGCCTCCTCCTATGGTGCTAAATACCAAGAGAAGGAATGGCCTCTTACAGGTGCTAAATACCAAGAGAAGGAATGGCCTCCTCCTATGGTGCTAAATACCAAGAGAAGGAATGGCCTCCTCCTATGGTGCTAAATACCAAGAGAAGGAATGGCCTCCTCCTATGGTGCTAAATACCAAGAGAAGGAATGGCCTCCTCCTATGGTGCTAAATACCAAGAGAAGGAAAAGGAAAGAGGATACCTAGTCAGTTGTATAACTGAATGAGTTCAACTGAAATGTGTCTTCTGTATTCAAGCCAACCCTTCTTAATCAGAGGAAGGCCTCCTACAGTGTTAAGTAGCCTACCTATCGGCAGTCACATTTCTCGCTGTACCATTATACAGTTGTTTTGAATAATATTATGGACGCTGCATAGATGCACATGAAAATATAGCTACAAGGCTGAGAAAAATACATTGAGGCAACAATTTATATTCTCTTATTTTCTTTGAGGTCTATTTTTTTTATATATTTTTTGAAGTAGAATGTAGAATCTGAATAGAGAGGTCCCCTTCTTCAATGTGATGTGGTTAACCTACATGTGAGTCTTAGACAAGGCGGGAACAGTTTTCTGGGGCTGGGGGATGTTTTGTTCCTGAGTTCGTGCGCCACCGTGCAACATGCACGCCGGTGTCGACGAGTTCAAGGGTGGGCGCGGTTCCAGAAGCGTCTGCTGACTAGCACGCACACGAGCGGCACAGAGTTTATACCAGACGGAGGGTAACACATGACTTCACACTTTACACCGTATTTTCATGTCGTATTATGTATGTTATTTATGTATATTCTATTTCAGGATTTTAAAGCCCAGTGATTTTTATAAACTTTAACGTGCGATGAGGCAAAAAAAAAGAAAATAATAATAGTTGCGTGTATTCTTTCTCTTGCGAACAAGAACGGCTCACCCACCCGACTGGCATGTAGCGAGAGAGAAGCGTAGGCAATCAACGTCACATTCTGCTATTTACAACCGGAGATACCTTTCCTGTTGATGTGATTTCACTCTCTGATAGAACCACCACCTTTCCTGTTGAAGTGATTTCACTCTCTAATAGAACCACCACCTCTCCTGTTGAAGTGATTTCACTCTCTGATAGAACCACCACCTTTCCTGTTGAAGTGATTTCACTCTCTAATAGAACCACCACCTTTCCTGTTGAAGTGATTTCACTCTCTGATAGAACCACCACCTTTCCTGTTGAAGTCATTTCACTCTCTAATAGAACCACCACCTCTCCTGTTGATGTGATTTCACTCTCTAATAGAACCACCACCTTTCCTGTTGAAGTGATTTCACTCTCTGATAGAACCACCACCTCTCCTGTTGATGTGATTTCACTCTCTAATAGAACCACCACCTTTCCTGTTGATGTGATTTCACTCTCTAATAGAACCACCACCTTTCCTGTTGAAGTGATTTCACTCTCTAATAGAACCACCACCTTTCCTGTTGAAGTGATTTCACTCTCTGATAGAACCACCACCTTTCCTGTTGAAGTGATTTCACTCTCTAATAGAACCACCACCTCTCCTGTTGATGTGATTTCACTCTCTAATAGAACCACCACCTCTCCTGTTGATGTGATTTCACTCTCTAATAGAACCACCACCTCTCCTGTTGATGTGATTTTTATATTAGTAATCTATTCATATTAGCTAACTGAAAGAGAGGGGGAGTTTTTTTTTTCTTCTTCGTGAATCACTCTGCAGAATTAGGTCAGCCTATGCAGCAATGTAACCTTTATTTAACTAGGCAAGTCAGTTAAGAATAAATTATTATTTACAATGACCAGCCTACCAGGGAACAGTGGGTTAACTGCCTTGTTAAGGGGCAGAATGACAGATTTTTACCTTGTCAGCTCTGGGATTTGATCCAGCAACCTTTCAATTAGTTGCCCAACACTCTAACCACTAGGCTTCCTGCCACGCCAATACAGATCTATTCTATTATTTTATGTTCTGCTATATTCTGTTCTGTACTATTCTGATTTAATCAAATCTGATCTGATGTAAATAATATGGCAGCCTATAATAGATTTCATGTGAAAGAAAATGTAGTTGGTGGGAGGGGTTGAATGGAGCTGAAGGGTGGGACTAATAACAACATAACCAATGTAAAACATACGGGGTCTGTAAAATGTATATAGGTTCAGAAATGTTGTGAAATAGCACAGTTACAAATAGAAATCAAACTGGATGGACATCAGAAATAGAGGAAGGACTAAAAACAAACAAAATATAACTAGTGTAAAATAGATTGTGTCTGTAAAATGTGTATAAGATGGATAAACTGAAGGTAGAAGCCTAAGTGTTTATTAGTTTACTCCAATTGGGGGAAGGGTGGTAGGGTTTGTGGGGAATAATAAAGGTATATTCTTAAAAAAGTATGTATATCTATATAGGTATGTGTATGGATATAAGTGTATATGTATGTATGCGTGTATGTATATGGATATTTACCCCCGAAAAGATATGGGGGGTTGGAAATGATGCAGACAATTACATTGATGGAAGCAACAATCTATCCACTGTATTAAGCTGATCCACCCCCCCACATATCAGTGACTATATTGTAGGTGTTCACACACTTCCCAGTCTTTGTTTCCTTTTGTTTGAGTTTCAACATTACATTTTAGTCATTTAGCAGACGCTCTTATCCAGAGCGACTTACAGTAGTGAATGCATACATTTCATACATTTTTTCCCCCCCATACTGGTCCCCCATGGGAATCGAACCCACAACCCTGGCATTGCAAACACCATGCTCTATCAACTGAGCCACACGGGACCAACCTCCCAGTAACATCACGCTCAATCATTATTCTCATATTCAGAGGTGGAAAAAGTCAAGTAAATATACATGAATAGAAAATGACTCAAGTAAAAGTGAAAGTCAGCCAGTAAAATATCACTTTAGTAAAAGTCTAAAAGTATTTGGGTTGTAAATATGCTTAAATATCAAAAGTAAATGTTTTTTTTGCTAAAATATACTTTAGTATCAAAAGTAAAAGCATAAATCAATTCAAATTCCTTATATTAAGAAAACCAGAAGGAACAATTATTATTTATTTATGGTTAGACAGGGGCACAATCCAACATTGAGACATCATTTACAAACAAAGCATGTGTGTTTAGTGAGTCCGCCAGATCAGAGGCTAGTAGGGATGACCAGGGATGTTCTCTGTTTAGTGAGTCCTCCAGATCAGAGGCAGTAGGGATGACCAGGGATGTTCTCTGTTTAGTGAGTCCTCCAGATCAGAGGCAGTAGGGATGGCCAGGGATGTTCTCTGTTTAGTGAGTCCGCCAGATCAGAGGCAGTAGTGATGACCAGGGATGTTCTCTGTTTAGTGAGTCCTCCAGATCAGAGGCAGTAGGGATGGCCAGGGATGTTCTCTGTTTAGTGAGTCCGCCAGATCAGAGGAAGTAGGGATGACCAGGGATGTTTTCTTGATAATTGCGTGAATTGGACCATTTTCCTGTCCTGCTAAACATTCTTTTGGGTGTCAGGGAAAATGTATGAAGTAAAAAAGTACAGTTTTTTCTTTAGGAATGTTCTCTGTTTATTAGTCAAAAATATAAATAGTAAAATACAGATACCTAAAAAAAAAACGACTTTAGCAGTACTTTAAATATTTTTTACTTAAGTATTTTACACCACTGCTCATATTGACCCAGTTCCCTCTCCCTGCATGGGGCTCACTTACTGTAGGTCCCACGTAGCCGCTGAGCGGATAAGGGCAGGGTGTATGGTGGATATAGGGCTGGGGTTGCAGGATAAGGGGGTGGGTATGCATGGTACAGGGTCGGGTCTGGGTTCACTGTGCAGTGAGCATTTGGCTTAGCTCCAGGGGAATAGAGTCTATCTGGGATTGGTTGTATCCCCACTGCAGTGATGTGTGGTCGGGGTTGCGTGAGGGGAGGCAGGGGGATGGGTTGTCCCTCATAAAGGAGCGGCTGCATGTTTCCAGGAATATGATTCAACAGGATAGCAGGGCTGGGTGACATGTTTCTCTCCAAAGTTGCCCTGACCTCGTTTGTTTTGTTGTTTTGTACATTACATGGTGTCCTCTGGAAGAATTACAACCAAAACACAGAACACAACATCTGCATAATGTAGTTTAGCCTATAGTCTCACTGGTCTGGGGAGAACCACACCATGCATACCACGACATTGGAATATAAAATGTTTTAACACATTTAAATGGTAAATACTATTTTATCGATGTATCTGTTGACTCCATTTAGTAACCGTGGAACACTTCTATACTAAACACTATATGAACTGTGGATCCCTATACACCTTACTGTACTCTATACCCCCTATACCCTACTGTACTCTATACCCCCTATACCCTACTGTACTCTATACCCCCTATACCCTACTGTACTCTATACCCCCTATACCCTACTGTACTCTATGAACCTCTATACCCTACTGTACTTTATACCCACTATACCCTACTGTACTCTATACCCCCTATACCCTACTGTAATCTATACCCCCTATACCCTACTGTAATCTATACCCCCTATACCCTACTGTACTCTATACCCCCTATACCCTACTGTACTCTATACCCCCTATACCCTACTGTACTCTATACCCCCTATACCCTACTGTACTCTATACCCCTTATACCCTACTGTACTCTATACCCCCTATACCCTACTGTAATCTATACCCCCTATACCCTACTGTAATCTATACCCCCTATACCCTACTGTAATCTATACCCCCTATACCCTACTGTACTCTATGAACCCCCTATACCCTACTGTACTCTATACCCCCTATACTCTACTGTACTCTATACCCCCTATACCCTACTGTACTCTATACCCCCTATACCCTACTGTACTCTATGAACCTCTATACCCTACTGTACTCTATACCCGCTATACCCTACTGTACTCTATACCCCCTATACCCTACTGTACTCTATACCCTCTATACCCTACTGTACTCTATACCCTACTGTACTCTATGAACCTCTATACCCTACTGTACTCTATACCCTCTATACCCTACTGTACTCTATGAACCTCTATACCCTACTGTACTTTATACCCTCTATACCCTACTGTACTCTATACCCCCTATACCCTACTGTACTCTATACCCCCTATACCCTACTGTACTCTATACCCCCTATACCCTACTGTACTCTATACCCCCTATAGCCTACTGTACTCTATGAACCTCTATACCCTACTGTACTTTATACCCCCTATACCCTACTGTACTCTATACCCCCTATACCCTACTGTAATCTATACCCCCTATACCCTACTGTAATCTATACCCCCTATACCCTACTGTACTCTATACCCCCTATACCCTACTGTACTCTATACCCCCTATACCCTACTGTACTCTATACCCCCTATACCCTACTGTACTCTATGAACATCTATACCCTACTGTACTTTATACCCTCTATACCCTACTGTACTCTATACCCCCTATACCCTACTGTACTTTATACCCTCTATACCCTACTGTACTCTATACCCCCTATACCCTACTGTACTCTATACCCCCTATACCCTACTGTACTCTATACCCCCTATACCCTACTGTACTCTATACCCCCTATACCCTACTGTACTCTATGAACATCTATACCCTATTGTACTTTATACCCTCTATACCCTACTGTACTCTATGAACCTCTATACCCTACTGTGCTCTATGATCTCTCTAGCTTTAGTGTGACATACAGTAGATTACATCAGTATCCTTCCATGGAGTATCAACCCTTCAATCATCAGCCTCATGTAAACGACTCTTCAAGCCAAGCCAGGCACAGTCTCTCTCACACGTCAGCTCCAGACAGCAGGCACCATGCAAATTACAGGATAGGGCTTAGGGAGTAGCTAGAATCTAGGGGCTAGGGAGCAGCTAGAGCATAGGGGTTTAGGGGATAGGGAGCCGCTATAAATCAGGGGACTATGGGTTAGGGGGTAGCCAGAAGCTAGGGATCTAGGGGTTAGGGAGTAGCTAGAGGCTAGGGGACCAGGGGTTAGGGAGTAGCTAGAATCTAGGGGCTAGGGGTTAGGGAGCAGCTAGAGGATAGGGATTTAAGGGATAGGGAGCAGCTATAAATCAGGGGGTTAGGGGGTAGCCAGAGGCTAGGGGTCCAGGGGTTAGGGAGTAGCTAGAGCCTAAGGGCCTAGGGGGCAGCTAGAGGTTAGAGGCTAGGGAGCAGCTAGAGGCTAGGGGGTTAGGGAGTAGCTAGAGGCTAGGGGTTAAGGAGTAGCTAGAGTGCTAGGGGTTAAAGGTTAGAGAGCAGCTACAGGCTAGGGGTTAGGGATTAGCTAGAGGCTAGGGGGGTTAGGGAGTAGCTAGAGATTAGGGGGCTAAGGGTTGGGGAGTAGCTAGAGGCTAGGGGGGTTAGGGATTAGCTAGAGGGTAGGGGGGTTAGGGAGTAGCTAGAGGCTAGGGGGGTTAGGGAGTAGCTAGAGAATAGGGGGTTAGGGAGTAGCTAGAGGCTAGGGGGGTTAGGGAGTAGCTAGAGGTTAGGGGGCTAAGGGTTAGGGAGTAGCTCGAGGCTAGGGGGGTTAGGGAGTAGCTAGAAGCTAGGGGGGTTAGGGAGTAGCTAGAGGCTAGGGGGGTTAGGGAGTAGCTAGAGGCTAGGGGGGTTAGGGAGTAGCTAGAGGCTAGGGGTTAAGGGTTAGGGAGTAGCTAGAGGTTAGGGGGGTTAGGGAGTAGCTAGAGGCTAGGGGTTAGGGAATAGCTAGAGGGTGGGGGTTAGGGAGTATCTAGAGGTTAGGGGGCTAGGAGTTAGGGATTAGCTAGAGGCTAGGGGGGTTAGGGAGTAGCTAGAGGCTAGGGGGGTTAGGGAGTAGCTAGAGGTTAGGGGGCTAAGGGTTAGGGAGTAGCTAGAGGCTAGGGGGGTTAGGGAGTAGCTAGAGGCTAGGGGGGTTAGGGAGTAGCTAGAGGCTAGGGGGGTTAGGGAGTAGCTAGAGGCTAGGGGGTTAGGGAGTAGCTAGAGGCTAGGGGTTAAGGGTTAGGGAGTAGCTAGAGGCTAGATGGCTAGGAGTTAGGGAGTAGCTAGAGGCTAGGGGGGTTAGGGAGTAGCTAGAGGCTAGGGGGTTAGGGATTAGCTAGAGGGTTGGGGCAGCTAGAGGTTAGAGGCTAGGGGTTAGCGAGAAGCTAGAGGCTAGGGGTTAGGGAGTAGCTAGAGGCTAGGGGTTAGGGAGTAGCTAGAGGCTAGGGGGATAGAAGTTAGGAGTTAGGGGTTAGGGAGGAGTTAGGGAGTAGCTAGAGGCTAGGGGTTAGGGAGTAGCTAGAGGCTAGGGGTTAGGGAGTAGCTAGAGGCTAGGGGACTAGACTTACGGGAGAGGCTAGGGGTCTAGGGGTTAGGGAGTAGCTAGAGGCTGAGGGGCTAGGGGTTAGGGAGTAGCTAGAGGCTGAGGGGCTAGGGGTTAGGGAGTAGCTAGTGGCTAGGGGTTAGGGAATAGCTAGGGGGTTAGGAGTTAGGGAGTAGCTAGAGGCTAGGGGGCTAAGGGTTAGGGAGTAGCTAGAGGGTTAGGAGTCTAACGGTTAGGAAGTAGCTAGAGGTCAGAGGGCTAGGGAGTAGCTAGAGGTTAGGGGGTTAGGGAGTAGCGGGAGGCTGAGGGGCTAGGGGTTAGGGAGTAGCTAGAGGTCAGAGGGCTAGGGAGTAGCTAGAGATTAGGAGTTAGGGAGTAGCTAGAGGCTAGGGGGCTAAGGGTTAGGGAGTAGCTAGAGGGTTAGGAGTCTAACGGTTAGGAAGTAGCTAGAGGTCAGAGGGCTAGGGAGTAGCTAGATGTTAGGGGGTTAGGGAGTAGCTAGAAGTTAGGGGTCTAACGGTTAGGGAGTAGCTAGAGGTCAGAGGGCTAGGGAGTAGCTAGAGGTTAGGAGGTTAGGGAGTAGCTAGAGGCTAGGGGACTAGGCCTAAGGGAGAGTCTAGAGGCTAAGGAGTAGCTAGAGGCTAGGGGGTTAGGGAGTAGCTAGAGGCTAGGGGTTAGGGAGTAGCTAGAGGCTAGATGGCTAGGAGTTAGGGAGAGGGTAGAGGCTAGGGGTTAGGGAGAAGCTTGAGGCTAGGGGGATAGCGTTTAGGGAGTAGCTAGAAGCTAGGGGACTAGGTCTAAGGGAGAGGCTAGAGGACTAGGAGTTAAGGAGAGGCTAGAGGCGAGGGGACTAGGCCTAAGGAAGAGGCTAGAGTCTAGGGGGCTAGGGGTTAGGGAGTAGCTAAAAGCTAGGGGACTAGGTCTAAGGGAGAGGCTAAAGGCTAGGGGACTAGGAGTTAGGGGTTAAGGAGAGGCTAGAAGCGAGGGGACTAGGCCTAAGGAAGAGGCTAGAGTCTAGGGGGCTAGGGGTTAGGGAGTAGCTAGAAGCTAGGGGACTAGGTCTAAGGGAGAGGCTAAAGGCTAGGGGACTAGGAGTTAGGGGTTAAGGAGAGGCTAGAAGCGAGGGGACTAGGCCTAAGGAAGAGGCTAGAGTCTAGGGGGCTAGGGGTTAGGGAGTAGCTAGAAGCTATGGGACTAGGCCTAAGGGGTCACGGCTGTCGAAAGGATCGGACCAAAGTGCAGCGTGGTTGTAGTTCCACATTTTATTAAATCCGTGAAACTTTGCAAAACATAAATAACTGAATTTACAAAACAACAAACCGTGACGTAGAGAGAAACAAACACTACTCAAAAGATAATCACCCACAAAACCCAGGAAGAAAAACTCCTACTTAAATATGATCTCCAATCAGAGGTAACGAGGACCAGCTGCCTCCAACTGGAGATCAACCCAAAAAACAACAACATAGAAATAGTTAACTGGAACTTAAACATAGAAATAGAAAACATAGAAAAACACAAAACACCCCCTGTCACGCCCTGACCTACTCTACCATAGAAAATCACATCTTACTATGGTCAGGACGTGACAGTACCCCCCCCCCCAAAGGTGCAGACTCCGAATGCCCCTAAAACAAAAGAAACCACAAAACAAAGGGAGGGTAGGGAGGGTGACAATTGTCTATGGCGGCTCAAATGCAGTCCACATAACCTCCAGCAGAGGAGGCGGCTCGGGTTCGGGGGTACTCCCCGCTCCACCCGCTGATCCTTCTGCTTTATTACGACCTGACCGTGGATCATCGTCGAAAGAACCGGACTGTAGATCATTGCTGGAGGTTCTGGGCTGCATGCCGCCGCTGGAAGCTCCGGGCTGCAGGCCGCCGCTGGAGGCTCTGGGCTGCTGCTGGAGGCTCCGGGCTGCAGGCCGTCGCTGGAGGCTCCGGACTGGGGAGCGTCGCTGGAGGCTCCGGACTGGGGAGCGTCGCTGGAGGCTCCGGACTGGGGAGCGTCGCTGGAGGCTCCGGACTGGGGAGCGTCGCTGCAGGCTCCGTGCCATGGATCATCACTGGAGGCTTTGTGGCCATGGATCATCACTGGAGGCTTTGTGGCCATGGATCATCACTGGAGGCTCCGGGCCATGGATCATCACTGGAGGCTTTGTGGCCATGGATCATCACTGGAGGCTTTGTGGCCATGGATCATCACTGGAGGCTCCGGGCCATGGATCATCACTGGAGGCTTCTTTCGTGGAGCTGGAATAGGGCTCACCGGTCTAGAGAACGTCGCTGAGAGTTCTGGACTAGGGAATGTCACTGGAGGCCGGGTGCGCTGAGCAGGCACAGGGTATACTGGGCCGTGGAGGCGCACTGGAGGTCTGGAGCTTATGGCTGGCACAACCGGTCCTGGCTGGATAACCTCCGTAGCCCGACAAGCGCGAGGCGTTGTGACAGGTTGCACAGGTTTGTGTTGGCGAACTGGGGGTACCGTGCGTAGAGCTGGCGCAGGATAACCTGGGCCGAGAAGACGCACCGGAGACCAGGAATGCTGACAGGCATACTCCTTCCTGGCTGAATGCCAACTCTAGCACGGCAACGGTGGGGAGCTTGCACCGAGCTGTAGCTGTGCACTGGCGACACAGTATGTATCTCAGCATAACATGATGCTTGCTCGATCACTCGCCCCCCACAGTAAGTACGGGGAGTTGGCTCAGGTCTCCAACCTGACTCTGCCAATCTCCCCGTGTGCCCCGCCCCCCCCCCCCCCCCCAAAGTTTTTGGGGGGCTGTCTCTCACCCTTACCTCGTTGTTGGTACAGCGCCTCATAATGATGCCGCTCCGCATTAGCTGCCTCAATCTCCTCCCTCGGACGGCGATACTACCCAGCCTGCCTCCAGGGTCCTTCTCCGTCCAGAATTTCCTCCCAGGTCCATTTCTGTTGCTCCTGGTCACGCTGCTTGGTCCTTTTTTGGTGGGTGATTCTGTCACGGCTGTCGAAAGGATCGGACCAAAGTGCAGCGTGGTTGCAGTTCCACATTTTATTAAATCCGTGAAACTTTGCAAAACATAAATAACTGAATATACAAAACAACAAACTGTGACGCAGAGAGAAACAAACACTACTCAAAAGATAATCACCCACAAAACCCAGAAAGAAAAACCCCTACTTAAATATGATCTCCAATCAGAGGTAACGAGGACCAGCTGCCTCCAATTGGAGATCAACCCCCCCCAAAAAAAACATAGAAGAAAACTAGAACTTAAACATAGAAATATAAAACATTGAAAAACACAAAACACCCCCTGTCATGCCCTGACCTACTCTACCATAGAAAATCACATCTTACTATGGTCAGGACGTGACAAAGGGAGAATCTGGAGGCTAGGGGACTAGGGGTTAGGGAGAGGCTAGAAGCTAGGGGGCTAGGCCAAAGATGAGGCTAGAGGCTAGGGGACTAGGCCTAAGGGAGAGGCTAGAGGCTAGGGGACTAGAGGTTGGTTTGGGACTCAGGCTTTACAGTACACCAGATGGGTGAGGTCCAGGTCATGACCCCTCCATCCCTCTATCCCCAGGATTGGCTGACAGGCAGAGATGCTGAGACAACACATCAGAAGCAGCAGCAGTTCATCTCCTGTTACTGTAATATCTAATACTGCTGATGCTCATCTCCTGTTACTGTAATATCTAATACTGCTGATGCTCATCTCCTGTTACTGTAATATCTAATACTGCTAACGCTCATGTCCTGTTACTGTAATATCTAATACTGCTGACGCTCATCTCCTGTTACTGTAATATCTAATACTGCTGATGCTCATCTCCTGTTGCTGTAATATCTAATACTGCTGATGCTCATCTCCTGTTACTGTAATATCTAATACTGCTGATGCTCATCTCCTGTTACTGTAATATCTAATACTGCTAACGCTCATCTCCTGTTACTGTAATATCTAATACTGCTGATGCTCATCTCCTGTTACTGTAATATCTAATACTGCTGATGCTCATCTCCTGTTACTGTAATATCTAATACTGCTAACGCTCATCTCCTGTTACTGTAATATCTAATACTGCTAACGCTCATCTCCTGCTACTGTAATATCTAATACTGCTGATGCTCATCTCTTGTTACTCTAATATCTAATACTGCTAATGCTCATCTCCTGTTACTGTAATATCTAATACTGCTGACGCTCATCTCCTGTTACTGTAATATCTAATACTGCTGATGCTCATCTCCTGTTACTGTAATATCTAATACTGCTGATGCTCATCTCCTGTTACTGTAATATCTAATACTGCTGATGCTCATCTCCTGTTACTGTAATATCTAATACTGCTAACGCTCATCTCCTGTTACTGTAATATCTAATACTGCTGACGCTCATCTCCTGTTACTGTAATATCTAATACTGCTGATGCTCATCTCCTGTTGCTGTAATATCTAATACTGCTGATGCTTATCTCCTGTTACTGTAATATCTAATACTGCTGATGCTCATCTCCTGTTTCTGTAATATCTAATACTGCTAATGCTCATCTCCTGTTACTGTAATATCTAATACTGCTGATGCTCATCTCCTGTTACTGTAATATCTAATACTGCTGATGCTCATCTCCTGTTACTGTAATATCTAATACTGCTAACGCTCATCTCCTGTTACTGTAATATCTAATACTGCTGATGCTCATCTCCTGTTGCTGTAATATCTAATACTGCTAACGCTCATCTCCTGTTACTGTAATATCTAATACTGCTGATGCTCATCTCCTGTTACTGTAATATCTAATACTGCTGATGCTCATCTCCTGTTACTGTAATATCTAATACTGCTGACGCTCATCTCCTGTTACTGTAATATCTAATACTGCTGATGCTCATCTCCTGTTGCTGTAATATCTAATACTGCTGATGCTTATCTCCTGTTACTGTAATATCTAATACTGCTGATGCTCATCTCCTGTTTCTGTAATATCTAATACTGCTGATGCTCATCTCCTGTTACTGTAATATCTAATACTGCTGATGCTCATCTCCTGTTGCTGTAATATCTAATACTGCTAACGCTCATCTCCTCTTGCTGTAATATCTAATACTGCTAACGCTCATCTCCTGTTACTGTAATATCTAATACTGCTGATGCTCATCTCCTGTTGCTGTAATATCTAATACTGCTAACGCTCATCTCCTGTTACTGTAATATCTAATACTGCTGATGCTCATCTCCTGTTACTCTAATATCTAATACTGCTAATGCTCATCTCCTGTTACTGTAATATCTAATACTGCTGATGCTCATCTCCTGTTACTGTAATATCTAATACTGCTGACGCTCATCTCCTGTTACTGTAAAATCTAATACTGCTGATGTTCATCTCCTGTTACTGTAATATCTAATACTGCTAACGCTCATCTCCTGTTGCTGTAATATCTAATAATGCTAACGCTCATCTCCTGTTGCTGTAATATCTAATAATGCTGATGCTCATCTCCTGTTACTGTAATATCTAATACTGCTGATGCTCATCTCCTGTTACTGTAATATCTAATACTGCTGATGCTCATCTCCTGTTACTGTAATATCTAATACTGCTGATGCTCATCTCCTGTTACTGTAATATCTAATACTGCTGATGCTCATCTCCTGTTACTGTAATATCTAATACTGCTGACGCTCATCTCCTGTTGCTGTAATATCTAATAATGCTGATGCTCATCTCCTGTTACTGTAATATCTAATACTGCTGATGCTCATCTCCTGTTACTGTAATATCTAATACTGCTAACGCTCATCTCCTGTTACTGTAATATCTAATACTGCTGATGCTCATCTCCTGTTACTGTAATATCTAATACTGCTGATGCTCATCTCCTGTTACTGTAATATCTAATACTGCTGATGCTCATCTCCTGTTACTGTAAAATCTAATACTGCTGATGCTCATCTCCTGTTACTGTAATATCTAATACTGCTGATGCTCATCTCCTGTTACTGTAATATCTAATACTGCTGATGCTCATCTCCTGTTACTGTAAAATCTAATACTGCTGATGCTCATCTCCTGTTACTGTAATATCTAATACTGCTGATGCTCATCTCCTGTTACTGTAATATCTAATAATGCTGATGCTCATCTCCTGTTACTGTAATATCTAATACTGCTGATGCTCATCTCCTGTTACTGTAAAATCTAATACTGCTGATGCACTACTCTGCACTGATCAGCTTTACCTCGGAGCAGTAGATTAATGAGCTAATCTGTGGGACAATCTGTGTGTGTGTCTGGGGGACATATGGCAGATGCATGGTCTCTATCAGTGTCTCTATGCATTAGGGATTATAGCCAACTGGCTAATAGGCTAACTAGCTGACAGGCTAACAGGCTAACAGCCTAACTGGCTGACAGTCTAATGGGCTAACAGGCCAACTGGTTAACAGGCTGACAGGCCAACTGGTTAACAGGCTGACAGGCCAACTGGTTAACAGGCCAACTGGTTAACAGGCTGACAGGCCAACTGGTTAACAGGCTGACAGACCAACTGGTTAACAGGCCAACTGGTTAACAGGCTGACAGGCCAACTGGTTAACAGTCTAATGGGCTAACAGGCCAACTGGCTAACAGGTTAACTGTCTGACAGTTTAACTGGCTAACAGGCCAACTTGTTAACAGGCTGACAGGCCAACTGGTTAACAGGCCAACTGGTTAACAGGCTGACAGGCCAACTGGTTAACAGGCCAACTGGTTAACAGGCTAACAGGCCAACTGGTTAACAGGCTGACAGGCAAATTGGTTAACAGGCTAACAGGCCAAATAGTTAACAGGCTGACAGTCTAACTGGCTAACAGGCCAACTGGTTAACAGGCTGACAGACCAACTGGTTAACAGGTTAACAGGCCAAATGGTTAACAGGCTAACTGGCTAACGGGCTTAGCTTCAGGCAATAACTTCCACATGGAAGACAAAATGGGATTGATAGGCAAATCCTTCACACATGTGGTTACTGGCTCATCTATGTACATTATATGGATACAGTTATAACATTGAAGCACATGAAAGTAGCCTCCAGTTGGTTGAAGTGCTGTTTCCCTTCACACCCCTGTCTGTCTGTCTGTCTGTCTGTCTGTCTGTCTGTCTGTCTGCCTGCCTGCCTGCCTGTCTGTCTGTCTGTTAAATAACCCCTGTCTGTCTGTCTGTCCGTCTGTCCGTCTGTATGGCTCTGGTAACTGTGGGAGGGAGGGTGTCCGTCTGTTTCTATGGCTCTGAATTTATTAAGGGTCTAGTCTAGGGATCATCAGTGTCACTAGCCTTCCTCCACCCAGTACCCTGTCCTGAACCTTAGTCAGTGTCACTAGCCTCCACCCAGTACCCTGTCCTGAACCTTAGTCAGAGTCACTAGCCGGCCTCCACCCAGTACCCTGTCCTGAACCTTAGTCAGAGTCACTAGCCGGCCTCCACCCAGTACCCTGTCCTGAACCTTAGTCAGTGTCACTAGCCTTCCTCCACCCAGTACCCTGTCCTGAACCTTAGTCAGTGTCACTAGCCTTCCTCCACCCAGTACCCTGTCCTGAACCTTAGTCAGTGTTACTAGCCTTCCTCCACCCAGTACCCTGTCCTGAACCTTAGTCAGTGTTACTAGCCTTCCTCCACCCAGCACCCTGTCCTGAACCTTAGTCAGAGTCACTAGCTGGCCTCCACCCAGTACCCTGTCCTGAACCTTAGTCAGTGTTACTAGCCTTCCTCCACCCAGTACCCTGTCCTGAACCTTAGTCAGTGTTACTAGCCTTCCTCCACCCAGCACCCTGTCCTGAACCTTAGTCAGTGTTACTAGCCTTCCTCCACCCAGTACCCTGTCCTGAACCTTAGTCAGTGTTACTAGCCTTCCTCCACCCAGTACCCTGTCCTGAACCTTAGTCAGTGTTACTAGCCTTCCTCCACCCAGTACCCTGTCCTGAACCTTAGTCAGAGTCACTAGCCGGCCTCCACCCAGTACCCTGAACTGAACCTTAGTCAGTGTTACTAGCCTTCCTCCACCCAGTACCCTGTCCTGAACCTTAGTCAGTGTTACTAGCCTTCCTCCACCCAGTACCCTGTCCTGAACCTTAGTCAGTGTCACTAGCCTTCCTCCACCCAGTACCCTGTCCTGAACCTTAGTCAGTGTTACTAGCCTTCCTCCACCCAGTACCCTGTCCTGAACCTTAGTCAGTGTTACTAGCCGGCCTCCACCCAGTACCCTGTCCTGAACCTTAGTCAGTGTCACTAGCCGGCCTCCACCCAGTACCCTGAACTGAACCTTAGTCAGTGTTACTAGCCTTCCTCCACCCAGTACCCTGTCCTGAACCTTAGTCAGTGTTACTAGCCTTCCTCCACCCAGTACCCTGTCCTGAACCTTAGTCAGAGTCACTAGCCGGCCTCCACCCAGTACCCTGAACTGAACCTTAGTCAGTGTTACTAGCCTTCCTCCACCCAGTACCCTGTCCTGAACCTTAGTCAGTGTTACTAGCCTTCCTCCACCCAGTACCCTGTCCTGAACCTTAGTCAGTGTCACTAGCCTTCCTCCACCCAGTACCCTGTCCTGAACCTTAGTCAGTGTTACTAGCCTTCCTCCACCCAGTACCCTGTCCTGAACCTTAGTCAGAGTCACTAGCCGGCCTCCACCCAGTACCCTGAACTGAACCTTAGTCAGTGTTACTAGCCTTCCTCCACCCAGTACCCTGTCCTGAACCTTAGTCAGAGTCACTAGCTGGCCTCCACCCAGTACCCTGTCCTGCACCTTAGAATCTGCTGCGCTATGTACATAGTCACTACACACTGGGCACTTTAATAATATTTACATCAGTGGTGTAAAGTAGTTAAGTAAAAATACTTGAAAGTACTTCATAAGTACTTTTTGGGGGTATTTGTACTCTACTTTTTATATTTTTGGCAACTTTTACTTTCACTTCACTACATTCCTAAAGAAAATAATGTACATTTTACTCCATACATTTTCCCTGACACCCAAAAGTACTTGTTATATTTTGAATGCTTAAGCAGGACAGTAAAATGGTGTAATTCACACTCTTATCAAGAGAACATCCCTACTGCCTCTGATCTGGAAGATTCACTAAGCACATGCTTCGTTTTTAGTGTTGGAGTGTGCCCCGGCTATCTGTAATTAAAGAATAAGAAAATTAGGCTGTCTGGTTTGCTTAATATAACACCATTTAAATTATTTGTACTTTTACTTTTGAAATTTAAGTATAACTTAGCAATTACATTTACTTTTGATATTTAAGTATATTTAAAAGCAAATACTTTTAGACTTTTACTCAAGTAGTATTTTACTGGGTGACTTTCACTTTTACTTGAGTCATTTTCTATTAAAGTATCTTTATTTTTACTCAAGTGTGAAATCTTGTGCACGACCAATAACATGTGATAGAGCGTTCAATCAAACTGAATTCCATCTTACCAGATGGTAAAAAGATCATACACAGAAACATGTGATTGTGACGTATTATACACAGAAACATGTGGTTGTGACGTATTGTGCTAAATGGAATGTCAGTGAGAAAAACACTCACCCATACACAACTCAGTCCCAGAGGAAACTTATGGTCTCAACTTTTAGGTTACGTCCAAATGGAACCCTATTTTCTACATTGTGCACTACAGCCCTGGTCTAAAATAGTGCACTACTACATCGGGAATAGAGTCCCACTTGCGATGTAACCTTCTTCACACTGTAGCTACTCCAGGGCAACACATACTCACTTTACTATACAGTCATTTAAATGTGTTCTG
This sequence comes from Salmo salar, assembly GCF_965601325.2. Classification (NCBI taxonomy): domain Eukaryota; kingdom Metazoa; phylum Chordata; class Actinopteri; order Salmoniformes; family Salmonidae; genus Salmo; species Salmo salar. Next base: position 50,741,733 of record NC_138316.1, on the reverse strand, counting down.
AACTGGAGTGATTTACAGTTGCTGCATAGTTCACTGACAGTTTAGAGGCCCACAACTCAATGCTCCAAAAAAGTGTCTCCATGTCTTTTTGTTCACTGTGTCTATCTCTCTATCTGTGTATTCAGTGAACCTGAGGCCCTCAGTTAAGGGTTCCTGTCATCTCTGTCCTAGCCTCTCTCCAGGGTGTTGGAGTAGATCAGAGGAGGAAATTCCTTTCTCTCTCTCTCTCTCTCTCTCTCTCTCTCTCTCTCTCTCTCTCTCTCTCTCTCTCTCTCTCTCTCTCTCTTTCAATCACTTTCTCTCTCTCTTGCTCTCTCTCTTTCTCTCCATCTCTCTCTCTCTCCCTCTTTCAATCACTTTCTCTCTCTGTCTCTCTCTCTCTCTTTCAATTACTTTCTCTCTGTCTCTCTCTCTCCATCTCTCTGTCTCTCTCAATTTCAATTTGCAATTCAAGGGCTTTATTAAAAAAAACCTCTCTCTCTCTCTCTCTCTCTCTCTTTCTCTCTCTCTCTCTCTCTTTCTCCGTCTCTGTCTCTCTGTCTCTCTCAATTTCAATTTGCAATTTAAGGGCTTTATTAAAAAACCTTTCTCTCTCTCTCTCTCTCTCTCTCTCTCTCTCTCTCTCTCTCTCTCTCTCTCTCTCTCTCTCTCTCTCTCTCTCTCTCTCTCTCTCTCTCTCTCTCTCTCTCTCTCGCTCTCTCTCTCTCTCTCTCTCTCTCTCTCTCTCTCTCTCTCTCTCTCTCTCTCTCTTTCTCTCTCTCTCTCTCTCTCTCCGTCTCTGTCTCTCTGTCTCTCTCAATTTAAATTTGCAATTTAAGGGCTTTATTAAAAATCCTCTCTCTCTCTCCATCTCTCTCTCTACCCCCTATCGCTCTCTCCCTTCCTTTCTCTCCTGACATGGTGGGTAGCTAGATCAGAGCCTCCCTTCTCATCCATACATGCCCCAACATGTCCCCTAATCAGACAGACTGAGAGGAACTGGGAGCAGCCGGATCCTGCCCCTCCTTTATAGGTCTAGTGTTTGTCTCCTGTCTCCCACACACACACGCACGCACGCACACACGCACGCACGCACACACACACACACACTCACTCCCCACACACACCCTTTCTACTGTTTCCTCCCTAACAAAAATATGGGCACAATGCCAGATACCAATTGTGAAACGACTGCGGAGGAAAGAGCCCATGGCCACTACACAACACAACCACATATTAAACATCCTAATATCTGTTTTCCTACAGGTTAAAATCACACTAATGAATGTCAGAATGATTGATACTGTATGGTAATGTTCCCCCCACTGTATTTGCAGATGCCAGCTGGAGTGAACACAACTTGAGACAGCTAAATCCCATAGGTACATGTATCTCAGTGTGTAATGTGTTGCTTTCATTTGTAAAGCTAGCTAGCCTAGTCCCAGATCTCTTTGTGTTGTTTTACCATTTTCTACGTGACAACAACCGTAGGAGTTGGCAAAACAGTACAAAGATATCTGGGACCAAGCTAGGAGCTGCATCTCAGTGTACAGGGTGTTGCTTCAATGTGTTTTCCATAACAGGTGAGGTAGCCATATTGTAAAGCTAGCAGCATCAGGTAAAGTAGCCACATTGTAAAGCTAGCAGCATCAGGTAAAGTAGCCATATTGTAAAGCTAGCAGCATCAGGTAAAGTAGCCATATTGTAAAGCTAGCAGCATCAGGTAAAGTAGCCATATTGTAAAGCTAGCAGCATCAGGTAAAGTAGCCACATTGTAAAGCTAGCAGCACAAGGTAAAGTAGCCATATTGTAAAGCTAGCAGCATCAGGTAAAGTAGCCATATTGTTCTTCTGTCTCTGCTGCTAAAGCCACTTTCTACCACTCTAAATTCCAAGCATCTGCCTCTAACCCTAGGAAGCTCTTTGCTACCTTCTCCTCCCTCCTGAATCCTCCTCCCCCTCCCCCCCCCCCCTCCTCCCTCTCTGCGGATGACTTCGTCAACCATTTTGAAAAGAAGGTTGACGATATCCGATCCTCGTTTGCTAAGTCAAACGACACCGCTGGTCCTGCTCACACTGCCCTACCCTGTGCTTTGACCTCTTTCTCCCCTCTCTCTCCAGATGAAATCTCGCGTCTTGTGACGGCCGGCCGCCCAACAACCTGCCCACTTGACCCTATCCCCTCCGCTCTTCTCCAGACCATTTCCGGAGACCTTCTCCCCTTCCTCACCTCGCTCATCAACTCATCCTTGACCGCTGGCTACGTCCCTTCTGTCTTCAAGAGAGCGAGAGTTGCACCCCTTCTGAAAAAACCTACACTCGATCCCTCCGATGTCAACAACTACAGACCAGTATCCCTTCTTTCTTTTCTCTCCAAAACTCTTGAACGTGCCGTCCTTGGCCAGCTCTCCTGCTATCTCTCTCAGAATGACCTTCTTGATCCTAATCAGTCAGGTTTCAAGACTGGGCATTCAACTGAGACTGCTCTTCTCTGTGTCACGGAGGCTCTCTGCACTGCTAAAGCTAACTCTCTCTCCTCTGCTCTCATACTTCTAGACCTATCTGCTGCCTTTGATACTGTGAACCATCAGATCCTCCTCTCCACCCTCTCCGAGTTGGGCATCTCCGGCGCGGCCCACGCTTGGATTGCGTCCTACCTGACAGGTCGCTCCTACCAGGTGGCATGGCGAGAATCTGTCTCCGCACCATGCGCTCTCACCACTGGTGTCCCCCAGGGCTCTGTTCTAGGCCCTCTCCTATTCTCGCTATACACCAAGTCACTTGGCTCTGTCATATCCTCACATGGTCTCTCCTATCATTGCTATGCAGACGACACACAATTAATCTTCTCCTTTCCCCCTTCTGATAACCAGGCGGCGAATCGCATCTCTGCATGTCTGTCAGACATATCAGTGTGGATGACGGATCACCAGCTCAAGCTGAACCTCGGCAAGACGGAGCTGCTCTTCCTCCCGGGGAAGGACTGCCCGTTCCATGATCTCGCCATCACGGTTGACAACTCCCTTGTGTCCTCCTCCCAGAGTGCTAAGAACCTTGGCGTGATCCTGGACAACACCCTGTCGTTCTCCACTAACATCAAGGCGGTGACCCGATCCTGTAGGTTCATGCTCTACAACATTCGCAGAGTACGACCCTGCCTCACACAGGAAGCGGCGCAGGTCCTAATCCAGGCACTTGTCATCTCCCGTCTGGATTACTGCAACTCGCTGTTGGCTGGGCTCCCTGCCTGTGCCATTAAACCCCTACAACTCATCCAGAACGCCGCAGCCCGTCTGGTGTTCAACCTTCCCAAGTTCTCTCACGTCACCCCGCTCCTCCGCTCTCTCCACTGGCTTCCAGTTGAAGCTCGCATCCGCTACAAGACCATGGTGATTGCCTACGGAGCTGTGAAGGGAACGGCACCTCCATACCTTCAGGCTCTGATCAGGCCCTACACCCAAACAAGGGCACTGCATTCATCCACCACTGGCCTGCTGGCCCCCCTACCTCTGAGGAAGCACAGTTCCCGCTCAGCCCAGTCAAAACTGTTCGCTGCTCTGGCACCCCAATGGTGGAACAAGCTCCCTCACGACACCAGGACAGCGGAGTCAATCACCACCTTCCGGAGACACCTGAAACCCCACCTCTTTAAGGAATACCTAGGATAGGATAAAGTAATCCTTCTAACCCCCCCCCCCCTTAAAATATTTAGATGCACTATTGTAAAGTGGTTGTTCCACTGGATATCATAAGGTGAATGCACCATTTTGTAAGTCGCTCTGGATAAGAGCGTCTGCTAAATGACTTAAATGTAAATGTAAAGCTAGCAGCATCAGGTAAAGTAGCCATATTGTAAAGCTAGCAGCATCAGGTAAAGTAGTCACATTGTAAAGCTAGCAGCACCAGGTAAAGTAGCTACATTGTAAAGCTAGCAGCACCAGGTAAAGTAGCCATATTGTAAAGCTAGCAGCATCAGGTAAAGTAGCCACATTGTAAAGCTAGCAGCACCAGGTAAAGTAGCCACATTGTAAAGCAAGCAGCACCAGGTAAAGTAGCCACATTGTAAAGCTAGCAGCATCAGGTAAAGTAGCCACATTGTAAAGCTAGCAGCATCAGGTAAAGTAGCCACATTGTAAAGCTAGCAGCATCAGGTAAAGTAGACACATTGTAAAGCTAGCAGCATCAGGTAAAGTAGACACATTGTAAAGCTAGCAGCATCAGGTAAAGTAGCCATATTGTAAAGCTAGCAGCATCAGGTAAAGTAGCCACATTGTAAAGCTAGCAGCATCAGGTAAAGTAGCCACATTGTAAAGCTAGCAGCATCAGGTAAAGTAGCCACATTGTAAAGCTAGCAGCATCAGGTAAAGTAGCCATATTGTAAAGCTAGCAGCATCAGGTAAAGTAGCCACATTGTAAAGCTAGCAGCATCAGGTAAAGTAGCCATATTGTAAAGCTAGCAGCATCAGGTAAAGTAGCCACATTGTAAAACTTTCAGCACCAAGTAAAGTAGCCACATTGTAAAGCTAGCAGCACCAGGTAAAGTAGCCACATTGTAAAGCTAGCAGCACCAGGTAAAGTAGCCACATTGTAAAGCTAGCAGCACCAGGTAAAGTAGCCACATTGTAAAGCTAGCAGCACCAGGTAAACTAGCCACATTGTAAAGCTAGCAGCACCAGGTAAACTAGTAAAGCTTGCTTAGGCAAGCCGCTAAAAGGGGCTACAGTACATTATTTTGGGACTTCTTGACACAACTTTTAATTAAAACTTTTAATCAATTAAAAACACACCTACAGACATGTTTTATGAGGTTTAAGGTAAGACCCAGATGCAGACTTTGTTGAAGTAACAATGTTTATTACAACAACAGGGGCAAAGGTACAAGACGGCAGGCTCAGGGTCAGGTCAGGCAGAGGTACAGGATGACAGGCAGGCTCAGGGTCAGGTCAGGCAGAGGTACAGGATGATAGGCAGGCTCAGGGTCAGGGTCAGGCAGAGGTACAGGATGACAGGCAGGCTCAGGGTCAGGTCAGGCAGAGGTACAGGACGACAGGCAGGCTCAGGGTCAGGTCAGGCAGAGGTACAGGATGACAGGCAGGCTCAGGGTCAGGGTCAGGCAGAGGTACAGGACGACAGGCAGGCTCAGGGTCAGGTCAGGCAGAGGTACAGGATGACAGGCAGGCTCAGGGTCAGGGTCAGGCAGAGGTACAGGACGACAGGCAGGCTCAGGGTCAGGTCAGGCAGAGGTACAGGACGACAGGCAGGCTCAGGGTCAGGTCAGGCAGAGGTACAGGATGACAGGCAGGCTCAGGGTCAGGTCAGGCAGAGGTACAGGACGACAGGCAGGCTCAGGGTCAGGTCAGGCAGAGGTACAGGACGACAGGCAGGCTCAGGGTCAGGTCAGGCAGAGGTACAGGACGACAGGCAGGCTCAGGGTCAGGTCAGGCAGAGGTACAGGACGACAGGCAGGCTCAGGGTCAGGTCAGGCAGAGGTACAGGACGACAGGCAGGCTCAGGGTCAGGTCAGGCAGAGGTACAGGACGACAGGCAGGCTCAGGGTCAGGTCAGGCAGAGGTACAGGACGACAGGCAGGCTCAGGGTCAGGTCAGGCAGAGGTACAGGACGACAGGCAGGCTCAGGGTCAGGGTCAGGCAGAGGTACAGGACGACAGGCAGGCTCAGGGTCAGGTCAGGCAGAGGTACAGGACGACAGGCAGGCTCAGGGTCAGGTCAGGCAGAGGTACAGGACGACAGGCAGGCTCAGGGTCAGGTCAGGCAGAGGTACAGGACGACAGGCAGGCTCAGGGTCAGGTCAGGCAGAGGTACAGGACGACAGGCAGGCTCAGGGTCAGGTCAGGCAGAGGTACAGGACGACAGGCAGGCTCAGGGTCAGGGTCAGGCAGAGGTACAGGACGACAGGCAGGCTCAGGGTCAGGTCAGGCAGAGGTACAGGACGACAGGCAGGCTCAGGGTCAGGGTCAGGCAGAGGTACAGGACGACAGGCAGGCTCAGGGTCAGGGTCAGGCAGAGGTACAGGACGACAGGCAGGCTCAGGGTCAGGTCAGGCAGAGGTACAGGACGACAGGCAGGCTCAGGGTCAGGGTCAGGCAGAGGTACAGGACGACAGGCAGGCTCAGGGTCAGGGTCAGGCAGAGGTACAGGACGACAGGCAGGCTCAGGGTCAGGGTCAGGCAGAGGTACAGGACGACAGGCAGGCTCAGGGTCAGGTCAGGCAGAGGTACAGGACGACAGGCAGGCTCAGGGTCAGGTCAGGCAGAGGTACAGGATGACAGGCAGGCTCAGGGTCAGGGTCAGGCAGAGGTACAGGATGACAGGCAGGCTCAGGGTCAGGGTCAGGCAGAGGTACAGGACGACAGGCAGGCTCAGGGTCAGGCAGAAAAGGTAAAAAAAAAACAGGAAACCAGGAACAATAGCGAGACAGGAACGGAGGGGAAACCACTGGTAGGCTTGACGAAACAAAACGAACTGGCAACAGACAGACAGAGAACACAGGTATAAATACACAAGGGATAATGGAGAAGATGGGCGACACCTGGAGGGAGGTGGAGACAAGCACAAAGACAGGTGAAAGAGATCAGGGTGTGACAGGCTTCCTGAATGTCATATCAACTAAAAACACACCTACAGATACAAAAAGTTGACTAATGGTTCTTCACCCCCAGAGTCTTGGAGATACAAGAGGCTGACTAATGGTTCTTCACCCTCAGAGTCTTGGAGATACAAGAGGCTGACTAATGGTTCTTCACCCTCAGAGTCTTGGAGATACAAGAGGCTGACTAATGGTTCTTCACCCTCAGAGTCTTGGAGATACAAGAGGCTGACTAATGGTTCTTCACCCTCAGAGTCTTGGAGATACAAGAGGCTGACTAATGGTTCTTCACCCTCAGAGTCTTGGAGATACAAGAGGCTGACTAATGGTTCTTCACCCCCAGAGTCTTGGAGATACAAGAGGCTGACTAATGGTTCTTCACCCTCAGAGTCTTGGAGATACAAGAGGCTGACTAATGGTTCTTCACCCTCAGAGTCTTGGAGATACAAGAGGCTGACTAATGGTTCTTCACCCTCAGAGTCTTGGAGATACAAGAGGCTGACTAATGGTTCTTCACCCCCAGAGTCTTGGAGATACAAGAGGCTGACTAATGGTTCTTCACCCTCAGAGTCTTGGAGATACAAGAGGCTGACTAATGGTTCTTCACCCTCAGAGTCTTGGAGATACAAGAGGCTGACTAATGGTTCTTCACCCCCAGAGTCTTGGAGATACAAGGAGAGGGACTACATTATGAGTATACAAAGTGTACGTTCCAAATGACACCCTATTCCCTATGTACACTCAACAGAAATATAAACACACAACATGTAAAGAGTTGGTCCCATGTTCCATGAGCTGAAATAAAAGATCCCAGAAATGTTCCATACACACAAAAAAGCTTATTTCTCTGAAATGTTATATACAAATGTGTTTCCTCTTACTGAGCATTTCTCCTTTGCCAAGACAATTCAACCACCTGACAGGTCTGACATATCAAGAAGCTGATTAAACAGCATGATCATTACACAGGTGCACCTTGTGCTGGGGGACAATAAAAGGCCACTCTAAAATGTGCAGTTTTGTCACACAACACAATGCCACAGATGTCTCAAGTTTTGAGGGAACATGCAATTGGCATGCTGACTGCAGGAATGTCCACCAGAGCTGTTGCCAGAGAACTTGTGTTTAGATCTCTAGCATAAGCCGCCTCTAACGTTGTTTTAGAGAATTTGGCAGTACTTCCAGCCGGGCCTCACAACCTCAGACCACGTGTAACCAGGCCAGCCCAGGACCTCCACATCCAGCTTCTTCACCTGCGGGATCGAGGGTGGGCGGGCTGCTGAGGAGTATTTCTGTCTGTAATAAAGCCCTTTTGTGGGGAAAAACTAATTCTGATTGTCTGGGCCTGGCTCCCAAGTGGGTAGGTCTAACTTTTGACAAGGGGTCCATAGGGAATAGGGTGCCATTTGGGACACAGACAATACCTTGTTGACAAGCCTCATAGCGCTCCGTCAACAGAGTGTTCCAAGAAACAGGGTAGAGACCGCAGTACTCAGAGAGATACAGGGAAGACACTGCAGTACTCAGAGAAATACAGGGAAGACACTGCAGTACTCAGAGAAATACAGGGAAGAGACTGCAGTACTCAGAGAGATACAGGGTAGAGACCGCAGTACTCAGAGAGATACAGGGAAGAGACTGCAGTACTCAGAGAGATATAGGGAAGATACTGCAGTACTCAGAGAAATACAGGGAAGATACTGCAGTACTCAGAGAGATACAGGGAAGCGACTGCAGTACTCAGAGAAATACAGGGAAGATATTGCAGTACTCCAAAAGATACAGGGAAGACACTGCAGTACTCAGAGAGATACAGGGAAGAGACTGCAGTACTCAGAGAGATACAGAGAAGAGACTGCAGTGCTCAGAGAAATGCAGGGAAGATACTGCAGTACTCAGAGAGATACAGGGAAGATACTGCAGTACTCAGAGAGATACAGGGAAGAGACTGCAGTACTCAGAGAGATACAGGGAAGAGACTGCATCATGAGTACTTAGACATGGCCATTATTTATGTCTGTGTGGGCTGTCTGGAACTGTGGATGGGCTCAGCTAAACTGTAGCGTCCTCTAGTGGCTGACAATATGAACTACAGTAATAAGGAAGAGATGGGATGTCAACAGTTGGATGTATAGACCACTATGTCCAGCAGATGGTGCTGCTGGCTAGCTGCTTTATATCGTCTCTGTAGAAAACATCCGTTTTGTTCAGTCTCGTGATTTCTGTGAAATATACTAACTGTCCTTTTGTCAAGACTTCTTTATGACTGTTTGACTGACGTCTCTCTGTGACACTTCCTTCCTGATATAAAGGCACCGTTTTAAATGTTCTCTGGTGTCTAAACTGTTTTGAACATAAAGTAAAAATGACTCAGAGCCTCGATGAGGCATATTCCTGTCTTACTTGTTTATACTGATTCCCACTTCCATATTATAGAAGGCTTGAGTGAAAATTTGTTTTCACAATGTGTTTTATTGTGAGCTTCATTCATCTGCGTGTTTAATCATGGTAATATTCTGTTTGATGAAATGCACAGTAATAACGAGCAGTGAGTATTGAAATGTGTGATTGTGTAAGATTTAATCAACCTGTTGTATAAGATGATGCCACCAATGTAGAAATGGAAGAGTTTATTTCCAAAACCCTATATCCACCAATTTTTAACATTTAAATTTCGTTTTTTTAAATCAGAAATGATTGTTTATGGGTGCCTTCATGTGTGTGTAAAATATTACTGTTCTCAGACATGTAATTAATATATTTTAGTGTATTTTTACAAAATGCTATATATCCATTGTTTAGCTGGAATGTTCATATCTGTCTTAAGATGAATGCACTTACTGTAAGTTACTCTGGAGAAAAACAACTAAATGTTTTACATACAGATCACATATTACTGTATTGAATTATAAAAAATAAAAATAAAATTATATTAATTTATTTGTATTATTTGTTACATTTGACTGCGTAAAACTTAGCAGTAATATTTATTTCTCTGAGAGTGAGGCAGAAATATAGTATTTTGCTAAAAAAACATAACTATTTGTCTATCTGAAATGAAACCATGAAGTCATAGGTTTTAAACATATCTGTCATTGAACAAACCCCACGCCATGATTAGATAGTGAAAAAAAAACACATCTATCTCTTTCAGAATTTATCTTTAAATAATAAAAGCTCATTTAAATGGATATATAGTGTTTTGGAATAAAACTCTTCAATTAGACAGTGTCATTGGTGTTAACCTTCAAATATAATCCAGTTCCATGATTCAATTATATGTTGAGTTATTTTAGTTTGGTTTGAACCCTGACCCCTAGACCACCTGAAATAGAAACAAATGTATTTCATAATATCCAGCTCAATGTGCATCAAGTAGCTCAGAGAGAGAGAGAGAGAAAAACACATCCAGTAATCAAATCAAATCCAAGTTTATTTGTCACGTGCGCTGAATACAACAGGTTTCACCTTACAGTGAAATGCTTACTTACAGCCTCTAATCAATAGTGCAAAAAAGGTATTAGGTGAACAATAGGTAAGTAAAGAAATAAAACAACAGTAAAAAGACAGGCTATATACAGTAGCGAGGCTATAGAAGTAGCGAGGCTACATACAGACACCGGTTAGTCGGGCTGATTGAGGTAGTATGTACATGTAGATATGGTTAAAGTAACTATGCATATATGATGAACAGAGAGTAGCAGTAGCGTAAAAAGAGGGGTTGGTGGGTGGTGGGTGGGACACAATGCAGATAGCCCGGTTAGCCAATGTGCGGGAGCACTGGTTGGTCAGTCCAATAGAGGTAGTATGTACATGAATGTATAGTTAAAGTGACGATGCACATATGATAAACAAAGAGTAGCAGCAGCGTAAAAAGAGGGGTTGGGGGCGTCACACAATGCAAATAGTCCGGGCTGCCATAATGTAAAGATGGTGCAGATAGAATCAGAACCGTCCAGTAATGTAAAGATGTTGCAGATAGAATCAGAACCACCCAGTAATGTAAAGATGGTGCAGATAGAATCAGAACCACCCAGTAATGTAAAGATGGTGCAGATAGAATCAGAACCGCCCAGTAATGTAAAGGTGGTGCAGATAGAATCAGAACCGTCCAGTAATGTAAAGATGGTGCAGATAGAATCAGAACCACCCAGTAATGTAAAGATGGTGCAAATAGAATCAGAACCACCCAGTAATGTAAAGATGGTGCAAATAGAATCAGAACCGTCCAGTAATGTAAAGATGGTGCAGATAGAATCAGAACCACCCAGTAATGTAAAGATGGTGCAGATAGAATCAGAACCGTCCAGTAATGTAAAGATGGTGCAGATAGACTCAGAACCACCCAGTAATGTAAAGATGGTGCAGATAGAATCAGAACCGTCCAGTAATGTAAAGGTGGTGCAGATAGAATCAGAACCGTCCAGTAATGTAAAGATGGTGCAGATAGAATCAGAACCGTCCAGTAATGTAAAGATGGTGCAGATAGAATCAGAACCGCCCAGTAATGTAAAGATGGAGCAGATAGAATCAGAACCGTCCAGTAATGTAAAGATGGTGCAGATAGAATCAGAACCACCCAGTAATGTAAAGATGGTGCAGATAGAATCAGAACCGTCCAGTAATGTAAAGATGGTGCAGATAGAATCAGAACCACCCAGTAATGTAAAGATGGTGCAGATAGAATCAGAACCACCCAGTAATGTAAAGATGTTGCAGATAGAATCAGAACCACCCAGTAATGTAAAGATGGTGCAGATAGAATCAGAACCACCCAGTAATGTAAAGATGGTGCAGATAGAATCAGAACCACCCAGTAATGTAAAGATGGTGCAGATAGAATCAGAACCACCCAGTAAAGTAAAGATGGTGCAGATAGAATCAGAACCGTCCAGTAATGTAAAGATGGTGCAGATAGAATCAGAACCGTCCAGTAATGTAAAGATGGTGCAGATAGAATCAGAACCGTCCAGTAATGTAAAGATGGTGCAGATAGAATCAGAACCGTCCAGTAATGTAAAGATGGTGCAGATAGAATCAGAACCACCCAGTAATGTAAAGATGGTGCAGATAGAATCAGAACCGTCCAGTAATGTAAAGATGGTGCAGATAGAATCAGAACCACCCAGTAATGTAAAGATGGTGCAGATAGAATCAGAACCACCCAGTAATGTAAAGATGTTGCAGATAGAATCAGAACCACCCAGTAATGTAAAGATGTTGCAGATAGAATCAGAACCACCCAGTAATGTAAAGATGGTGCAGATAGAATCAGAACCACCCAGTAATGTAAAGATGGTGCAGATAGAATCAGAACCGCCCAGTAATGGAAAGGTGGTGCAGATAGAATCAGAACCGCCCAGTAATGTAAAGATGGTGCAGATAGAATCAGAACCGTCCAGTAATGTAAAGATGGTGCAGATAGAATCAGAACCACCCAGTAATGTAAAGATGGTGCAGATAGAATCAGAACCATCCAGTAATGTAAAGATGGTGCAGATAGAATCAGAACCATCCAGTAATGTAAAGATGGTGCAGATAGAATCAGAACCACCCAGTAATGTAAATGTAAATGTTTTCATCTCTTCATTAAAAATGTCCTACATACTCCTGGTTTAGCTGATTTTACCCTGGAGCGTTGAAGTAATGTGATGTTAAGCTTGTTCAATTTCAATCATATAACATCTACATTTAGGATCTATAATAGGCCAACACTGAGCTACACAGTTCAAGTAATTTATTTGGAATCTACATAACTTGCACTTTATTAAATAGTAAAGTTTATTCATGTAAGAAAACCATACACTGTAAGACTGTTCTGTAATTTCAACAGTGAAACACTGTAAAATGCACAGTCAAATACCTTAAATATGTTTTACAGGATTAATGCTTTAGATTGCATTGAATTATGGGCAAAATGCTGTAAAATACGGTTTAACCCCTATAATAATGACTCTAACATACATAACACATCCTTTTTAGGGTCCTTACTACACCTTAAAAAGTATTCTAGTTCATTGTAATAACTACTAGCTACACTGTAATAACAACATACAGAGGTGTAACAGCAAATGAATGTTACCATGCTTGTTACAAACGGGCAAGTTCCCACTTTAGTTTTTAGTTTATTCTCAGCTGTATCCAATTTAGTAATAACTGTCACAAGGTTGTTATCTCTTGTGGACAGATACGTTGGGTGTCCAAGATTACAAAAGTTGGAGGATCTATAAACTCTAATTACCTACCCGTGAATGCACACTCTTCAATATCTCCACTCAATGTGGCTGCTAGCACTGGCCCTCCAGTAAGTTTACCATCTGGCTTGACTTGGTTGAGTTTACAGAAACAGACCTCACTGGCCCTCCAGTAAGTTACCATCTGGGTTGACTTGGTTGAGTTTACAGAAACAGACCTCACTGGCCCTCCAGTAAGTTACCATCTGGCTTGACTTGGTTGAGTTTACAGAAACAGACCTCACTGGCCCTCCAGTAAGTTTACCATCTGGATTGACTTGGTTGAGTTTACAGAAATAGACCTCACTGGCCCTCCAGTAAGTTACCATCTGGGTTGACTTGGTTGAGTTTACAGAAACAGATATAGGACAACCTCACTGCCTGGGAGCTACCGTACAGATGTCATACCAGATTATAAATTAAAACAAACAAAAAAATACTTATAATGAATGTGTACGTTAGCCGTTATGACAAGCTGATCCTCCTTACCATCAAACTGGGAGGATAAAGCCACAAGTAAACCACAGAGTTCATGTAATATCTGCAAAAGTACAATGTACTTTCTAAGTGTTACACAGGATTTAGCTCGTTAAAATGAATTGCATCTTGAGGAGCACTCACTTGTAATTAGCGTGTACCGTCTGAAAGCTCAATCCAAGTGAGAAAGAAACACACTAAATACATCACAGAGTACATATCTGTCATATCTGCATAAGTACTGTACACGGTGGTCACTAGTTGTTACACAGGATTTAGCTAGTTTAAAGTGAAGTGTAGTGAAGTGTAGTTACCTATGAAGAAATGTATACATAATGATTTATTACACATTATCAAGTGAAAATACCTACACTCACTTTTACTTGAGTACATTTCTATTAAGGTATCTATACTTTTACTCAAGTATGACAATTGGGTACTTTTTCCACCACTGGGAATAATACTATGAAAATTGTGAAAATTATGATAATTCACTTTTCGTCTAAGAGCTGTTTGAAAAGTCCGCCTGAATTTTCAGCCTATTTTGGTAGGATGTAGTTTGGGCCTGCCTGGATATTTCAAGGGTGTTACGCAGATGGGAAGATCTTGACACGATGCCTTAATTCCTGGGATAAGTAAATAATTGCACCAATGCATCCCATCCAAAATGTGAGAATATTCCTCAACAGTGAATCCCTTGCAAGGTTACATGATGGAATAAGAGTTTGTCTTATGACCATTTTGAATAAGATTTTGTCTTATGACCATTTTGAATAAGAGTTGGTCTTATGACCATTTTATTCAACCAAGCTCAATAGGCTTACAATTTGACAAACACAAATGACTATCTCACCATTTTTAACAAAACTGTTTATTAATGTGTCTAATTTTTTTTTATTGATGGTTAAAGGAATTGATCCATTGTCAAATGCACCTTTAAATGATTTAACCATTTAAAAAAAAAAATTGTTAAGGTTAATCGTTCGTGAAGCCGTTTTTTGCAATTGGGCATCAGACTACAGAGCCCTTTATTGCAGAGTTGTGTCAATGAGGTGGTCGGTTTTCAGTTGGCTAACACTTGTCAGATCGGATTTTCAGTTGGCTAACACTGTTCAGGTGGGTTTTCAGTTGGCTAACACTTATCAGATCGGATTTTCAGTTGGCTAACACTGTTCAGGTGGGTTTTCAGTTGGCTAACACTTTTCAGATCGGATTTTCAGTTGGCTAACACTGTTCAGGTAGGTTTTCAGTTGACTAACACTGTTCAGGTGGGTTTTCAGTTGGCTAACACTTTTCAGATCGGATTTTTAGTTGGCTAACACTGTTCAGGTGGGTTTTCAGTTGACTAACACTTTTCAGGTGGGTTTTCAGTTGGCTAACACTTTTCAGATCGGATTTTCAGTTGACTAACACTGTTCAGGTGGGTTTTCAGTTGGCTAACACTGTTCAGGTGAGTTTTCAGTTGGCTAACACTGTTCAGGTGGGTTTTCAGTTGGCTAACACTTTTCAGGTGGGTTTTCAGTTGGCTAACACTTTTCAGGTGGGTTTTCAGTTGGCTAACACTTTTCAGGTGGGTTTTCAGTTGGCTAACACTTTTCAGGTGAGTTTTCAGTTGGCTAACACTGTTCAGGTGGGTTTTCAGTTGGCTAACACTTTTCAGGTGGGTTTTCAGTTGGCTAACACTTACCAGGTGGGTTTTCTGTTGGCTAACACTTACCAGGTGGGTTTTCAGTTGGTGTGTGCAGGCTGAAATGTAATACCTTGGCATCAGAAACTTTAACATTTGTAACAAGCATAGTAACAAAAATGAGTTGTACCACTCTGTAATTACAGACTGCAATTACAACCAGTTACATGCTGTTACTGCAGTTTAAGTATGAATCATTACAAGGAATAATAATAGTTTTTACAGTGTAATTGCAGTGCAATAAGGAGCCCTTTAATGAAGGGGTTACTGTAATAGTGTAATGAGGAGTCCTTTAATGAAGGGGTTACTGTAATAGTGTAATAAGGAGCCCTTTAATGAAGGGGTTACTGTAATAGTGTAATGAGGAGCCTGAAGTGGTTACTGTAATAGTGTAATAAGGAGTCCTTTAATGAAGGGGTTACTGTAATAGTGTAATGAGGAGTCCTTTAATGAAGTGGTTACTGTAATAGTGTAATGAGGAGTCCTTTAATGAAGTGGTTACTGTAATAGTGTAATGAGGAGCCCTTTAATGAAGGGGTTACTGTAATAGTGTAATAAGGAGTCCTTTAATGAAGGGGTTACTGTAATAGTGTAATGAGGAGTCCTTTAATGAAGGGGTTACTGTAATAGTGTAATAAGGAGCCTGAAGTGGTTACTGTAATAGTGTAATAAGGAGCCTTTTAATGAAGGGGTTACTGTAATAGTGTAATAAGGAGCCCTTTAATGAAGGGGTTACTGTAATAGTGTAATGAGGAGCCTGAAGTGGTTACTGTAATAGTGTAATAAGGAGCCTTTTAATGAAGTGGTTACTGTAATAGTGTAATGAGGAGTCCTTTAATGAAGGGGTTACTGTAATAGTGTAATGAGGAGTCCTTTAATGAAGGGGTTACTGTAATAGTGTAATGAGGAGTCCTTTAATGAAGGGGTTACTGTAATAGTGTAATAAGGAGTCCTATAATGAAGGGGTTACTGTAATAGTGTAATAAGGAGCCTGAAGTGGTTACTGTAATAGTGTAATGAGGAGTCCTTTAATGAAGGGGTTACTGTAATAGTGTAATGAGGAGTCCTTTAATGAAGGGGTTACTGTAATAGTGTAATGAGGAGTCCTTTAAAGATGTAGTTACTGTAATAGTGTAATAAGGAGCCTGAAGTGGTTACTGTAATAGTGTAATAAGGAGCCTTTTAATGAAGTGGTTACTGTAATAGTGTAATGAGGAGTCCTTTAATGAAGGGGTTACTGTAATAGTGTAATAAGGAGCCTGAAGTGGTTACTGTAATAGTGTAATAAGGAGCCCTTTAATAAAGGGGTTACTGTAATAGTGTAATGAGGAGCCTGAAGTGGTTACTGTAATAGTGTAATAAGGAGCCTTTTAATGAAGTGGTTACTGTAATAGTGTAATGAGGAGTCCTTTAATGAAGGGGTTACTGTAATAGTGTAATGAGGAGTCCTTTAATGAAGGGGTTACTGTAATAGTGTAATGAGGAGTCCTTTAATGAAGGGGTTACTGTAATAGTGTAATAAGGAGTCCTATAATGAAGGGGTTACTGTAATAGTGTAATAAGGAGCCTGAAGTGGTTACTGTAATAGTGTAATGAGGAGTCCTTTAATGAAGGGGTTACTGTAATAGTGTAATGAGGAGTCCTTTAATGAAGGGGTTACTGTAATAGTGCAATAAGGAGCCTGAAGGGGTTACTGTAATAGTGTAATAAGGAGCCCTATAATGAAGGGGTTACTGTAATAGTGTAATGAGGAGTCCTTTAATGTGGGGGTGGGAGGATGTCAACGTTGTGAACAGAGTGCCCCATGGTGGCGCTGGGGTTATGGTATGGGCAATCATAAGCTACTGACCACGAACAAAATTGCATTTTATCGATTTTATCATTTGTAATTTCAATGCACAAAGATAATGTGATGAGATCCTGAGGCCCGTTCATCCGCCGCCATCACCTCATGTTTCAGCAGGATAATGCACGGCCCCATGTTGCTAGGATCTGTACACAATTCCTGGAAGCTGAAAATGTCCCAGTTCTTCCATGACCTGTATACTCACAAGATATGTTACCCACTGAGCATGTTTGGGATGCTCTGGATCAACGTGTACGACAGCGTGTTCCAGTTCCCGCCAATATCCAGAAACTTCCCACAGCCATTAAAGAGGAGTGGAACAACATTCCAACAGGACACAATCAACAGCCTGATCAACTCTATGTGAAGGAGATGTGTCGCGCTGCATGAGGTAAATGGTGGTCACAGCAGATACTGACCGGTTTTCTGATCCACTCCCCTATCTTTTTTTAAAAGGAAACTGTAATAAGTAAAATAGTGTAAAATACAACCACCCTTCCCTCAGTGTATTTAATACATCCATTAATCAGTTCATTCATTCATTCTTTACATTTACTGTAAAAAGATTACAGTAAGACTAGTGATACTGTAAAACTGTTGACGGTAACATGCTGTATTGTCAATTTCCAGCATTATACTGGCAGCAGAGTTGCCAGCAAATTACGGTAATTATATAATACAGCACTGTTTTATCTTACTGTAAAACATTTTACAGCATCCCTGCTGTAAATTAAGAATACAGTATTAACCTGGCAACTCTGATGCCACCATAATGCTGTAAATTTACAGGGGAATGTTTTACTGTGTAGCTTTGAAAGAGTGGGCTCTATCCTGTTCAGTTATCGGACATGTGCCTGTCTGCCAGTCTTCAATGCTTCTATGTCAGTCCTTAAAATAGTTTTTTACTTTACCTAAAAACCCATCAAATCTTCTTAAAACATCTGCATAGCTTTTATCATAATACTTCCCCCAAACCATTCCTCTACTGTCCTCTCTCTATATATGTACTCATTCAGCAGCATGCTTTAAACTAAAGCCTTTGGGGGATTTCTGAGTCGTTGTCCTAAAGTAGATTTACCTTCAAATCGCCATTTATTAAATATCTATCCATTAAAGAGCTGCTGCATTGGTCGGTCTGGTTTGGTCTGCCCCAGTAGTCCATTAAGCCTGATTATAGAGAGGAAGAGAGAGAGGGAGAGGAGAGGAAGAGCGAGAGGGAGAGGAGAGGAAGAGAGAGAGGGAGAGGAGAGGAAGAGAGAGAGGGAGAGGAGAGGAGAGGGGGTCTGTGTCAACATAGTGTGGTAGTGTAGTTAAGCTGTCATCTCTACTTCACTAGATCCCTCCTTTCTGTACAACAGCACAGAGAAGACAGATCATAGAGGAGTCCGATCACAGAGGAGGCAGATCACAGAGGAGACAGATCACAGGAGGAGACAGAGCACAGGAGGAGACAGATCACAGGAGGAGACAGATCACAGGAGGAGACAGATCACAGGAGGAGACAGATCACAGGAGGAGACAGATCACAGGAGGAGACAGATCACAGGAGGAGACAGATAAGTGGAGGAGACAGATCACAGGAGGAGACAGATCACAGGAGGAGACAGATCACAGGAGGAGACAGATAAGTGGAGGAGACAGATCACAGGAGGAGACAGATCACAGGAGGAGACAGATAAGTGGAGGAGACAGATCACAGGAGGAGACAGATCACAGGAGGAGACAGATCACAGGAGGAGACAGATCACAGAGAAGACAGATCACGGGAGGAGACAGATCACAGGAGGAGACAGATCACAGGAGGAGACAGATCACAGGAGGAGACAGATCACAGGAGGAGACAGATAAGTGGAGGAGACAGATCACAGGAGGAGACAGATCACAGGAGGAGACAGATAAGTGGAGGAGACAGATCACAGGAGGAGACAGATCACAGGAGGAGACAGATAAGTGGAGGAGACAGATCACAGGAGGAGACAGATCACAGGAGGAGACAGATCACAGGAGGAGACAGATCACAGAGAAGACAGATCACGGGAGGAGACAGATCACAGGAGGAGACAGATCACAGAGGAGACAGATCACAGGAGGAGACAGATCACAGGAGGAGACAGATCACAGGAGGAGACAGATCACAGGAGGAGACAGATAAGTGGAGGAGACAGATCACAGGAGGAGACAGATCACAGGAGGAGACAGATCACAGAGGAGACAGATCACAGGAAGAGACCAGGGAAGTTCTAGAACAGAACTGGAAGTCTAGTTGCTCTGAGAGGTTGATTCCGTCAGTTCTACTCAGGTCAGAGTTCTGTCTTGACGTTAGTACAGTAGTAGTCATGGTGCTGTCAGTGGGTGACGGTCTGCAGGAAGCTCTGTAGGAGAGGTGGCAGCAGGGCCAGTCATCATGGAGAAGAGGGGTAGCAGTGCTGGATCCTTCAGAAGAGCCTCCATCAAGAGGACCACGTCTGGGTCTCAGAAGGTAAGGATGGTGCTGGTCGTGGCGGTGGTCAGGGAGCAGTGGTGTGAGGCACCCAAGGGGGCACTAATGAACAAAGTCAATACATTGGCATTATTTTGGTGTGTATCATGTCTATGATGATGCAATACATGTCGTTTAAACATTTCAGTGGGCTCTGTCATGTATTTGAAGTGATCAACAGGTGATTATTGATTGGTCAGTTATTTTGGGGGGGCTGAACCTGCAGGTCAAAGGTGTTGTTTTGGTTTGTTAAAGGAAGGGGTGTTTCCTCTCTCCTCTTTAGAGGGATGTTTCTAGAAGTTTCTGTCATTAGAACAGAAAGGATTTACCCCACTGGTGGGAGCTGTGACACACAGCTGTGTTTACTGTGTTCCCATGGTTACTGAGGCATTACTCTGTGACACACAGCTGTGTTTACTGTGTTCCCATGGTTACTGAGGCATTACTCTGTGACACTCAGCTGTGTTTACTGTGTTCCCATGGTTACTGAGGCATTACTCTGTGACACACAGCTGTGTTTACTGTGTTCCCATGGTTACTGAGGCATTACTCTGTGACAAACAGCTGTGTTTACTGTGTTCCCATGGTTACTGAGGCATTACTCTGTGACACACAGCTGTGTTTACTGTGTTCCCATGGTTACTGAGGCATTACTCTGCGACACACAGCTGTGTTTACTGTGTTCCCATGGTTACTGAGGCATTACTCTGTGACACACAGCTGTGTTTACTGTGTTCCCATGGTTACTGAGGCATTACTCTGTGACACACAGCTGTGTTTACTGTGTTCCCATGGTTACTGAGGCATTACTCTGTGACACTCAGCTGTGTTTACTGTGTTCCCATGGTTACTGAGGCATTACTCTGTGACACACAGCTGTGTTTACTGTGTTCCCATGGTTACTGAGGCATTACTCTGCGACACACAGCTGTGTTTACTGTGTTCCCATGGTTACTGAGGCATTACTCTGTGACACACAGCTGTGTTTACTGTGTTCCCATGGTTACTGAGGCATTACTCTGCGACACACAGCTGTGTTTACTGTGTTCCCATGGTTACTGAGGCATTACTCTGTGACACACAGCTGTGTTTACTGTGTTCCCATGGTTACTGAGGCATTACTCTGTGACACTCAGCTGTGTTTACTGTGTTCCCATGGTTACTGAGGCATTACTCTGTGACACACAGCTGTGTTTACTGTGTTCCCATGGTTACTGAGGCATTACTCTGTGACAAACAGCTGTGTTTACTGTGTTCCCATGGTTACTGAGGCATTACTCTGTGACACACAGCTGTGTTTACTGTGTTCCCATGGTTACTGAGGCATTACTCTGCGACACACAGCTGTGTTTACTGTGTTCCCATGGTTACTGAGGCATTACTCTGTGACACACAGCTGTGTTTACTGTGTTCCCATGGTTACTGAGGCATTACTCTGTGACACACAGCTGTGTTTACTGTGTTCCCATGGTTACTGAGGCATTACTCTGTGACACTCAGCTGTGTTTACTGTGTTCCCATGGTTACTGAGGCATTACTCTGACACACAGCTGTGTTTACTGTGTTCCCATGGTTACTGAGGCATTACTCTGCGACACACAGCTGTGTTTACTGTGTTCCCATGGTTACTGAGGCATTACTCTGCGACACACAGCTGTGTTTACTGTGTTCCCATGGTTACTGAGGCATTACTCTGTGACACACAGCTGTGTTTACTGTGTTCCCATGGTTACTGAGGCATTACTCTGTGACACACAGCTGTGTTTACTGTGTTCCCATGGTTACTGAGGCATTACTCTGTGACACACAGCTGTGTTTACTGTGTTCCCATGGTTACTGAGGCATTACTCTGTGACACACAGCTGTGTTTACTGTGTTCCCATGGTTACTGAGGCATTACTCTGCGACACACAGCTGTGTTTACTGTGTTCCCATGGTTACTGAGGCATTACTCTGTGACACACGGCTGTGTTTACTGTGTTCCCATGGTTACTGAGGCATTACTCTGTGACACACAGCTGTGTTTACTGTATTCCCATGGTTACTGAGGCATTACTCTGTGACACACAGCTGTGTTTACTGTGTTCCCATGGTTACTGAGGCATTACTCTGTGATTAGCTTAGCTCCAACTGAGCATTTGGCTTTTCTTAAGCATCGCTTTGTACTGTAATTTATGAATAAATGAGCTTTTTTAAAAAACATTTTTACACAGTATGTAAAGGCATCTCATGCTATGTTTTTCTATTTGTTATATTATAAAGTGTTAGGGGTAAACATACAGTATATTTTCACATTTAAACATTACATGTACTACAACCAACAGATTCATTAAAAAAACAAAAATTGCATGAAATGCCTAATTCCATTCAGTACCTTAGACGAAGTCTAAACAGGCAGTCCAATTAGATACAATCAATAACTTATGAGTATTTGAACAAACGTGGAGGACTAGAATGTTCTGGGGAGGATTGTTGGTAATGTGATCAAATGGAGAGCCCCCTCTGAGATCCTCCTAAATGTAGAGCCCCCTCTGAGATCCTCCTAAATGTAGAGCCCCCTCTGAAATCCCCCTAAATGGAGAGCCCCCTCTGAGATCCTCCTAAAGGTAGAGCCCCCTCTGAGATTCCCCTAAATGTAGAGCCCCCTCTGAGATCCTCCTAAATGTAGAGCCCCCTCTGAGATCCTCCTAAATGGAGAGCCCCTCTGAGATCCCCCTAAATATAGAGCCCCCTCTGAGATCCTCCTAAATGTAGAGCCCCCTCTAAGATCCCCTAAAGGTGACCCCCCCCTGAGATCCCCCTAAAGGTGACCCCCCCTCTGAGATCCCCCTAAAGGTGACCCCCCCCCCCCTCTGAGATCCCCCTAAAGGTGATCCCCCCCCTCTGAGATCCCCCTAAAGGTGACCCCCCTCTGAGATCCCCCTAAAGGTGACCCCCCTCTGAGATCCCCCTAAAGGTGACCCCCCCCCTCTGAGATCCCCCTAAAGGTGACCCCCCTCTGAGATCCCCCTAAAGGTGACCACCCTCTGAGATCCCCCTAAAGGTGATCCCCCCCCTCTGAGATCCCCCTAAAGGTGACCCCCCCCCTCTGAGATCCCCCTAAAGGTGACCCCCCTCTGAGATCCCCCTAAAGGTGACCCCGCTCTGAGATCCACCGAAAGGTGACCCCCCTCTGAGATCCCCCTAAAGGTGATCCCCCCCCTCTGAGATCCCCCTAAAGGTGACCCCCCCCCCCCCCTCTGAGATCCCCCTAAAGGTGATCCCCCCCCTCTGAGATCCCCCTAAAGGTGACCCCCCTCTGAGATCCCCCTAAAGGTGACCCCCCTCTGAGATCCCCCTAAAGGTGACCCCCCTCTGAGATCCCCCTAAAGGTGATCCCCCTCTGAGATCCCCCTAAAGGTGACCCCCCTCTGAGATCCCCTTAAAGGTGACCCCCCTCTGAGATCCCCCTAAAGGTGATCCCCCTCTGAGATCCCCCTAAAGGTGACCCCCCTCTGAGATCCCCCTAAAGGTGATTCCCCCCTCTGAGAACCTCCTAAAGGTGACCCCCCTCTGAGAACCTCCTAAAGGTGATTCCCCCCCTAGCTCGCTACAGAGAGAGAGAGACCAGAGACAATGTCTACTATGAACGTCTTCTACTAACGATCAGTACAATGACATTCACTTTTACACTTAGGCATTCATCAGATACAGAACTGTTGTCGATATACAATGGCATACTGAAGCCAGTGTATGTCTGTAAACTACATCTATTCTGCAGATAACTCACTATAGCAGTACTCTCAGTGATACGGAGTCACCGGACCATCTATTCTGCAGATAACTCACTATAGCAGTACTCTCAGTGATACGGAGTCACCGGACCATCTATTCTGCAGATAACTCACTATAGCAGTACTCTCAGTGATACGGAGTCACCTGACCATCTATTCTGCAGATAACTCACTATAGCAGTACTCTCAGTGATACGGAGTCACCTGACCATCTATTCTGCAGATAACTCACTATAGCAGTACTCTCAGTGATACGGAGTCACCGGACCATCTATTCTGCAGATAACTCACTATAGCAGTACTCTCAGTGATACGGAGTCACCGGACCATCTATTCTGCAGATAACTCACTATAGCAGTACTCTCAGTGATACGGAGTCACCGGACCATCTATTCTGCAGATAACTCACTATAGCAGTACTCTCAGTGATACGGAGTCACCTGACCATCTATTCTGCAGATAACTCACTATAGCAGTACTCTCAGTGATACGGAGTCGCCGGACCATCTATTCTGCAGATAACTCACTATGGCAGTACTCTCAGTGATACGGAGTCACCTGACCATCAGGATGTGATTTGAGCATTTCATCTGTGAGAATGGCTCTGTGAAGCCACCGGCAGGCAGCAACTAGCTCTAATCCCCAGGGATTTTATTCTTTCTTATGTCATTCTCCTCTCATGTGATTAAAACACAATATACTGTACACTTCAGGACAGGATTATAAAACACAATACGCTGTACACTTCAGGACTATAAAACACAATACACTGTATAGCCCTGTCCTGTCCATTCAAAGTGCTATCCCATTACCTAAACACATTCAAAGTGCTTCATTTCCAGACTATGAACTGACCTTCATGTCTTAAAGTAATGATGGACTGTCGTTTCTCTTTGCTTATTTGAGCTGTTTTTACCATAATATGGACTTGATCTTTTACCAAATAGGGCTATCTTCTGTATACCAACCCTACCTTGTCACAACACTAACTGATTGGCTCAAATGCATTAAGAAGGAAAGAAATTACACAAATTAACTTTTAACAAGACACACCTGTTAATTGAAATGCATTCCAGATGACTACCTCATGAAGCTGGTTGAGAGAATGCCAATAGTTTGCAAAACTGTCATCAAGGCAAAGGGTGGCTACTTTGAAGAATTGTTAAGACACTAACAGCTTACAGACGGTAGGCAATTAAGGTCACAAACTTAGGACACTAAAGAGGCCTTCCTACTGACTCTGAAAAACACCAAAAGAAAGATGCCCAGGGTCCCTGCTCATCTGCGTGAATGTGCCTTAGGCATGCTGCAAGGAGGCATGAGGACTGCAGATGTGGCCAGGGCAATAAATTGCAATGTCCGAACTGTGAGACGCCTAAGACAGCGCTACAGGGAGACAGGACGGACAGCTGATCGTCCTCGCAATGGCAGACCACGTGTAACAACACCTGCGCAGGATCGGTACATCCGAACATCATACCTGCGGGACAGGTACAGGATGACAACAACAATTGCCCGAGTTACACCTGGAACGCACAATCCCTCCATCAGTGCTCAGACTGTCCGCAATAGGCTGAGAGAGGCTGGACTGAGGGCTTGTAAGGCAGGTCCTCACCAGACATCACGGGCAACAACGTCGCCTATGGGCACAAACCCATCGTCGCTGGACCAGACAGGACTGGCAAAAAGTGCTCTTCACTGACGAGTCACGGTTTTATCTCACCAGGGGTGATGGTCGGATTTGCGTTTATCGTCGAAGGAATGAGCGTTATACCGAGGCCTGTACTCTGGAGCGGGATCGATTTGGAGGTGGAGGGTCCGTCATGGTCTGGGGCGGTGTGTCACAGCATCATCGGACTGAGCTTGTTGTCATTGCAGGCAATCTCAACGCTGTGCGTTACAGGGAAGACATCCTCCTCCCTCATGTGTTACCCTTCCTGCAGGCTCATCCTGACATGACCCTCCAGCATGACAATGCCACCAGCCATACTGCTCGTTCTGTACGTGATTTCCTACAAGACAGGAATGTCAGTGTTCTGCCATGACCTGTTGGATCGGAGGGTGAGGGCTAGGGCTATTCCCCCTCGAAATGTCCAGGAACTTGCAGGTGCCTTGGTGGAAGAGTGGGGTAACATCTCACAGAAAGAACTGGCAAATCTGGTGCAGTCCATGAGGAGGAGATGCACTGCAGTACTTAATGCAGCTGGTGGCCACACCAGATATTGACTGTGACTTTGGATTTTGACCCACCTTTGTTCAGGGACACATTATTTCATTTCTGTTAGTCACATGTCTGTGGAACTTGTTCAGTTTATGTCTCAGTTGTTGAATCTTGTTATGGTCATACAAATATTTACATGTTAAGTTTGCTGAAAATAAACTCAGTTGACAGTGAGAGGATGTTTCTTTTTTGCTGAGTTTATACATATCCATAAATGTTGGTAAATTGTATTATTTAAAGAAATTCTGAAAGAGATTGGTGTGTCTTTTCACTATCTAATCATGGCGTGGGGTTTGTTCAATGACAGATATGTTTAAAATCTATGATTTCATGGTTTCATTTCAGATAGAGAAATAGTTATGTTTTTTAGCAAAATCCTATATTTCCACCTCACTCTCAGAGAAATCAGTATTACTGCTAGGTTTTCCATGTCACAAATAACTACATTTTCAATAAATGAATGTAGAAAAATGACTGAGACTTGATCACCCAGGGACACTCAACACCTCTTGGAAAGCCACTCTGGTTTGTCTTTGGCATTAACATTTGTGTAACTGTCTCACTGAAAAATACAATTTTATTCTCGTGTTAGGTCTTCAGAGGACTGAGGTGATGATTCCTCAAACTTTTTATCTGAGCTTTGCTACTTTCATATTTATTTTGAGCTTGACAAACTCCCCAAATCCCTTCCGATGATTCTACCAAAGTTGGTAGAATCTCAATTAAAATGATTTACAACTGTAATGACGACCGAAGGTGCTTCCATCAAGTTCTAACTCAGAGGTTGGTGACTTATCCAATTATGATATTTCCATTTATACATTTTTCTTAATTTTGACAATTTTCTATAACTGTGTATGAAAACGATCTAATTGAATCCCTTTTTAGTTTTAATTTCAAAGGCAACAAAATGTGAAACAAGTTCAAGGATGTGTAGCCTTTCAATAGACTGTCTTATAATACTTATAATGTCAACAGATTGTATTGTACCAATTCAAAAGCTATTTTATTCTTTAATGTCGGTTGTTTAGCATTAGTTCAGCCACTGTTTTTGAAAAAGGTTAAAAAGTCCAAAATAGCTCTTTGGTAATTCAATTCATACACGTTTAGGTGATAAGCAAAGGCAGAGTATCATATGAATTGATTAAGTGAGAGCATGGCCTGACTGTCTATAACTGTCTCTATTTCGGGCTCTCTGCCCGTTGCGCTCTGTGGATAGCCCGCTGGCCCTTGGGCCCTGGTAAAGCCCATGAAACCTAATCACACACATTTGGGGGGGGGTTCACCACCGTTTCTAATGGTAAACGATCACTGCTTGACAAAAGTCACTGACCTGGAAAACAATCACATAATCGTCTACGTAGTCAGGAATGGGCCTTTTAGTATAGTGTTGAGTTAGTTGTAATAGGTATCACTTGTTATCATGTGACATT
>NC_138316.1:50672500-50712500 GCF_965601325.2 Salmo salar | reverse complement strand
TATTTAAGGATCTATAGATGGCTGTCATTGGTTGATGTTGTGCCTTCCACTTAAACCAAACAAGTAAATCCCGAATTCCCAAAGGGCCTTGGTCCATATCAGTTCCCTAGAAAGAGAATAGGGTGATATTTCGGGTGCCCACTTCGACATACCTCAGCTCAGCATGCCGCTTGCTATTTTCATCACCAATGTCTGCTTTTATTGGTCTTTGATCTGAGCCTCATTACCACTAATGTATTGTGACGTTCAGACTGCCTTGTGTGTGTGTGTACGCGTGTGTGTGTGTGTCTGTCTGTGTGTGTGTGTCTCTGTGTGTGTCTCTGTGTGTGTCTCTGCATGTGTGTGTGTGTGTCTCTGAGTGTGTGTGTGTGTGTGTGTGTGTGTGTGTGTGTGTGTGTGTGTGTGTGTGTGTGTGTGTGTGTGTGTGTGTGTGTGTGTGTGTGTGTGTGTGTGTGTGTGTGTGTGTGTGGTGAGTGTGTGTGTGTGTCTCTGCATGTGTGTGTGTGTGTCTCTGCGTGTGTGTGTGTGTGTGTGTGTGTGTGTGTGTGTGTGTGTGTGTGTGTGTGTGTGTGTGTGTGTGTGTGTGTGTGTGTGTGTGTGTGTGTGTGTGTGTGTGTGTGTGTCTGTGTGTTTGTGCCTGGTGTCTGGTCACTCACATGTCATCATCACTTCACAACGACTGCTTTGAGAACATAATGTGATTTACAAATTGAATGGAACTGTTCATTATTAAGAGGAAACAAATAGTATTAAACCAAAGCACTAATAATGTGATCTCAAAGCATATGTTTTAGTCTAATCACAACCTGTAACAATTGTCTTTTGTTTTCAAATAGTCATGCCACTATAATACTGAATACAATATCTGTTTGTCCCACCAAAACACATAGGGTTTATTGTTTTGTGAGGTCTAGATGCTAGTCATGTTAATTCACTTATCCTAATCTGATTCTAAAGTATCAAGGGATGCAGCCCAAATAACTCCCTATTCCTCATGTGGCGCACTACAGCCTTATTCTTCCAGGCTTGTTGTTCACTGCTCACAGAGGTTCCTAGTAACACAGTTATACATTTCACACGGGATTTCCATATTAAATGGTGTGGATGAAGGGTTTAGGTGAGCCTAAACTCTTAGGGGGGAAAAAGGGGGGGTTGCGTAAAGGGTTCTTCGGCTGTCCCAGTAGGAGAACCCTTTTAAGAACCCTTTTTGGTTCCAGGTAGAACCCTTTCCACAGAGGGTTCTACATGGAACCCTAAAGGGTTCTACCTGGAACCCAAAAGGGTTCTTCAAAGGGTTCTCCTATAGGGACAGCTGAAGAACCCTTTTAGGTTCTAGATAGCACATTTTTTTCTAAGAGTGTGGGATAGGTCGGTTATTTTACCCAGGGGACCGTGCTGCAGGGCGAGATGCACGTGTTTTCAAAACACAACCCTCGCCAGTTTACCCTGGGTGCATCGGGTGGTATGAAAGACACAGTTTTTTTTTTTTACCACAATGTTTGATCAGTCTTTTTTAAATAAGATATTTTCAACCTTGTTTCTGTCACAAACTCAAAACATGCACAGTGTTCCTTGTTAAATTCATGTTAGTAACCAAAGTTGAATTGAGTTTAATTGAGAACCAACATTTTCTCTTCAGTAGAAGTCCATGTCCCCTTTTGATTTTTATAATTCGAAGGTTAACAGGGAAAGACATGCCAGGGTAGAATTAATGTCCTCTGAACGAAAGTGGTTTCCTCTCTGATTATTTTGTCTCTCTGTTTCACCATGACAACAGGCTTAGCCAGACATCCTTTAGTAGGATCATATCAAACAAGTTCCTTGGAAAAGTCCAACTGTAATGAAGCTGCTATAAAGAAAAGATCCGCTCCATTACATGTTAAAATCATCAATGGGTAAATAGTGCTCTGTCATTCTTCAACAAAACCCCTTTCAACAACATTCATCCTGTGCCCAATTCTCTCAATTATGCAAATAGAGTTCAATCAGAGCAGCAGGGGGTTGACACATATTCTACGATAAAACATTCCTTTTGTTCCACTACTCTTTTAAATATGTTTTTTCTTCTTCTGGTTATTAGAACTTCCTCTTTCTTTCTTTCCTTCTCTTTCTTTTTCAACAACCAGGAGAGAGAGTTGGAGAGAAGAACGTTCTCTAGCAGAGTTAGAGAGATTAGTGAGGAGAGAGGAGGAGGGGGGTTCTTTCTGGTTCTCGTTCCAGCCCAGGATGAAAATGCCCTGTGTGCAAGGAGGGGAGCAGGGACTGATATGGGTCATGAGACTCTCAAAAGGATTACCTTGAACTGAAGTCATGAGACCAAGGCTTGAACAAAGAGCCGGCTCACATGCTCATCATATGAGCCCCGCTTCATAAAGTCATGTCGTTTCATATCTGCTGGGCTTCAGTGGGCTAGGAGGACCCGGGTGAGAGCAGCTAGAGAGCTGGAGCTGGAGCTGGGCTGGAGCTGGGCTGGTGGGAAGTTTCTTGAGTTCTTAGAGTTATTGAGAGTTCTTGAGTTCTTAAAGAGTTCTTGAGTTCTAAGAGAGTTCTTGAGTTCTAAGAGAGTTCTTGAGTTCTTAGAGAGTTGTTGAGTTCTAAGAGAGTTCTTGAGTTCTTAGAGAGTTGTTGAGTTCTAAGAGAGTTGTTGAGTTCTTCTTTACTAGTAGTTGGGTGTTCGAGTGTTGAGTTGCTCTTGTGCTCCTCTTGAAGTTTCTACTGGATGCTCTTCCACTGACGGTAAGTGGTTCTTCATTTATCTGATGTATCGAGGAAACTCTATATCTTCTTTGGTGTAGAAACGTTTTATGGTCAACTTTGTTCATTTCTTATAGGCAGGGATTCATTTGAGGTGCAATAGAGTGGAGTTGAGTTATGTTCCACCAACTTAGGTTGGGATACAACATATAGAGGGAATGGAATAGAAATCTACTGAAATTATATATTTTAAAAAAATATAATTTTAGAGACAGTTCCATCGAGGAAAAAATAACCTCCATGTTAACCTCTATAACCACTGTTCCCCAGTAGACTGTCCTTGTAAAATAACCTCCATGTTAACCTCTATAACCACTGTTCCCCAGTAGACTGTCCTTGTAAAATAACCTCCATGTTAACCTCTATAACCACTGTTCCCCAGTAGACTGTCCTTGTAAAATAACCTCCATGTTAACCTCTATAACCACTGTTCCCCAGTAGACTGTCCTTGTAAAATAACCTCCATGTTAACCTCTATAACCACTGTTCCCCAGTAGACTGTCCTTGTAAAATAACCTCCATGTTAACCTCTATAACCACTGTTCCCCAGTAGACTGTCCTTGTAAATAAGAATTTCTTCCTAACTGACTTGCCTAGTTAAAGAAAGGTTAAATACCAAAACATTTTTATAAATAAAACCTCTATGTTACTTAGCCTCCAAAGAAACTCCACATGAGGAATAGATCTCTGAACAAAGTTCTTATTTTGGAGGCACCCTGATTAAAAGTTCATAATATAATATAATTGTTATAAAGTAAATTAGTTTCAAAACTTTAGTTAATCTGTGGTCAATCTAACTAATCTGTATTGTACTCTATAGTGTGTAGGGCGTTAGGAGTTAGGAGTTAGGAGTTCTCATGGCAGGGTTTTTGGCCAACTTCCTCTCTGTGCTCTTGAGTGGCGCAACGGTCTAAGTCACTGCATTTCAGTGCTAGAGGCGTCACTACCGACACCCTGGTTCGAATCCAGGCTGTATCACAACCGGCCGTGATTGGGGGTCCCAGCGTTGTATGGGATTGGCTGTCATTGTAAATAAGAATTTGTACCTAACTGACTTGTCGAGTTAAAGAAATAAAAGGATCTTTTTAGTTACAGAATTTACTGTCTTTTTGGTCCTGTCTCACCTTTCTTTCCCGGGAACTTGTTGAAACAAGTTCAAATTGATTTGTAATATGTTGTTTATTAATTAAACTCTTTACCAGGATGATAATAATGAGGTAATATGTTATTTTATGAATTAGACTGTTTACCAGGATGATAATAATGAGGTAATATGTTATTTATGAATTAGACTGTTTACCAGGATGATAATAATGAGGTAATATGTTATTTTATGAATTAGACTGTTTACCAGGATGATAATAATGAGGTAATATGTTATTTATGAATTAGACTGTTTACCAGGATGATAATAATGAGGTAATATGTTATTTTATGAATTAGACTGTTTACCAGGATGATAATAATGAGGTAATATGTTATTTATGAATTAGACTGTTGTGGAACGTTGTCTGGCTCCATTGAGTCGTTGACTAGATGAGTTTGATATTATCTGAAGCTAAGAGACCTACCTTTACTAATTGTTCTACTATTTTAACCATTTGCAATGAACAAACTTTTACATCAAAATCTCTGAAATATATATAATTTTTAAAGCTTGAGAAAAACTATGTTGAGGTTAGTTACCGTTTTAGAAGATATAAATACTAACTGTTTGTTATCTGCAGTATAGACATGAATCCAAGATGTACCCAGTCACTATTTGTTGGGACTTGGGTTTAATCCACCATTATCCAGAGTGAACGTATTTCCCAAAGTGCTCTGCGACAGACAGGACCCCTGCCCATGGCTTCTGCTGTAGAGTGACCTGTTAGTCACTATGGCAATAATCACAACACAAAGTCATTAGGTCTATTTGGCGTCACATACACACGCATGAATGCATACACGCACACACACACGCACACACACACACACACACACGCGCACGCACGCACGCACGCACACACACACACACACACACGCACACACACACACACACACACACACACACACACACACACACACACACACACACTGCCCTGTTCTTTGTTGGAGTGTTTAGGCAGGATTAGGTGACCAGTGCTGTAGTTAAGAGGATTTGTTCCATCAAGAAATGAGAGTTTTTGTACCTGGCTGTTACAATAGAAAGCAGCATTCTACCAGTAATTAGCTAGACCCATAGGTCTCTTGTAAAAAGTAGTGCACTATATAGGGAATAGGGCTCTGGTCTATAGTAGTACCACTATATAGGGAATAGGGCTCTGGTCTATAGTAGTACCACTATATAGGGAATAGGGCTCTGGTCTATAGTAGTACCACTATATAGGGAATAGGGCTCTGGTCTATAGTAGTACCACTATATAGGGAATAGGGTTCTGGTCTATAGTAGTGCACTATATAGGGAATAGGGCTCTGGTCTATAGTAGTACCACTATATAGGGAATAGGACTCTGGTCTATAGTAGTGCACTATATAGGGAATAGGGAGCCATCTGTGACAGAGCCACAGTGTGAAGGCAGGGAGAGACCAGATGGTGCTGGTTCTGGTCCATTGTTGGATCAGTAAAACACACTAACAGAACGTGTGTTGTGATATTATGGAACATCCATTTTCAATGTTTGGATCTTTTTGTTTTATCACAGCCTTCGATTGAATTTTTTACAACACAGAAAAAACACACTGACTAATGTTGTTCTTCTGTAGTGCTATGATGTTCTTATCATCAGATTTGGTCCATAAACTGCAAATGAACAGAACATGAAATCTCAGACCTCTAACCTGTAGTTATTTCAATGTGTCCAATCTATTCAATAAAGTATGTCATTATGCGGATGGTTTCAATGGCGCCGCTTTTCTTTACCACGTAGTATTTATCAGAGTTGAGTGATTTGAAGTCTAAACCATGAATCTCTCTCTCTCTCTCGCAGGCCCACAAAGCTTGGATTGAGAAGACGTTTCAGAAAAGAGAGTGCATCCAAATATTTCCCAGCAAAGAACCCAACAGGTACCATTCATGTCATTGTTCTCCCAGAACCCAACAGGTACCATTCATACCACTGTTCTCCCAGAACCCAACAGGTACCATTCATGTCACTGTTCTCCCAGAACCCAACAGGTACCATTCATACTACTGTTCTCCCAGAACCCAACAGGTACCATTCATGCCACTGTTCTCCCAGAACCCAACAGGTACCATTCATACTACTGTTCTCCCAGAACCCAACAGGTACCATTCATACTACTGTTCTCCCAGAACCCAACAGGTACCATTCATGCCACGGTTCTCCCAGAACCCAACAGGTACCATTCATACTACTGTTCTCCCAGAACCCAACAGGTACCATTCATACTACTGTTCTCCCAGAACCCAACAGGTACCATTCATGCCACTGTTCTCACCGATCCCATTTTCCTTGCTCCTCACTATTCTCATATGCTTCTATGATGAGCACCAGATCATTTGCTGAGGCAGAGAGAGAGAGAGAGAGAGAAAGAGAGAGAGAGTGAGAGAGAGAGAGAGAGAGAGAGAGAGTGCTTTCACTGACCCAGTTTAAAAGATAAAAAAAACTCTGTGTTTTTAGAGTGCTGTATAACTTAGTGTACATCCCAAATGACATCCTATTCCCTATATATAGTGCACTGTTATCAGTCCTGGTCAAAAGTAGTGCACTACAAAGGGAATATGATGCTATTTGGGATGTAGACTTAATGAACTCTCCACTCATACAGAAACGCTCTCAGTAAAGTAATTGTATAAACAACCTGCCGTTACGTGGCCCAAATCCCTTATTAAGGCCCAAATCCTTTCAAATGGTGGTGATTGTGGGGACTTAACGTGACAAAACCCCTCAGATAGCTCTAAAGCAAACAGAGATGCAATTGAAATTGGTCAGCACACAAATATGAACAGTAACAGCTGTTAGTAATATGGTGAAGTAGCTCTATGCTACATTGACAAAGCAATACTAGCCATCTTTCATAGCTATTTACACGATCTGTCTGTTTGTGTTTCACATTCCATCACGGTACGCTTCCATTAACACTTTATAAACCAACATGTAGAAAGCATTATGAAGTGGTTATAATGCATTATAACACCAGTAATAAGCATGTATAACCCCCCCATATGTCCCCCTTTCTATCTCCAGGTGCAGTTGTGGTCAGGTAGTGAACCAGCATGTGGCCATCATCCCGGGGGCGACCACCAGGGCGGCGGAAGAGGCAGGTCAGAAAGCGCAGGTGGCGGTGCCCATGGAACGCTGGTCCGTGCTTAAACACACACAGGCCATGCCCACAGACACATACGGCATCATGGAGTTCCAGGGAGGAGGACATGTCAACAAGGCCATGGTTAGACGCCATTTTCTTTCTTTCTTTCCTTCATTTCTTTGAAGCATCCTTCATTTATAATTCACTTCCTGCCCCCTTTTCCTCTCCTCCTCAATCCTTCATTCTCTCTCTCTCATCTCTCCTCAACATAAACAATAGTTGAAATAGAATGTCCTCATAAACCATGAAGACATTAAGACATGAACCATGAAGACATGAAGACATGAACCATGAAGACATGAAGACATGAACCATGAAGACATGAACCATGAAGACATAAACCATGAAGACAAACCATGAAGACATGAACCATGAAGACATAAACCATGAAGACATAAACCATGAAGACATGAAGACATGAACCATGAAGACATAAACCATAAAGACATGAAGACATGAACCATGAAGACATGAAGACATGAAGACATGAACCATGAAGACATGAAGACATGAACCATGAAGACATGAACCATGAAGACATGAAGACATGAAGACATGAACCATGAAGACTTGAAGACATGAACCATGAAGACATAAACCATAAAGACATGAAGACATGAACCATGAAGACATGAACCATGAAGACATGAAGACATGAACCATGAAGACATGAAGACATGAAGACATGAACCATGAAGACTTGAAGACATGAACCATGAAGACTTGAAGACATGAACCATGAAGACAAGAAGACAAGACATGAAGACATGAACCATGAAGACTTGAAGACATTAAGACATGAACCATGAAGACATGAACCATGAAGACATGAAGACATGAACCATGAAGACATGAAGACATGAACCATGAAGACTTGAAGACATGAAGACATGAACCATGAAGACATGAACCATGAAGACATGAAGACATGAACCATGAAGACAAGAAGACATGAAGACAGGAACCATGAAGACATGAACCATGAAGACATGAAGACATGAACCATGAAGACAAGAATACAAGACATGAAGACATGAACCATGAAGACTTGAAGACATGAAGACAGGAACCATGAAGACATGAACCATGAAGACATGAAGACAGGAACCATGAAGACATGAACCATGAAGACATGAAGACATGAACCATGAAGACTTGAAGACATGAAGACAGGAACCATGAAGACATGAACCATGAAGACATGAAGACATGAACCATGAAGACTTGAAGACATGAACCATGAAGACTTGAAGACATGAACCATGAAGACAAGAATACAAGACATGAAGACATGAACCATGAAGACTTGAAGACATGAAGACATGAACCATGAAGACTTGAAGACATGAAGACATGAAGACAGGAACCATGAAGACAGGAACCATGAAGACATGAACCATGAAGACATGAAGACATGAAGACATGAACCATAATCGTGTTCACTCTCTCCATCCATCTCTCCCCTACAGACATCCATGTAGCGTTTGTATTAAATGTCTTCATCTCCTTTCTCATTTACTCCTCCTCTCTCTCTCCATTTCTCCCCTTCAGTACATCCGTGTGGCGTACGATTCCAAGCCAGACCACATGCTCCACCTGATGGTGAAAGACTGGCAGCTGGAGCTCCCTACCCTGCTCATCTCCGTCCACGGGGGACTGCAGAACTTTGACTTGCAGCCCAAATTAAAACAGGTGTTTGGAAAGGGTCTGATCCAAGCTGCAGTCACCACCGGAGCCTGGATACTCACTGGCGGAGTCAGCACTGGTATGTACTGTAGTTTCCTAACGATGTGTTACATTCACTGACGTGGCCACTGAGGTATCTAGCAAACAACGGTAAGGTAGGCAAGTCACTAAATCTTGAGTCCAAGTAGAGTACCAAGTCCCTGGTGTTCAAGTCTGAGTCCGAGTCGAGTACCAAGTCCCTAGTGTTCAAGTCTGAGTCCGAGTCGAGTACCAAGTCCCTAGTGTTCAAGTCTGAGTCCGAGTCGAGTACCAAGTCCCTAGTGTTCAAGTCTGAGTCCGAGTCGAGTACCAAGTCCCTAGTGTTCAAGTCTGAGTCCGAGTCGAGTACCAAGTCCCTAGTGTTCAAGTCTGAGTCCGAGTCGAGTACCAAGTCCCTAGTGTTCAAGTCTGAGTCCGAGTCGAGTACCAAGTCCCTAGTGTTCAAGTTTGAGTCCGAGTCGAGTACCAAGTCCCTAGTGTTCAAGTCAGAGTCCGAGTCAAGTACCAAGTCCCTAGTGTTCAAGTTTGAGTCCGAGTCGAGTACCAAGTCCCTAGTGTTCAAGTTTGAGTCCGAGTCGAGTACCAAGTCCCTAGTGTTCAAGTCAGAGTCCGAGTCAAGTACCAAGTCCCTAGTGTTCAAGTCTGAGTCCGAGTCAAGTACCAAGTCCCTAGTGTTCAAGTCTGAGTCCGAGTCGAGTACCAAGTCCCTAGTGTTCAAGTCTGAGTCCGAGTCAAGTACCAAGTCCCTAGTGTTCAAGTCAGAGTCCGAGTCAAGTACCAAGTCCCTAGTGTTCAAGTTTGAGTCCGAGTCGAGTACCAAGTCCCTAGTGTTCAAGTCTGAGTCCAAGTCCAAATCCCTTCTACTAATGTCTGAATGGAGTCCACGTCCCTTATTAGTGCTGAATGTGCTCCAATTGTATCCTAGGGGTGATCCGGCATGTTGGAGATGCGTTGAAAGACCACTCCTCAAAGTCCAGGGGGAAAGTATGTGCCATCGGGATCGCTCCATGGGGCATCGTGGAGAACAAGGAGGATCTGATAGGAAGAGATGTAAGTCGCAACTTGTGAACTTGTTTGGGTGTGATTCTCCATTTAAATTCATCTCAACTCCTCAACTCAACTCCTCAACTCAATTCAACTCCTCAATTCAACTCCTCAACTCAACTCCTCAACTCAATTCAACTCCTCAACACAACTCAACTCAACTAAACTCCTCACCTTCAATTCAACTCCTCAATTCAACTCCTCAATTCAACTCCTCAAATCAACTCCATGTTAACAGGATGTTATTATATGTATCCCTCCCAGGTGACACGTCCGTACCAGGCCATGTCCAACCCCATGTCCAAGCTGTCTGTCCTCAACAACAGCCACTCTCACTTCATCCTAGCAGATAACGGGACCCACGGGAAGTACGGCGCAGAGGTCCGTCTTCGCCGTCAGCTGGAGAAACACATCTCCCTGCAGAAGATCAACACACGTAAGTCTGACAGATTGAGGGGGGGTTGTCTGTGTAACACCAGGCAGTGTAAGCCCGTTGAACTAAAGCCCAAGGCATTAGCTCAGGGAGCTAACTAACACAAGTCTTCGGGTCTCAGACGAGAACAACTTCATATTTACCATGACCCATCTAATGTTAACGCTAATGTTGGAACTATACACGGTGTTAGTATCTTAGATACAACATACCCTCGTGTTGTCATAGTCCAGGCTTCTTCTCTTTGATCAGAGCGAGCCTGTCCTGCTCTGCTGTATCCTGATGAGTAGCTGATCTATGTGACCTGTGGGTTTCCCTTTGTCATCCTATGCCTGGAGATCATGATAAGGCAGGGACAGCAAAGGGATGCTCAGCTGTCACCTCTGACTTCAACTACGCTGACATTAATACTGTTGTGTCTGAGGCCTATGAAGACCACATGCTAGCTACAGGGAGCACTGCTGTGTATGAGGACCACATGTTAGCTACAGGCAGCGCTGCTGTGTATGAAGACCACATGCTAGCTACAGGCAGCACTGCTGTGTATGAGGACCACATGCTAGCTACAGGCAGCACTGCTGTGTATGAGGACCACATGATAGCTACAGGCAGCTCTGCTGTGTATGAGGACCACATGCTAGCTACAGGCAGCGCTGCTGAAGACCACATGCTAGCTACAGGCAGCGCTGCTGTGTATGAGGACCACATGCTAGCTACAGGCAGCGCTGCTGTGTATGAGGACCACATGCTAGCTACAGGCAGCACTGCTGTGTATGAGGACCACATGCTAGCTACAGGCAGCGCTGCTGTGTATGAGGACCACATGCTAGCTACAGGCAGCACTGCTGTGTATGAGGACCACATGCTAGCTACAGGCAGCGCTGCTGTGTATGAGGACCACATGTTAGCTACAGGCAGCACTGCTGTGTATGAGGACCACATGCTAGCTACAGGCAGCGCTGCTGTGTATGAGGACCACATGTTAGCTACAGGCAGCACTGCTGTGTATGAGGACCACATGTTAGCTACAGGCAGCACTGCTGAAGACCACATGCTAGCTACAGGCAGCTCTGCTGTGTATGAGGACCACATGCTAGCTACAGGCAGCGCTGCTGTGTATGAGGACCACATGCTAGCTACAGGCAGCACTGCTGTGTATGAGGACCACATGCTGGCTACAGGCAGCACTGCTGTGTATGAGGACCACATGCTAGCTACAGGCAGCACTGCTGTGTATGAGGACCACATGCTAGCTACAGGCAGCACTGCTGTGTATGAGGACCACATGTTAGCTACAGGCAGCACTGCTGTGTATGAGGACCACATGCTAGCTACAGGCAGCACTGCTGTGTATGAGGACCACATGTTAGCTACAGGCAGCACTGCTGTGTATGAGGACCACATGCTAGCTACAGGCAGCACTGCTGTGTATGAGGACCACATGCTAGCTACAGGCAGCACTGCTGTGTATGAGGACCACGTGTCTGAGGCCTAACAACATGAATAGGAACTAATTAGTAGGCAAGTTGTGTTTGTCTCTGCCAGGTCAGGGGGTCAGGGGGTCATGTTGTTGTGTATGTCTCTGCCAGGTCAGGGGTCATGTTGTTGTGTTTGTCTCTGCCAGGTCAGGGGTCAGGGGGTCATGTTGTTGTGTATGTCTCTGCCAGGTTAGGGGGTCAGGGGGTCATGTTGTTGTGTATGTCTCTGTCAGGTTAGGGGTCAGGGGGTCATGTTGTTTTGTCTGCCTCTGTCAGGTCAGGGGTCAGGGGGTCATGTTGTTGTGTATGTCTCTGCCAGGTCAGGGGTCATGTTGTTGTGTATGTCTCTGCCAGGTCAGGGGTCATGTTGTTTTGTCTGCC
This sequence comes from Salmo salar, assembly GCF_965601325.2. NCBI lineage: Eukaryota > Metazoa > Chordata > Actinopteri > Salmoniformes > Salmonidae > Salmo > Salmo salar. Next base: position 50,700,374 of record NC_138316.1, on the reverse strand, counting down.
TCTGTCAGGTTAGGGGTCAGGGGGTCATGTTGTTGTGTATGTCTCTGCCAGGTCAGGGGGTAAGGGGGTCATGTTGTTGTGTATGTCTCTGCCAGGTTAGGGGTCAGGGGGTCATGTTGTTGTGTATGTCTCTGTCAGGTCAGGGGTCAGGGGGTCATGTTGTTGTGTATGTCTCTGCCAGGTCAGGGGTCATGCTGTTTTGTCTGCCTCTGCCAGGTCTGGGTCAGGGGGTCATGTTGTTGTGTATGTCTCTGCCAGGTCTGGGTCAGGGGGTGCCTCTGGTCTGTCTGATCCTGGAGGGGGGTCCCAACGTCATCTCCATAGTCCTGGAGAGCCTGAGGGAGGACCCCCCTGTCCCGGTGGTGGTCTGTGACGGCAGTGGACGGGCCTCTGACATCATCTCCTTCGCACACAGATACTCTGAGGACGACGGGTGAGAAACAGACCTGGGTCAAATACATGCAATTTTAGATATATGTCAAATGCATGTCATATACATGTCAAATATATGTCAAATACATGTCAAATACATGTCAAAAATATGTCAAATACATGTCAAATATATGTCCAATACATGTCAGATACATGTCAGATACATGCCAAATACATGTCAAATACATGTCAAATATATGTCAAATACATGTCAGATATATGTCAAATATATGTCAGATATATGTCAAATACATGTCAGATATATGTCAAATACATGTCAGATATATGTCAAAAACATGTCAAATATATGTCAAATATATGTCAAATACATGTCAGATATATGTTAAATACATGTCAAATACATGTCAGACATAGGTCAAATATATGTCAGATATATGTCAAATACATGTCAGATATATGTCAAATACATGTCAGATACATGTCAAATACATGTCAGATATATGTAAAATACATGTCAGAGACAGTATATAGGACTTTGGGTGAGAAACAGAACAAGGAACAGGGCTGTGATCTAATGTCCACACTAGCAGAAACAGAACTAGGAACAGGGCTGTGATCTAATGTCCACACTAGCAGAAACAGAACTAGGAACAGGGCTGTGATCTAATGTCCACACTAGCAGCAACAGAACTAGAACAGGGCTGTGATCTAATGTCCACACTAGCAGAAACAGAACTAGGAACAGGGCTGTGATCTAATGTCCACACTAGCAGAAGCAGAACTAGAAAAGGGCTGTGATCTAATGTCCACACTAGCAGAAACAGAACTAGAACAGGGCTGTGATCTAATGTCCACACTAGCAGAAACAGAACTAGAACAGGGCTGTGATCTAATGTCCACACTAGCAGAAACAGAACTCGAACAGGGCTGTGATCTAATGTCCATACTAGCAGAAACAGAACTAGAACAGGGCTGTGATCTAATGTCCACACTAGCAGAAACAGAACAAGGAACAGGGCTGTGATCTAATGTCCACACTAGCAGAAACAGAACTAGAACAGGGCTGTGATCTAATGTCCACACTAGCAGAAACAGAACTAGAACAGGGCTGTGATCTAATGTCCACACTAGCAGAAACAGAACTAGAACAGGGCTGTGATCTAATGTCCACACTAGCAGCAACAGAACTAGAACAGGGCTGTGATCTAATGTCCACACTAGCAGAAACAGAACTAGAACAGGGCTGTGATCTAATGTCCACACTAGCAGCAACAGAACTAGAACAGGGCTGTGATCTAATGTCCACACTAGCAGAAACAGAACTAGAACAGGGCTGTGATCTAATGTCCACACTAGCAGAAACAGAACTAGAACAGGGCTGTGATCTAATGTCCACACTAGCAGAAACAGAACTAGGAACAGGGCTGTGATCTAATGTCCACACTAGCAGAAACAGAACTAGGAACAGGGCTGTGATCTAATGTCCACACTAGCAGAAACAGAACTAGAATAGGGCTGTGATCTAATGTCCACACTAGCAGAAACAGACTACAGCCAAATACTGTGCTTGGTTTTGCCTTTTTGGTAGAACGTCATTCTAAATAAGAATTTGTTCTTAACTGACTTGCCTAATTAAATAAAGGTTAAATAAAAATAAAATAAAATTGATTTAGTTACAATGAAACCAATTGAATAATACTAAGAATGTAAACTCCAAACTGAAGCCCTCCACAAATACTTTCAAATGGAAATAGAACAGGAAGAATCTTTTGAGCATTTTCCAAGCCTAAAGTGTAGACTGTAGAGTCGGTTTGACCAGTCTCTCTGTCTCCTCTCATTTTCCAAGCCTAAAGTGTAGACTGTAGAGTTGGTTTGACCAGTCTCTCAGTCTCCTCTCATTTTCCAAGCCTAAAGTGTAGACTGTAGAGTTGGTTTGACCAGTCTCTCTGTCTCCTCTCATTTTCCAAGCCTAAAGTGTAGACTGTAGAGTCGGTTTGACCGGTCTCTCTGTCTCCCCTCAGCTTGGTAAGTGATAGCGTGAAGGACCAGCTCCTGGTCACCATACAGAAGACGTTCAACTACAACCGCGGTCAGGCCCAGCAGATCTTCCTCATGGTGATGGAATGCATGAAGAAGCGATCTCTGGTGAGTAGGGAAGAGATAATTATACAGGCTATGTTCCCATAAATGACATTAGCATAACACTTAGAATTCCTGTCCAATGCATTGCATGCGTCATAAGTAACGGTTTTAGTATCAAGACAATTTTGGGTAGTTAAAATGTATTTTTCTAAGCCTTTACGTACATTTTAGAAACACTTTACCGCATAAGTAAACCTAATGTATTCAAAATATATTCAAACATTAAAGATTATAATTTGTGATGAAAGTAAAGCGGCATTTTACATTTTTTATTGTTTTATGTTATTTGATGTGTCAATAAAATTGTTCCATTCATTTGTGTCATCCTGTACTTTCATTCATGTGTCATGTGTCCAATCATTTGACCCGGTACGTTAAATAAGTCAACACAACCAATATCCATCATCATTGAAGACCTGAAACCATTCTATTTCATAAACACTGCATCCCATAGTCAGAGTCCCCATAAACTATAGTTGAAGAATGTGTCCTCATAAACAATAATAACATGAACTACATCACCTTCATCCCTATCTCACATCCTCAACTACATCACCATCATCCCTGTCTCACTTCCTCAACTACATCACCCTCATCCCTATCTCACTTCCTCAACTACATCACCATCATCCCTGTCTCACTTCCTCAACTACATCACCCTCATCCCCATCTCACTTCCTCAACTACATCACCATCATCCCTGTCTCACTTCTTCAACTACATCACCATCATCCCTGTCTCACATCTTCAACTACATCACCATCATCCCTGTCTCACTTCCTCAACTACATCACCACCATCCCTGTCTCAATTCCTCAACTACATCACCATCTCTGTCTCACTTCCTAAACTACATCACCATCATCCCTGTCTCACTTCCTCAACTACATCACCATCATCCCTGTCTCACATCTTCAACTACATCACCATCATCCCTGTCTCACTTCCTCAACTACATCACCACCATCCCTGTCTCACTTCCTCAACTACATCACCCTCATCCCCATCTCCCTTCCTCAACTACATCACCATCATCCCTGTCTCACTTCTTCAACTACATCACCATCATCCCTGTCTCACATCTTCAACTACATCACCATCATCCCTGTCTCACTTCCTCAACTACATCACCACCATCCCTGTCTCACTTCCTCAACTACATCACCCTCATCCCCATCTCCCTTCCTCAACTACATCACCCTCATCCCCATCTCACTTCCTCAACTACATCACCATCATCCCTGTCTCACATCTTCAACTACATCACCATCATCCCTGTCTCACTTCCTCAACTACATCACCATCATCCCTGTCTCAATTCCTCAACTACATCACCATCTCTGTCTCACTTCCTAAACTACATCACCATCATCCCTGTCTCACTTCCTCAACTACATCACCATCATCCCTGTCTCACTTCCTCAACTACATCACCATCATCCCTGTCTCACATCTTCAACTACATCACCCTCATCGCTAACATCCTGTTGATGAATCTGATCTCCCGTCCTAACATCCTGTTGATGTATCTGCCCTCCCGTCCTAACATCCTGTTGATGAATCTGATCTCCCGTCCTAACATCCTGTTGATGTATCTGCCCTCCCGCCCTAACATCCTGTTGATGTATCTGCCCTCCCATCCTAACATCCTGTTGATGTATCTGCCCTCCCATCCTAACATCCTGTTGATGTATCTGACCTCCCGTCCTAACATCCTGTTGATGTATCTGAACTCCTGTCCTAACTTCCTGTTGATGTATCTGACCTCCCGTCCTAACATCCTGTTGATGTATCTGACCTCCCGTCCTAACATCCTGTTGATGTATCTGACCTCCCGTCCTAACATCCTGTTGATGTATCTGACCTCCCGTCCTAACATCCTGTTGATGTATCTGACCTCCGGTCCTAACATCCTGTTGATGTATCTGATCTCCCGCCCTAACATCCTGTTGATGTATCTGACCTCCCGTCCTAACATCCTGTTGATGTATCTGACCTCCCGTCCTAACATCCTGTTGATGTATCTGATCTGATCTGATCCAATGTTTTCTGCAGCAGTATGTGGCTTGGTATTGGCACATAGAAAAACGTTCACAGCTTAAAGGTGATTGACCATTGTTCTGCCCACCACTATGTCGAAAACATCTGCACTACTAATGCCCAACAGCTGGAAGCCAGACAGACAGTACCTAGCTACCTACCTCTGAATAGGTTTACAGTCACACTGTAGACTAGGCCCACTTTTATTAATCAATCCCTCCCTTTCACTTAGACTGAATGACAGTCGACTACATTACAGTATATAACAGTCTGAATGACAGTCCATTACATTACAGTATATAACAGTCTGAATGACAGTCCACTACATTACAGTATATAACAGTCTGAATGACAGTCCATTACATTACAGTATGTAACAGTCTGAATGACAGTCCACTACATTACAGTATATAACAGTCTGAATGACAGTCCACTACATTACAGTATATAACAGTCTGAATGACAGTCCATTACATTACAGTATATAACAGTCTGAATGACAGTCCATTACATTACAGTATATAACAGTCTGAATGACAGTCCATTACATTACAGTATATAACAGTCTGAATGACAGTCCATTACATTACAGTATATAACAGTCTGAATGACAGTCCATTACATTACAGTATATAACAGTCTGAATGACAGTCCACTACATTACAGTATATAACAGTCTGAATGACAGTCCATTACAGTATGTAACAGTCTGAATGACAGTCCACTACATTACAGTATATAACAGTCTGAATGACAGTCCACTACATTACAGTATGTAACAGTCTGAATGACAGTCCACTACATTACAGTATATAACAGTCTGAATGACAGTCCATTACATTACAGTATATAACAGTCTGAATGACAGTCCATTACATTGCAGTATATAACAGTCTGAATGACAGTCCATTACATTACAGTATATAACAGTCTGAATGACAGTCCATTACATTACACTATATAACAGTCTGAATGACAGTCCATTACATTACAGTATATAACAGTCTGAATGACAGTCCACTACATTACAGTATATAACAGTCTGAATGACAGTCCATTACATTACAGTATATAACAGTCTGAATGACAGTCCATTACATTACAGTATATAACTGTCTGAATGACAGTCCATTACATTACAGTATATAACAGTCTGAATGACAGTCCATTACATTACAGTATATAACAGACTGAATGACAGTCCATTACATTACAGTATATAACAGTCTGAATGACAGTCCATTACATTACAGTATATAACAGTCTGAATGACAGTCCACTACATTACAGTATATAACAGTCTGAATGACAGTCCATTACAGTATGTAACAGTCTGAATGACAGTCCACTACATTACAGTATATAACAGTCTGAATGACAGTCCACTACATTACAGTATGTAACAGTCTGAATGACAGTCCACTACATTACAGTATATAACAGTCTGAATGACAGTCCATTACATTACAGTATATAACAGTCTGAATGACAGTCCATTACATTGCAGTATATAACAGTCTGAATGACAGTCCATTACATTACAGTATATAACAGTCTGAATGACAGTCCATTACATTACACTATATAACAGTCTGAATGACAGTCCATTACATTACAGTATATAACAGTCTGAATGACAGTCCACTACATTACAGTATATAACAGTCTGAATGACAGTCCATTACATTACAGTATATAACAGTCTGAATGACAGTCCATTACATTACAGTATATAACTGTCTGAATGACAGTCCATTACATTACAGTATATAACAGTCTGAATGACAGTCCATTACATTACAGTATATAACAGACTGAATGACAGTCCATTACATTACAGTATATAACAGTCTGAATGACAGTCCATTACATTACAGTATATAACAGTCTGAATGACAGTCCACTACATTACAGTATATAACAGTCTGAATGACAGTATATAGGTTGATATCTAGACTGGGGGATGCATGGGAAATTGGTCAGATACAACTAGATATCATGGAGATGGATGGTTCTGATTGTTACAAACAGAGAATTGTAACCACGAGGGCCTGGTGGTGGAGCTATCACGAGGGCCTGGTGGTGGAGCTATCACGAGGAGCCTGGTGGTGGAGCTATCATGAGGGCCTGTTGGTTGAGCTATCACGAGGGCCTGGTGGTGGAGCTATCACGAGGAGCCTGTTGGTGGAGCTATCATGAGGGCCTGTTGGTTGAGCTATCACGAGGGCCTGGTGGTGGAGCTATCATGAGGAGCCTTGTGGTGGAGCTATCACGAGGGCCTGGTGGTTGAGCTATCACGAGGGCCTGGTGGTGGAGCTATCACGAGGGCCTGGTGGTGGAGCTATCACGAGGGCCTGGTGGTGGAGCTATCATGAGGAGCCTTGTGGTGGAGCTATCATGAGGGCCTGGTGGTGGAGCTATCACGAGGGCCTGGTGGTGGAGCTATCACGAGAGCCTGGTGGTGGAGCTATCACAAGGGCCTGGTGGTAGAGCTATCATGAGGGCCTGGTGGTGGAGCTATCACGAGGAGCCTGGTGGTGGAGCTATCACGAGGGTCTGGTGGTGGAGCTATCACGAGGAGCCTGGTGGTGGAGCTATCACGAGGAGCCTGGTGGTGGAGCTATCACGAGGAGCCTGGTGGTGGAGCTATCACGAGGAGCCTGGTGGTGGAGCTATCACAAGGGCCTGGTGGTGGAGCTATCACGAGGGCCTGGTGGTGGAGCTATCACGAGGGTCATGATGCTGTAACACGTAGCTCATTATCAGTGAATCTTTGGATTGGTTCAGTTCTGAAAAGTTTAACCAGACATAATTGTGTTATTAGCAGTACATTCCTTGCTGGCATGTGACAGGCCTGCAGTCTTATTGCATTTGGGATGGTCTGGGCAACAACAAGGACGATCCTGTTATCTTACTGGGGGGTTGTTAACTCTGAAGGGCTTGTTATGTACTGCAGGATGTGTCCGTGGTTTATAAGGACAGCTCCTGTTATTCAGAGACACAGTTCACAATGAGAGGCTTCTGACTTCACTTAACACACACACACACACACACACACACACACACACACACACACGCACACACTGCTGACTGTCTCCCCCCCGACGTGCGATAGAGCTGTGAACCGTGCTTGACCTTTGACACACTCCCCAGTAATGCCGTTTAAAGGCCCACTCCTTCATTTAACATAGAAGAAATGCCTGAAGAGAGAGTGCCTTACGTCCTCAAAACACATTCAATATCATTAGTATAAGCGTTTCTGTCACATGAAAAACAAGAGTTTAAAAACAGAGCTGTGTTCTGAAGAGGCAAAAATCAAGTACAGGCCCTCCAAACGACACACTCCAAAGTATGCACTGAATCCCTGAAAAAGAGAGTTGACCTTTGACCCTTTACAAGTGTCTTTGTTGTGTTTTTTTTCATGGACCTGTTAGATCACTGTGTTTCGTATGGGCTCGGAGGGCCAACAGGACATCGAGATGTCCATTCTGACAGCTTTGCTCAAAGGTAACCTGGGAAGAACACCAAACTGTTCTTCTGCTTTTTTACTTCACTCATAACACCACTGACTTTGCAGATAGAGGCTATTTCTCAGGTACCCTGGGATTGAAACATTTGATTTGAATCCCAGCCATAGTCTATAGAACAGCTGAATGCTGGGATTGAAACATTTGATTTGAATCCCAGCCATAGTCTATAGAACAGCTGAATGCTGGGATTGAAACATTTGATTTGAATCCCAGCCATAGTCTATAGAACAGCTGAATGCTGGGATTGAAACATTTGATTGAATCCCAGCCATAGTCTATAGAACAGCTGAATGCTGGGATTGAAACATTTGATTGAATCCCAGCCATAGTCTATAGAACAGCTGAATGCTGGGATTGAAACATTTGATTGAATCCCAGCCATAGTCTATAGAACAGCTGAATGCTGGGATTGAAACATTTGATTGAATCCCAGCCATAGTCTATAGAACAGCTGAATGCTGGGATTGAAACATTTGATTGAATCCCAGCCATAGTCTATAGAACAGCTGAATGCTGGGATTGAAACATTTGATTGAATCCCAGCCATAGTCTATAGAACAGCTGAATGCTGGGATTGAAACATTTGATTTGAATCCCAGCCATAGTCTATAGAACAGCTGAATGCTGGGATTGAAACATTTGATTGAATCCCAGCCATAGTCTATAGAACAGCTGAATGCTGGGATTGAAACATTTGATTGAATCCCAGCCATAGTCTATAGAACAGCTGAATGCTGGGATTGAAACATTTGATTTGAATCCCAGCCATAGTCTATAGAACAGCTGAATGCTTGGATTGAAACATTTGATTGAATCCCAGCCATAGTCTATAGAACAGCTGAATGCTGGGATTGAAACATTTGATTGAATCCCAGCCATAGTCTATAGAACAGCTGAATGCTGGGATTGAAACATTTGATTGAATCCCAGCCACAGTCTATAGAACAGCTGAATGCTGGGATTGAAACATTTGATTTGAATCCCAGCCACACTCTATAGAACAGCTGTGAAGCGTTTCAAGGTTAAACCAAAAAGCCTTGTTGGTGTTTGATTGTAGGCACCAATGCCTCTGCCCCTGACCAGCTGAGTCTAGCCCTGGCCTGGAACAGAGTGGACATCGCTAGGAGCCAGATCTTCGTCTACGGTCACCACTGGCCCATCAGTGGCAGTGTAAGTGCAAACACAGCTTGGGAAACACATGGATACACAATGAACATCACCATGCTGGTCTAACAGGGCCTGATTCAGAGTTGTAATGAACATTACCATGCTGGTCTAACAGGGCCTGATTCAGAGTTGTAATGAACATTACCATGCTGGTCTAACAGGGCCTGATTCAGAGTTGTAATGAACATTACCATGCTGGTCTAACAGGGCCTGATTCAGAGTTGTAATGAACATTACCATGCTGGTCTAACAGGGCCTGATTCAGAGTTGTAATGAACATTACCATGCTGGTCTAACAGGGCCTGATTCAGAGTTGTAATGAACATTACCATGCTGGTCTAACAGGGCCTGATTCAGAGTTGTAATGAACATTACCATGCTGGTCTAACAGGGCCTGATTCAGAGTTGTAATGAACATTACCATGCTGGTCTAACAGGGCCTGATTCAGAGTTGTAATGAACATTACCATGCTGGTCTAACAGGGCCTGATTCAGAGTTCAGATAAACACGTGCAGCTTGACCTTTCACCTAAATCATTCATTGACATCAATGGGTGAGAATAAAGTGTGCATAATACGGCTTAAATAGAGTTCAGCTTGCAGACCTCAAGTCAGAAAAACTGCCCATATTCCAAAATAACTATTTTACCTAACCCAAATGGCATCACATTTCCAAACATAGTGCACTACTTTTTGTCCAGAGCCCTATGGGACTTGATCAAAACTAGTGCACAATACAGGGAATAGGGTTCCATTTAGGACACAACCTGAACCTCTAACCAACGGTGATGGTGAGACAACAACCACCATTGCAGGTACTGTAAAAGCTCCATGTAAACTGGGTCAACAAGGGCTTTCCTCCTCCTGTGTTACCTCCCAGGCGGCCAACACCACGGCATCCCAGGTACAGCCTAAGAGCCCGGTCCCAGCCCGCGGTGGAGGTGCTGGGGCAGGGAAGGGGAAGTCCAGGGTCAAGAAGGGCAAAGGAGGCAAGGCCAAACCCGAACCTCCGGAAGAGACGGACCCCAGGAAGCTGGAGCTACGCAACTGGGTAAATAAATAACCAGTACTGATTATTGATAGGCATTCACACAGTACACTGTATTCAACCCTCAAACACATCAATACACTGTATTCAACTCTCAAACACATCAATACACTGTATTCAATCCTCAAACACATCAATACACTGTATTCAACCCTCCAACACATCAATACACTGTATTCAACTCTCAAACACATCAATACACTGTATTCAACTCTCAAACACATCAATACACTGTATTCAACCCTCAAACACATCAATACACTGTATTCAACCCTCAAACACATCAATACACTGTATTCAACCCTCAAACACATCAATACACTGTATTCAGTCCTCAAACACATCAATACACTGTATTCAACCCTCAAACACATCAATACACTGTATTCAACCCTCAAACACATGAATACACTGTATTCAACTCTCAAACACATCAATACACTGTATTCAAACCTCAAACACATCAATACACTGTATTCAATCCTCAAACACATCAATACACTATATTCAACCCTCAAACACATCAATACACTGTATTCAACTCTCAAACACATCAATACACTATATTCAACCCTCAAACACATCAATACACTATATTCAACCCTCAAACACATCAATACACTGTATTCAACCCTCAAACACATCAATACACTGTATTCAACCCTCAAACACATCAATACACTGTATTCAACCCTCAAACATATCAATACACTGTATTCATTCCTCAAACATATCAATACACTGTATTCAACCCTCAAACACATCAATACACTGTATTCAACCCTCAAACACATCAGTACACTGTATTCAAACCTCAAACACATCAATACACTATATTCAACTCTCAAACACATCAATACACTGTATTCAACCCTCAAACATATCAATACACTGTATTCAACCCTCAAACACATCAATACACTGTATTCAACCCTCAAACACATCAATACACTGTATTCAACCCTCAATCATATCAATACACTATATTCAACCCTCAAACACATCAATACACTGTATTCAACCCTCAAACACATCAATACACTGTATTCAACCCTCAATCATATCAATACACTGTATTCAACTCTCAAACATGTCAATACACTGTATTCCATTCTCAAACATATCAATACACAATACATTTCTATCTGAAGCAGTTATGTAGAGGGTAATGCAAGTCAACTCTTTAATTTCATATTTTAATGAGGACTTATTCTTCCTGGACCGTGGTGTCAGTGTTTACCCACCTTTCATTACCACTACAACACTGATCCTAAAGGTGTTTTATATATATTTACACATTTTGAGGTTGGAATAATACTGGGAAATGTAGATTTCTTTTTAATGATAATATCCTTTTAGTGTACAGAGCTGTTTGAAAAGACCGCCTGCAAATTCAGCCTGTTTTGGTGTGATGGAGTTTTGGCCTGTCTGATGACATCACCAGGTGGTAAATGAGTTCACAGACCAATAAGAAAGAGAGTTCCCAAACCTCTCTGCCAATAACAGCAAGTATTCCGTTTTCCCCTCCCCACTCAGACCACTCCCAGACAGTCCTCGCTAAATTCTTGATTGAGAAATTGCTCTTTGCTAAGAAGCTAATTTTGTTTATTTTTTTTATCATTTTTTTTATCATTTTGATCAACTTATTGTTACCCAGAAATGATTTGATATTGAGATAAAAACGGCTTCATTTGGACCTATAACATTCTGTAACGCTGCCCCCTCCTGGACAGGCCCCACTTGTCTGTGGTGGTAATCCATAGCCTAACTGTCTCCTCTACTGTCTTCCTGGTTCCTGTAGGTGAACTCTCTGGAGCAGGCCATGATGGACGCCCTGGTGCTGGGCAGGGTTATGGTTAATGTGTCTCTCTACTGTAGGTGAACTCTCTGGAGCAGGCCATGATGGACGCCCTGGTGCTGGGCAGGGTTATGGTTAATGTGTCTCTCTACTGTAGGTGAACTCTCTGGAGCAGGCCATGATGGACGCCCTGGTGCTGGGCAGGGTTATGGTTAATGTGTCTCTCTACTGTAGGTGAACTCTCTGGAGCAGGCCATGATGGACGCCCTGGTGCTGGGCAGGGTTATGGTTAATGTGTCTCTCTACTGTAGGTGAACTCTCTGGAGCAGGCCATGATGGACGCCCTGGTGCTGGGCAGGGTTATGGTTAATGTGTCTCTCTACTGTAGGTGAACTCTCTGGAGCAGGCCATGATGGACGCCCTGGTGCTGGGCAGGGTTATGGTTAATGTGTCTCTCTACTGTAGGTGAACTCTCTGGAGCAGGCCATGATGGACGCCCTGGTGCTGGACAGGGTGGACTTCGTCAAGCTGCTGATAGAGAACGGTGTCAACATCCACCACTTCCTCACCATCCCTCGTCTGGAGGAACTATACAACACGGTGAGATAGATAGATAGATAGATAGATAGATAGATAGATAGATAGATAGATAGATAGATAGATAGATAGATAGATAGATAGATAGATAGATAGATAGATAGATAGATAGATAGATAGATAGATAGATAGATAGATAGATAGATAGATAGATAGATAGATAGATAGATAGATAGATAGATAGATAGATAGATAGATGCCATTTTGATATCTCCTAAATCAATCGTTCTTAATAGGGTTGGGGTCAATTCCATTTCTGTTAACTTCCGGACATGATTTAAATTGACTTGACCCCAACCTTGCTTCTAAATACATGTTAGTAGTATATAGAAAAATCCATGAAGTATATTGTTGAGAATTAGATGTTTGCGTGGCAAAACCAGATCAATACATCTGATGAGAAAAACCATTGCCACTGTGTTCTCTGTGGGGGAATTCTTTCAAAGAATAGGTTCATAATGCCCTTTCTATAATCCAAAGAAAGAAAGAGAGAGAGAGAGAGAGAGAGAGAGAGAGAGAGAGAGAGAGAGAGAGAGAGAGAGAGAGAGAGAGAGAGAGAGACTGAGAGACTGCTCCTTTAGCCTTCTATGTCATTTTATGTTATTAGTCAACATTATATGAACTTCAGCGATGGGAGTGAATATTTGTTTGTTGTTGTTGTCATTATTTGTTTGTTGTTTGTTTTTACAGAGGCTGGGCCCAACAAATACACTGCACTTTGTAGTTAGAGACGTTAAAAAGGTACTGTTTATTTTATTATTCAACCTTTATTTAGAGAGGGAGTCAATTACAATGTTATGATTGGTTATATAAATGTGTTATGACTGGTTTTATAAAGGTGTTATGACTGGTTTCATGAAGGTGTTATGACTGGTTTTATAAAGGTGTTATGACTGGTTATATAAAGGTGTTATGACTGGTTATATAAAGGTGTTATGACTGGTTATATAAAGGTGTTATGACTGATTTAATAAAGGTGTTATGATTGGTTTCATGAAGGTGTTATGACTGGTTTAATAAAGGTGTTATGACTGGTTTTATAAAGGTGTTATGACTGGTTTTATAAAGGTGTTATGAGATGGTTTAATAAAGGTGTTATGACTGGTTTTATAAAGGTGTTATGACTGGTTTCATGAAGGTGTTATGACTGGTTTTATAAAGGTTTTATGACTGATTTTATGAAGGTGTTATGACTGGTTTTATAAAGGTGTTATGACTGGTTTCATGAAGGTGTTATGACTGGTTTCATGAAGGTTTTATGACTGGTTTTATAAAGGTGTTATGACCGGTTTTATAAAGGTTTTATGACTGATTTTATAAAGGTGTTATGACTGGTTTCATGAAGGTGTTATGACTGGTTTTATAAAGGTTTTATGACTGATTTTATAAAGGTGTTATGACTGGTTTAATAAAGGTGTTATGACTGGTTTTATAAAGGTGTTATGACTGGTTTCATGAAGGTGTTATGACTGGTTTTATAAAGGTGTTATGACCGGTTTTATAAAGGTTTTATGACTGATTTTATAAAGGTGTTATGACTAGTTTAATAAATGTGTTATGTATACCTCCTATAGTAAAGTGTTACCTAATATTGACCCCCTATAGTAAATTGTTACCTAATATTGACCCCCTATAGTAAATTGTTACCTAATGTTGACCCCCTATAGTAAATTGTTACCTAATATTGGCCTCCTATAGTAAAGTGTTACCTAATATTGACCCCCTATAGTAAAGTGTTACCTAATATTGACCCCCTATAGTAAAGTGTTACCTAATATTGACCCCCTATAGTAAAGTGTTACCTAATATTGGCCCCCTATAGTAAAGTGTTACCTAATATTGACCCCCTATAGTAAAGTGTTACCTAATGTTGACCCCCTATAGTAAAGTGTTACCTAATATTGACCCCCTATAGTAAAGTGTTACCTAATATTGACCCCCTATAGTAAAGTGTTACCTAATATTGACCTCCTATAGTAAAGTGTTACCTAATATTGACCCCCTATAGTAAAGTGTTACCTAATATTGACCCCTTATAGTAAAGTGTTACCTAATGTTGACCCCCTATAGTAAATTGTTACCTAATATTGACCCCCTATAGTAAATTGTTACCTAATATTGGCCCCCTATAGTAAAGTGTTACCTAACGTAGTAAGAAAAATGCAATATAAGGTGAAAACAGTAACAGTATAATGATGATGGTTGGTTGGTGTTTCAGGGAAATCTTCCACCGGATTACCAGATCACCTTGATCGATATCGGATTGGTCCTGGAGTTCCTGATGGGCGGGGCTTATCGCTGTAACTATACCAGAAAGCAGTTCCGCACCCTCTACAACAACCTCTACGGGTTAAAAAGAGTGAGGAGAAATACTCCCTTTACAGATCTGAATATAATATACTCAACAAAAATATACACGCAACATGTCAAGTGTTGCTCCTATTTTTCATGAGCTGAAATAAAAGATCCCAGAAATGTTCCTATACGCACGTAAACCTTATTTCTCGTACATTTTGTGCACAAATTTGTTTATATCCCCTGTTAGGGAGCATTTCTCCTTTGCCAAGATAATCCATCCACCTGACAGGTGTGGCATATCAAAAAACTGATTTAACAACATGATCATTACACAGGTGCACCTTGTGCTGGGGACAATGAAGGGCCACTCTAAAATGTGCACTTTTGTCACACAACACAATGCCACAGATGTCTCAAGTTTTGAGCGAGCGTGCAATTGGCATGCAGACTGCAGGAATGTCTTGCCAGAGAATTGAATGCTCATTTCTCTACCATAAGCCGCCTCCAACGACATTTTAGAGAATTTGGTCCAACCGGCCTCACAACCACAGACCATGTGTTTCCACGCCTGACCAGGCTTCTTCACCTGTGGGATGGTCTGAGACCAGCTGATGAAACTGTGTGTTTGCACAACCATAGAATTTATGCAAAAACTGTCAGAAACCGTCTCAGGGAAGCTCATCTGCGTGCTCGTCGTCCTCACCAGGGTCTTGACCTGACTGCAGTTCGGCGTCATAACCAACTTCAGTTGGCAAATGCTCACCTTCGATGGCCACTGGCACGCTGGAGAAGTGTGCTTTTCACGGATGAATCCCGGTTTCTACTGTACTGGGCAGATGGCAGATAGCATGTATGGCGTTGTGTGGGCAAGCAGTTTGCTGATGTCAATGTTGTGAACATGGTGGCGGTTGTGAACATGGTGGGGCCCCATGGTGGCGGTGGGGTTATGGTATGGGGTAGGCATAAGCTACGTACAACAAACACAATTGAATTTTATCGATGGCAATTTGAATGCACAGAGATACCGTGATGAGATCCTAAAGCCCATTGTCGTGTCATTCATCTGCCGCCATCACCTCATGTTTCAGCATGATAATACACGGCCCCATTCACAAGGATCTGTGAAAATGTCCCAGTTCTTCCATGGCCTGCATACTCACCAGACATGTAAACCATTGAGTATGTTTGGGATGCTCTGGATCGATGTGTACGACAGCTTGTTCCAGTTCCCGCCAATATCCAGCAACTTCCCACAGCCATTAAAGAGGAGTGGGACAACGTTCCACAGGCCACAATCAACAGCCTGATCAACTCTATGCGAAGGAGATGTGTCTCGCTGCATGAGGCAAATGGCGGTCACACCAGATACTAACCAATGCATGTCTGTATTCCCAGTCATGTGAAATCCATAGATTAGGGCCTAATGAATCAAATCAAATCAAATGTATTTATAAAGCCCTTTTTGCATCAGCTGATGTCACAAAGTGCTGTACAGAAACTCAGCCTAAAACCCCAAAACAGCAAGCAATGCAGATGTAGAAGCACATTATTTGAAATAAATAATGAATTTATTTCAATTGACTGATTTCCTTATATGAACTGTAACTCAGTGAAATCTTTGAAATTGTTGCGTGCTGCATTTATATTTTTGTTCAGTGTAATAATAACTTTAATAATATAATCATAATATATAATGTTAATGCTAACATGAATGCTACTGTTAATCATGCTAATTAATGCTGTCCACCTCCCTTGTTTTGTTTCACAGCCGAAAGCTTTAAAAATGTTAGGACTGGAGGTGAGTCTCATTTGTCTTTCACTTAGCACCACTGTTCTAATTAGCACCGCTGTTCTAATTAGCACCGCTGTTCTATTTAGCACCACTGTTCTAATTAGCACCGCTGTTCTAATTAGCACCGCTGTTCTATTTCTATTTAGCACCGCTGTTCTATTTAGCACCGCTGTTCTATTTCTATTTAGCACCGCTGTTCTATTTAGCACCGCTGTTCTATTTAGCACCGCTGTTCTATTTCTATTTAGCACCGCTGTTCTATTTAGCACCGCTGTTCTATTTCTATTTAGCACCGCTGTTCTATTTAGCACCGCTGTTCTATTTAGCGCCGCTGTTCTATTTAGCGCCGCTGTTCTATTTAGCGCCGCTGTTCTATTTAGCGCCGCTGTTCTATTTAGCACCGCTGTTCTATTTAGCACCGCTGTTCTATTTAGCGCCATTTTATATTTACATATTGTAACGACCCTGGGTTTATAATCGCGGAAATCGACTCTGCCGCACGAGCATGTTTTTGCAGCACAGTCGATAGCGCGCTGGACTTCGGGCTAGAAGGTCGAGGGTTCGAGGCCTGCTCCCTGCTGTTTCATTACAATATCATCCATACCAATACAATAACCACTTGAATTAATTTCTGTATACAGGGGATAATACACTTAGTCTTCCATTGGCATCAATGCATGTCTAAGTAAACATTTGACTTCAGTGAAGTGAAGTTAAGATTCGCCCTACACTCAATACTTCATATTTCTAATGTCCATCTGATTCATACCAGGACGACGAGCCACGAGGAAAGGGCAAGAGTAAAGGGAAGAAGAAGAAGAAGGAGGAAGAGATCGACATCGATGTGGACGACCCAGAGGTCTGCCGCTTCCAGTACCCGTTCCATGAGCTGATGGTGTGGGCCGTTCTCATGAAGCGCCAGAAGATGGCTCTATTCCTGTGGAAGCGGGGGGAAGAGGCCATGGCCAAAGCTCTGGTGGCCTGTAAGCTGTACAAGGCCATGGCCCATGAGTCGTCTCAGAGTGAACTGGTGGACGACATTTTCCAGGACCTGGAAAACAATTCCAAGTTAGTGAGGGGCTAGCTAGCAGAAAGGTTTTAATCTAACAGTGTTGGGGTCAAGTTAGTGAGGGGCTAGCTAGCAGAAAGGTTTCAATCTAACAGTGTTGGGGTCAAGTTAGTGAGGGGCTAGCTAGCAGAAAGGTTTCAATCTAACAGTGTTGGGGTTGAGATAGTGAGGAAATTCAGGAAGCAAACTCAAATTCCAAATAGGAAAATTGGAATTGTAAATGTTATTGACCCCAAACTTGGAATACTGCTTTAGGGTGCTGGCTTTTCTGTTCACAATTCAACCCTCGGAAACTAAGCCCTGGTACAGCCCATTACTGTACCATTGTTCTGGTCCATCCCATTACTGTATCATTGCCCTGGTCCAACCCATTACTGTACCATTGTTCTGGTCCAACCCATTACTGTACCATTGTTCTGGTCCATATCATTGCCCTGGTCCAACCCATTACCGTACCATTGTTCTGGTCCAACCCATTACCGTATCACTGTTCTGGTCCATCCCATTACCGTACCATTGTTCTGGTCCATCCCATTACCGTACCATTGTTCTGGTCCAACCCATTACTGTACCATTGTTCTGGTCCAACCCATTACTGTACCATTGTTCTGGTCCAACCCATTACCGTACCATTGTTCTGGTCCATCCCATTACTGTACCATTGTTCTGGTCCAACCCATTACTGTACCATTGTTCTGGTCCAACCCATTACTGTACCATTGTTCTGGTCCAACCCATTACTGTACCATTGTTCTGGTCCAACCCATTACCGTACCATTGTTCTGGTCCAACCCATTACTGTACCATTGTTCTGGTCCAACCCATTACCGTACCATTGTTCTGGTCCAACCCATTACTGTACCATTGTTCTGGTCCAACCCATTACTGTACCATTGTTCTGGTCCAACCCATTACTGTACCATTGTTCTGGTCCAACCCATTACCGTACCATTGTTCTGGTCCAACCCATTACTGTACCATTGTTCTGGTCCAACCCATTACTGTACCATTGTTCTGGTCCAACCCATTACTGTACCATTGTTCTGGTCCATCCCATTACTGTACCATTGTTCTGGTCCAACCCATTACTGTACCATTGTTCTGGTCCAACCCATTACTGTACCATTGTTCTGGATGTCTGATGCTTCTCGGGTGCAGATTTCTGTCTCGTTGCTTTTCTCACTCTGTTTTTCTGTATATTGTATTGAGGCTTTTGATTAAATGCCCTTAAAATGAACAGTGATTTGATTTGATACCTAGATGAAAACCCACAACTGACCGTCTAAGTACAACGTCTTCCTTTTTCCCCTCCTCAGAGAGTTTGGCCAGCTGGCCTACGAGCTCCTAGACCAGTCCTATAAGCACGATGAGCAGGTGGCCATGAAACTACTGACCTATCAGCTGAAGAACTGGAGTAACTCCACCTGTCTGAAGCTGGCTGTAGCCGCCAAGCACAGAGACTTTATCGCCCACACCTGCAGTCAGATGCTACTTACTGATATGTGGATGGGATGTCTGAGAATGGGCAAGAGGAACGGGTTCAAGGTGGGTTCAACTCCCGTTTACCTGTGACTGTATTCACGATACATCACTGCCTCCTGTGCCTTATTGCTTTTATAAAAAACTGTTACCAACATACTAAAATAACAATGATTTACATATTCCCCCCCCCCCCCCCCCCCAAAAAAAAATATTTAGATAAGTCAATTCATAAAATGTCATTATTCCACCAGAAGATATAGTCCAGGCAAAAATCTGGATGTCATTTCTTTTGGTCATGTTGCTACAGACAGGACCCAGTCGTTAATTATTTTCTCATAGTTGCTATGCAAAAGGACTGATCATCCGTTCTAAACAAAATGGTTGCTATGCAGGCTGGATAATGTTCTTGTCACTTGCGAGCTTAAACTTAAGAACGGGAAGCATAGAAAATAGTACACATAGAACAGATCTACCGCGTCTTAGACTTGCTTTTAAGGAGAATGACAGATCTATAATCACATTTCTATTTGAATTTGGTCAAGTCTCCAAAAAGTGACATATTGCAGCTTTAGCATTAAGGTATACTCAATGTAAAGTATTTTAGTATACATGGTAAGACTTTACATTAAGGTATACTCAATGTAAAGCATTTGAGTATACTTGGTAAGACTTTACATTAAGGTATACTGAATGTAAAGCATTTGAGTATACTTGGTAAAACTTTACATTAAGGTATACTGAATGTAAAGCATTTGAGTATACTTGGTAAGACTTTACATTTAGGTATACTTTAAATGGGGTTTGCTAATTATTTATAAGGAGTTTAAAGCCCGTTAATAATTTGTTTATAGATGGTTTATAAATATGTAATACACTAATAACTGGTTGTGAATGTGTGGTTTTGTGTCATTTTGGTGCTTGAGACAAATAGCAATTCAACTGAAATCCTTCTTCTCATCTCTGTGACCCACAGGTGATATTTGGCATAATTTTCCCACCTTCGATTCTCCTCATGGATTTTCGACTTGGGGAAGAAGTGACATATCAAGCCCCAGCGGAGAACGAAGAAGCGAAGGACAAAGACGATGACAATAAATCCAGCAAGGTGAACACTGACAGTCAAGCATCTGATTGGTTGATTGATTGATTGATTGATTGATTGATTGGTCGGTCGGTCATCAGTGGATTGGTTGCTTGCTTGATTGGTTTATCTGTTTTTTTAATAATACTTAATACTACTTTACATTTAATACTACATTCAAATGTACTGTAAGTCCTGTATGTAAATTCATGACGGTTGTTTCTATCGACCATGCTTTCAGGAAGTGAATGCTGATGCAGTGTCCAGAAAGGGGGATGAAGAAGAAAGCACTGTAAAAAAGAGAAGAGTTCCAATCGGAGAGAAGATCTATGAATTTTACAACACTCCTTTCACCAAATTCTGGTTCAACACTGCAAGTAGACTTTTAATACAACTAAAAAAAGAAATGTTATTTAGGAAGTATTTCTCAACACCACACACTTTGAAATGTACTTTTGTGAAACCTTGATTTTGTTGTTTTGAAATGACTATCAGCACAGAGGTGACAAATAGACCTTACCCACAGATAATATAATACTATTTAATATAATGATAATATGATATCAACTAAAGGTGATATAAAGAATGTGTGATTATTGATCGAAGGCACTTTGTCTTGTGGCCTAAGACGCCACTGCTGCCCCCACCTCTGGTCTTGTGTACATGTTCTCCTAAAAGCTCCGAGCTCTTTTCATTGTCTCCTCAGATCTCCTACCTGGCCTACCTGTGTTTGTACAACTACATCATCCTGGTCAAGATGGAACGTTGGCCGTCCCTGCAGGAGTGGATCGTCATCTCTTACATCATCACTCTGGGAATGGAGAAAGTCAGACAGGTAACGTCTCACATCGTCACAGTCAGACAGGTAACGTCTCAGACAGGTAACGTCTCACATCATCACAGTCAGACAGGTAACATCTCAGACAGGTAACATCTCACATCATCACAGTCAGACAGGTAACATCTCAGACAGGTAACATCTCACATCATCACAGTCAGACAGGTAACGTCTCAGACAGGTAACATCTCACATCATCACAGTCAGACAGGTAACATCTCAGACAGGTAACATCTCACATCATCACAGTCAGACAGGTAACATCTCAGACAGGTAACATCTCACATCATCACAGTCAGACAGGTAACATCTCACATCATCACAGTCAGACAGGTAACATCTCAGACAGGTAACATCTCACATCATCACAGTCAGACAGGTAACATCTCACATCATCACAGTCAGACAGGTAACATCTCAGACAGGTAACATCTCACATCATCACAGTCAGACAGGTAACATCTCAGACAGGTAACATCTCACATCATCACAGTCTGACAGGTAATGTCTCACATCATCACAGTCAGACAGGTAACATCTCAGACAGGTAACATCTCACATCATCATAGTCAGACAGGTAACATCTCACATCATCATAGTCAGACAGGTAACATCTCACATCATCACCGTCAGACAGGTAACATCTCAGACAGGTAACATCTCACATCATCACAGTCAGACAGGTAACATCTCAGACAGGTAACATCTCACATCATCACAGTCAGACAGGTAACATCTCAGACAGGTAACATCTCACATCATCACAGTCAGACAGGTAACATCTCAGACAGGTAACATCTCACATCATCACAGTCAGACAGGTAACGTCTCAGACAGGTAACATCTCACATCATCACAGTCAGACAGGTAACATCTCAGACAGGTAACATCTCACATCATCACAGTCAGACAGGTAACATCTCACATCGTCACCCTGCGACTGGAGAAAATTAGAAAGGGAATGTCTACAACAATTCAAGAAAATGTACAGTATGTGGGGTCCTCAAGTTAAAAAAGGACCGGTGTGGGGTCCTCTAGTTAAAAAAGGACCTGTGTGGGGTCCTCCAGGAAAGAATGGGTCGATCTAGGGGTCTTATGCCCAGGCTGATTTCTCAGTTGTGATCCTAGTCCGTCCCTGCTGTTACTGCCCAATACAGATCCTGATGTCAGAGCCGGGGAAGCTGAAGCAGAAGATCAACGTTTGGGCCGAAGAGTACTGGAACATCACAGACGCGGCGGCCATCTTTACCTTCCTCCTGGGCCTGATGCTGAGGCTGCAGAACGAGCCCCTGTTGGGCATCGGACGGGTCATCTACTGCGTGGATATTATCTTCTGGTACATCAGGGTGCTCGACATCTTCGGGGTCAACAAGTACCTGGGACCCTACGTCATGATGATCGGGAAAATGGTGAGGCTTTGGTTTGGTTTTGACTTGGCTGGCTATTGTAATATGTAATGTGTATATACACTGCTCAAGAAAATAAAGGGAACACTTAAACAACACAATGTAACTCCAACTCAATCACACTTCTGTGAAATCAAACTGTCCACTTAGGAAGCAACACTGATTGACAATACATTTCACATGCTGTTGTGAAAATGGAATAGACAACAGGTGGAAATTATAGGCAATTAGCAAGACACCCCCAATAAAGAAGTGGTTCTGCAGGTGGGGACCACAGACCACTTCTCAGTTCCTATGCTTCCTGGCTGATGTTTTGGTCACTTTTGAATGCTGGCGGTGCTTTCACTCTAGTGGTAGCATGAGACGGAGTCTACTACCCACACAAGTGGCTCAGGTAGTGCAGCTCATCCAGGATGGCACATCAATGCGAGCTGTGGCAAGAAGGTTTGCTGTGTCTGTCAGCGTAGTGTCCAGAGCATGGAGGCGCTACCAGGAGACAGGCCAGTACATCAGGAGACGTGGAGGAGGCCGTAGGAGGGCAACAACCCAGCAGCAGGACCGCTACCTCCGCCTTTGTGCAAGGAGGAGCAGGAGGAGCACTGCCAGAGCCCTGCAAAATGACCTCCAGCAGGCCACAAATGTGCATGTGTCTGCTCAAACGGTCAGAAACAGACTCCATGAGGGTGGTATGAGGGCCCGACGTCCACAGGTGGGGGTTGTGCTTACAGCCCAACCAGGACGTTTGGCATTTGCCAGAGAACACCAAGATTGGCAAATTCGCCACTGGCGCCCTGTGCTCTTCACAGATGAAAGCAGGTTCACACTGAGCACATGTGACAGACGTGACAGAGTCTGGAGACGCCGTGGAAAACGTTCTGCTGCCTGCAACATCCTCCAGCATGACCGGTTTGGCGGTGGGCCAGTCATGGTGTGGGGTGGCATTTCTTTGGGGTGCCGCACAGCCCTCCATGTGCTCGCCAGAGGTAGCCTGACTGCCATTAGGTACCGAGATGAGATCCTCAGACCCCTTGTGAGACCATATGCTGGTGCGGTTGGCCCTGGGTTCCTCCTAATGCAAGACCTCATGTGGCTGGAGTGTGTCAGCAGTTCCTGCAAGAGGAAGGCATTGATGCTATGGACTGGCCCGCCTGTTCCCCAGACCTGAATCCAATTGAGCACATCTGGGACATCATGTCTCGCTCCATCCACCAACGCCACGTTGCACCACAGACTGTCCAGGAGTTGGCGGATGCTTTAGTCCAGGTCTGGGAGGAGATCCCTCAGGAGACCATCCGCCACCTCATCAGGAGCATGCCCAGGCGTTGTAGGGAGGTCATACAGGCACGTGGAGGCCACACACACTACTGAGCCTCATTTTGACTTGTTTTAAGGACATTACATCAAAGTTGGATCAGCCTGTAGTGTGGTTTTCCACTTTAATTTTGAGTGTGACTCCAAATCCAGACCTCCATGGGTTGATAAATTGGATTTCCATTGATTATTTTTGTGTGATTTTGTTGTCAACACATTCAATTATGTAAAGAAAAAAGTAATTAATAAGATTATTTATTTCATTCAGATCTAGGATGTGTTGTTTAAGTGTTCCCTTTATTTTTTGGAGCAGTATTTATATATATATATATATGCTGTTTATACAGGTAACTGCCAAAAATACAGGAAACACCAACATTAAGTGTGTTAATGGGGCGTTGGGTCTCCACCAGTCAGAACGGCTTCAATGCACCTTGTCATAGATTCTACAAGTGTCTGGAACTCTATTGGAGGGATGTGACACCAGTCTTCCACAAGAAATTCCATCATTTGGTGTTTTGTTGATGGTGGAAAATGCTGTCTCAGGCTCCACTCCAGAATCTCCCAGAAGTGTTCAATTGGGTTGAGATCTGGTGACTGAAACGGCCATGGCATATGGTTTACATCGTTTTCATACTCATTGAATCATTCAGTGACCACTCCTGCCTTGTGGATGGGGGCATCGTTATCCTATAGGGGCATAGACATGGTAGCCAAAATAATGGCATGCCCAGCCTTATCATACATGACCCTAAGCATAATGGGATGTAAAGTGATTAATTCCCTCAGGAACCAGAACTGTGTGGAAGCACCACAACATATGTGCCCTGTCTATGTTGTGCTCTTAGCTAGAGTAGATGTCTCTTGATCTAAAGTTTGAATTATAAATGAAGTGGGTAGTACCTCTAATAATCTAGGTCTTGATTGACAAGTCAAATCAGTCCCACATTAAGTCAGTAAGAGTCCTTTGCATTACCAATGATTGACCATGCCTGACATTTTCTTTCTGCTTTTCTCCAGATATACTTTGTGATTAACGTGTGGGTGTTCTATGTTCTAGAATCTAGATGATTGACATGCTATGTTTTATGTTCTATGTTCTGGAATCTAGATGATTGGCATGCTGTGTTCTATGTTCTGGAATCTAGATGATTGACATGTTGTGTTCTATGTCCTCCAGATGATTGACATGCTGTGTTCTATGTTCTAGAATCTAGATGATTGACATGTTGTGTTCTATGTTCTAGAATCTAGATGACTGACATGTTGTGTTCTATGTTCTAGAATCTAGATGACTGACATGTTGTGTTCTATGTCCTCCAGATGATTGACATGTTGTGTTCTATGTTCTAGAATCTAGATGATTGACATGTTGTGTTCTATGTTCTAGAATCTAGATGACTGACATGTTGTGTTCTATGTCCTCCAGATGATGTGACATGTTGTGTTCTATGTTCTAGAATCTAGATGATTGACATGTTGTGTTCTATGTTCTAGAATCTAGATGACTGACATGTTGTGTTCTATGTCCTCCAGATGATGTGACATGTTGTGTTCTATGTTCTAGAATCTAGATGATTGTCATGTTGTGTTCTATGTTCTAGAATCTAGATGATTGACATGTAGTGTTCTATGTTCTAGAATCTAGATGACTGACATGTTGTGTTCTATGTCCTCCAGATGACTGACATGTTGTGTTCTATGTCCTCAAGATGATGTGACATGTTGTGTTCTATGTTCTAGAATCTAGATTATTGACATGTTGTGTTCTATGTTCTAGAATCAAGATGATGTGACATGTGTTCTATGTTCTAGAATCTAGTTGACTGACATGTTGTGTTCTATGTCCTCCAGATGATGTGACATGTTGTGTTCTATGTCCTCCAGATGGTTGACATGTTGTGTTCTATGTCCTCCAGATGGTTGACATGTTGTGTTCTATGTCCTCCAGATGATGTGACATGTTGTGTTCTATGTCCTCCAGATGGTTGACATGTTGTGTTCTATGTCCTCCAGATTATGTGACATGTTGTGTTCTATGTCCTCCAGATGGTTGACATGTTGTGTTCTATGTCCTCCAGATGATGTGACATGTTGTGTTCTATGTCCTCCAGATGGTTGACATGTTGTGTTCTATGTCCTCCAGATGATGTGACATGTTGTGTTCTATGTCCTCCAGATGACTGACATGTTGTGTTCTATGTCCTTCAGATGGTTGACATGTTGTGTTCTATGTCCTCCAGATGATGTGACATGTTGTGTTCTATGTCCTCCAGATGATGGGACATGTTGTGTTCTATGTCCTCCAGATGACTGACATGTTGTGTTCTATGTCCTCCAGATGACTGACATGTTGTGTTCTATGTCCTCCAGATGATGGGACATGTTGTGTTCTATGTCCTCCAGATGACTGACATGTTGTGTTCTATGTCCTCCAGATGATGTCCATGTTGTGTTCTATGTCCTCCAGATGACTGACATGTTGTGTTCTATGTCCTCCAGATGATGTCCATGTTGTGTTCTATGTCCTCCAGATGATGTCCATGTTGTGTTCTATGTCCTCCAGATGGTTGACATGTTGTGTCCTATGTCCTCCAGATGACTGACATGTTGTGTTCTATGTCCTCCAGATGATGTGACATGTTGTGTTCTATGTCCTCCAGATGACTGCCATGTTGTGTTCTATGTCCTCCAGATGATGTGACATGTTATGTTCTATGTCCTCCAGATGATGTGACATGTTGTGTTCTATGTCCTCCAGATGATGGGACATGTATGTTGTGTTCTATGTCCTCCAGATGGTAGACATGTTGTGTTCTATGTCCTCCAGATGACTGACATGTTGTGTTCTATGTCCTCCAGATGATGGGACATGTTGTGTTCTATGTCCTCCAGATGACTGACATGTTGTGTTCTATGTCCTCCAGATGATGTCCATGTTGTGTTCTATGTCCTCCAGATGACTGACATGTTGTGTTCTATGTCCTCCAGATGATGTCCATGTTGTGTTCTATGTCCTCCAGATAATGTCCATGTTGTGTTCTATGTCCTCCAGATGGTTGACATGTTGTGTCCTATGTCCTCCAGATGACTGACATGTTGTGTTCTATGTCCTCCAGATGATGTGACATGTTGTGTTCTATGTCCTCCAGATGATGTGACATGTTATGTTCTATGTCCTCCAGATGATGTGACATGTTGTGTTCTATGTCCTCCAGATGATGGGACATGTTGTGTTCTATGTCCTCCAGATGGTAGACATGTTGTGTTCTATGTCCTCCAGATGACTGACATGTTGTGTTCTATGTCCTCCAGATGACTGACATGTTGTGTTCTATGTCCTCCAGATGATGGGACATGTTGTGTTCTATGTCCTCCAGATGACTGACATGTTGTGTTCTATGTCCTCCAGATGATGTGACATGTTGTGTTCTATGTCCTCCAGATGATGGGACATGTTGTGTTCTATGTCCTCCAGATGATGTGAAATGTTGTGTTCTATGGCCTCCAGATGATGTGACATGTTGTGTTCTATGTCCTCCAGATGATGGGACATGTTGTGTTCTATGTCCTCCAGATGATGGGACATGTTGTGTTCTATGTCCTCCAGATGATGTCCATGTTGTGTTCTATGTCCTCCAGATGATGTGACATGTTGTGCTCTATGTCCTCCAGATGGTTGACATGTTGTACTTCGTGGTGATCATGCTGGTGGTGTTGATGAGTTTCGGCGTGGCGCGGCAGGCCATCCTGCACCCTGATGAGATCCCAACATGGCGTCTGGCCAGGAACATCTTCTACATGCCTTACTGGATGATCTATGGCGAAGTGTTCGCTGACTCCATAGACCGTAAGAGTAGCATTAATAGTAAGATTATGTTT
>NC_138316.1:50617500-50665000 GCF_965601325.2 Salmo salar | reverse complement strand
CCCGGCACCAGCGTGTGATGTGTGTTTCTCTGTCTGACAGAGCTGCTGCTGAATGCTGAGGAGCTGAAGGCTCTGTATGAGTTTGAGGAGCAGTGTGTGGAGGAGTATTTCAGAGAGAAGGAGGACGAGGAGCAGTCATCTAGCAACGAACGCATCAGGGTCACATCTGAGAGGTCTGAGACCGGACAGCTATGGTCTTCCCTCTTTGGGGGGGGGGGGGGACTACTTACATTTAAGTTAGCCTTGTAGAACCGTCTCAGTATTCACTACAGTTATTCATAGTTAGCAGTAAATCCCCCACAATACATTTGGTGTAATCGGCAGGGTGAGTTAAACAAATCCAATGAAAGAGTTCTGGCATTGTTGACTCTCTCTCTCTCCTCTCAGGGTGGAGAACATGGCGATGCGTCTGGAGGAGGTGAACGAGAGGGAGCACTCCATGAAGGCTTCCCTGCAGACGGTGGACCTTCGGCTGGGTCAGCTGGAGGAGATCTCTGGACGTATGATGAATGCCCTGGAGAAGCTGGCCGGGGTGGACCACAACGACCTGGTCAGGACCCACTCTGGGGTCTCCTCAGTCTGCGACCCGTCCTCGCTGCTCCGCCACAGCTCCATCAACAGGTTAAATAACTTCTTTAATGACTCCAGATGAGAAAGACTGAATGGTCGGCTCATTCATGTACAGTACAGTAGTCTAGTGTTTATGGACGATGTGAGGATGATATGTACTGATTATATATCTGTCTGTGTGTCTGTGTGTCTGTCCATCAGCTCTGACGGCTACAGTCTATACCGGTACCACCTGGAGATGGGAGATGACACCCGCTCCGAGGCTGGGGACATCAAGAGCCCTGAGAGGAAAGGGAGCCAGAGGAAAGGGAGCATGAGGAAGATGGTCGAGAGGAAAGGGAGTATGAGAGAAACTCCGACCCTCACCACAGCCTCTGTGAAGGAGTATGGGGCCACGTTAGACGTGGTGGGGCCCAGAGAGAGGAATCATTCCAGCTCCAGTGTCTCTGTCTGCGAAGGTGCGAAGGAAACCCCAGCCCAGAGGCCTGAGGCTCCTACAGAGCCTTCTCCACAGCCCAGCCCTGCAGCCTCGATGGACGCAGCCCTGGAGAAGGCAGGAGTGACCATGGAGAAGATCAAGCTAGAAGCAGCCATCTCATACCCTCTGGAGAGGGGCAGGTCCCTGCAGTACCAGACACCAGAGACCCACAGTGACTGTCTCACCTCCAGGCCCAGATCCAGGAGCACTATGGTGTACAACCCAGCCGATGGGGGAGATGAGGGGGCTACCTGGGCCACAGACGTCAACAACCCCCTCACAGGGGAGCAGGAAACGGTTACCTCCAGATCTCCAACCATGGGTCACTGGGCAGCGCGCTTCGAGTACAAAGTCCACCCCTGCCCGTTCGGCCACATGCCCAAAGTCTCCATGGAGAAGCTAGTCCCCACCACCACCCATACAAAGGACGAGGCAGAGGTCAAAGAGACAACGGCAGACAGGGAACCACAGGAGCCAGGGAAGAGCCAGCCAGAGAGCAACCAAGATGGAGGTGAGGAGAAGCAGGAAGCGGAGGCTAAAGATACTAGTGAAGGCCTTCTGCTTGTGGCAGAGGACAGGATGTATCCATCACTGAGGTCTAAGAGCCTGAACACCAACCCCAGGAAAGTGAAGGCCGGAGGGGACTGGGCGCAGAGAACCAAGTCAGCCAGTAGTGTTAAAGACCTAACAGCTATGTTTGGAGGGACTGGGGAGACAGAGACAGAGGTAGAGACTGACAGACAGTGTTAAAGACCTAACAGCTATGTTAGGAAGGACTGGGGAGACAGAGGTAGAGACTGACAGACAGTGTTAAAGACCTAACAGCTATGTTTGGAGGGGCTGGGGAGACAGAGACAGAGGTAGAGACTGACAGACAGTGTTAAAGACCTAACAGCTATGTTAGGAGGGACTGGGGAGACAGAGGTAGAGACTGACAGACAGTGTTAAAGACCTAACAGCTATGTTAGGAAGGACTGGGGAGACAGAGGTAGAGACTGACAGACAGTGTTAAAGACCTAACAGCTATGTTTGGAGGGACTGGGGAGACAGAGACAGAGGTAGAGACTGACAGACAGTGTTAAAGACCTAACAGCTATGTTTGGAGGGGCTGGGGAGACAGAGACAGAGGTAGAGACTGACAGACAGTGTTAAAGACCTAACAGCTATGTTAGGAGGGACTGGGGAGACAGAGACAGAGGTAGAGACTGACAGACAGTGTTAAAGACCTAACAGCTATGTTAGGAAGGACTGGGGAGACAGAGGTAGAGACTGACAGACAGTGTTAAAGACCTAACAGCTATGTTAGGAGGGGCTGGGGAGACAGAGACAGAGGTAGAGACTGACAGACAGTGTTAAAGACCTAACAGCTATGTTAGGAGGGACTGGGGAGACAGAGACAGAGGTAGAGACTGACAGACAGTGTTAAAGACCTAACAGCTATGTTAGGAAGGACTGGGGAGACAGAGGTAGAGACTGACAGACAGTGTTAAAGACCTAACAGCTATGTTAGGAGGGGCTGGGGAGACAGAGACAGAGGTAGAGACTGACAGACAGTGTTAAAGACCTAACAGCTATGTTAGGAGGGACTGGGGAGACAGAGACAGAGGTAGAGACTGACAGACAGTGTTAAAGACCTAACAGCTATGTTAGGAGGGACTGGGGAGACAGAGACAGAGGTAGAGACTGACAGACAGTGTTAAAGACCTAACAGCTATGTTAGGAAGGACTGGGGAGACAGAGACAGAGGTAGAGACTGACAGACAGTGTTAAAGACCTAACAGCTATGTTTGGAGGGACTGGGGAGACAGAGACAGAGGTAGAGACTGACAGACAGTGTTAAAGACCTAACAGCTATGTTAGGAAGGACTGGGGAGACAGAGACAGAGGTAGAGACTGACAGACAGTATTAAAGACCTAACAGCTATGTTAGGAGGGCCTGGGGAGACAGAGGTAGAGACTGACAGACAGTGTTAAAGACCTAACAGCTATGTTAGGAAGGACTGGGGAGACAGAGGTAGAGACTGACAGACAGTGTTAAAGACCTAACAGCTATGTTAGGAAGGACTGGGGAGACAGAGACAGAGGTAGAGACTGACAGACAGTGTTAAAGACCTAACAGCTATGTTAGGAGGGACTGGGGAGACAGAGACAGAGGTAGAGACTGACAGACAGTGTTAAAGACCTAACAGCTATGTTAGGAGGGACTGGGGAGACAAAGACAGAGGTAGAGACTGACAGACAGTGTTAAAGACCTAACAGCTATGTTAGGAAGGACTGGGGAGACAGAGGTAGAGACTGACAGACAGTGTTAAAGACCTAACAGCTATGTTAGGAGGGGCTGGGGAGACAGAGACAGAGGTAGAGACAGACAGACAGTGTTAAAGACCTAACAGCTATGTTAGGAAGGACTGGGGAGACAGAGACAGAGGTAGAGACTGACAGACAGTGTTAAAGACCTAACAGCTATGTTTGGAGGGGCTGGGGAGACAGAGACAGAGGTAGAGACTGACAGACAGTGTTAAAGACCTAACAGCTATGTTTGGAGGGGCTGGGGAGACAGAGGTAGAGACTGACAGACAGTGTTAAAGACCTAACAGCTATGTTAGGAAGGACTGGGGAGACAGAGGTAGAGACTGACAGACAGTGTTAAAGACCTAACAGCTATGTTAGGAAGGACTGGGGAGACAAAGACAGAGGTAGAGACTGACAGACAGTGTTAAAGACCTAACAGCTATGTTAGGAAGGACTGGGGAGACAGAGACAGAGGTAGAGACTGACAGACAGTGTTAAAGACCTAACAGCTATGTTAGGAGGGACTGGGGAGACAGAGGTAGAGACTGACAGACAGTGTTAAAGACCTAACAGCTATGTTAGGAGGGACTGGGGAGACAGAGACAGAGGTAGAGACTGACAGACAGTGTTAAAGACCTAACAGCTATGTTAGGAAGGACTGGGGAGACAGAGACAGAGGTAGAGACTGACAGACAGTGTTAAAGACCTAACAGCTATGTTTGGAGGGCCTGGGGAGACAGAGGTAGAGACTGACAGACAGTGTTAAAGACCTAACAGCTATGTTAGGAGGGACTGGGGAGACAGAGGTAGAGACTGACAGACAGTGTTAAAGACCTAACAGCTATGTTTCGAGGGACTGGGGAGACAGAGACAGAGGTAGAGACTGACAGACAGTGTTAAAGACCTAACAGCTATGTTAGGAAGGACTGGGGAGACAGAGACAGAGGTAGAGACTGACAGACAGTGTTAAAGACCTAACAGCTATGTTAGGAAGGACTGGGGAGACAGAGACAGAGGTAGAGACTGACAGACAGTGTTAAAGACCTAACAGCTATGTTAGGAAGGACTGGGGAGACAAAGACAGAGGTAGAGACTGACAGACAGTGTTAAAGACCTAACAGCTATGTTAGGAGGGACTGGGGAGACAGAGACAGAGGTAGAGACTGACAGACAGTGTTAAAGACCTAACAGCTATGTTAGGAGGGACTGGGGAGACAGAGACAGAGGTAGAGACTGACAGACAGTGTTAAAGACCTAACAGCTATGTTAGGAAGGACTGGGGAGACAGAGACAGAGGTAGAGACTGACAGACAGTGTTAAAGACCTAACAGCTATGTTAGGAAGGACTGGGGAGACAGAGGTAGAGACTGACAGACAGTGTTAAAGACCTAACAGCTATGTTAGGAAGGACTGGGGAGACAGAGACAGAGGTAGAGACTGACAGACAGTGTTAAAGACCTAATAGCTATGTTAGGAAGGACTGGGGAGACAGAGACAGAGGTAGAGACTGACAGACAGTGTTAAAGACCTAACAGCTATGTTTGGAGGGACTGGGGAGACAGAGACAGAGGTAGAGACTGACAGACAGTGTTAAAGACCTAACAGCTATGTTAGGAGGGACTGGGGAGACAGAGGTAGAGACTGACAGACAGTGTTAAAGACCTAACAGCTATGTTAGGAGGGACTGGGGAGACAGAGGTAGAGACTGACAGACAGTGTTAAAGACCTAACAGCTATGTTAGGAGGGACTGGGGAGACAGAGACAGAGGTAGAGACTGACAGACAGTGTTAAAGACCTAACAGCTATGTTTGGAGGGGCTGGGGAGACAGAGGTAGAGACTGACAGACAGTGTTAAAGACCTAACAGCTATGTTAGGAGGGACTGGGGAGACAGAGGTAGAGACTGACAGACAGTGTTAAAGACCTAACAGCTATGTTAGGAGGGACTGGGGAGACAGAGACAGAGGTAGAGACTGACAGACAGTGTTAAAGACCTAACAGCTATGTTTGGAGGGCCTGGGGAGACAGAGGTAGAGACTGACAGACAGTGTTAAAGACCTAACAGCTATGTTAGGAGGGACTGGGGAGACAGAGGTAGAGACTGACAGACAGTGTTAAAGACCTAACAGCTATGTTTCGAGGGACTGGGGAGACAGAGACAGAGGTAGAGACTGACAGACAGTGTTAAAGACCTAACAGCTATGTTAGGAAGGACTGGGGAGACAGAGACAGAGGTAGAGACTGACAGACAGTGTTAAAGACCTAACAGCTATGTTAGGAAGGACTGGGGAGACAGAGACAGAGGTAGAGACTGACAGACAGTGTTAAAGACCTAACAGCTATGTTAGGAAGGACTGGGGAGACAAAGACAGAGGTAGAGACTGACAGACAGTGTTAAAGACCTAACAGCTATGTTAGGAGGGACTGGGGAGACAGAGACAGAGGTAGAGACTGACAGACAGTGTTAAAGACCTAACAGCTATGTTAGGAGGGACTGGGGAGACAGAGACAGAGGTAGAGACTGACAGACAGTGTTAAAGACCTAACAGCTATGTTAGGAAGGACTGGGGAGACAGAGACAGAGGTAGAGACTGACAGACAGTGTTAAAGACCTAACAGCTATGTTAGGAAGGACTGGGGAGACAGAGGTAGAGACTGACAGACAGTGTTAAAGACCTAACAGCTATGTTAGGAAGGACTGGGGAGACAGAGACAGAGGTAGAGACTGACAGACAGTGTTAAAGACCTAATAGCTATGTTAGGAAGGACTGGGGAGACAGAGACAGAGGTAGAGACTGACAGACAGTGTTAAAGACCTAACAGCTATGTTTGGAGGGACTGGGGAGACAGAGACAGAGGTAGAGACTGACAGACAGTGTTAAAGACCTAACAGCTATGTTAGGAGGGACTGGGGAGACAGAGGTAGAGACTGACAGACAGTGTTAAAGACCTAACAGCTATGTTAGGAGGGACTGGGGAGACAGAGGTAGAGACTGACAGACAGTGTTAAAGACCTAACAGCTATGTTAGGAGGGACTGGGGAGACAGAGACAGAGGTAGAGACTGACAGACAGTGTTAAAGACCTAACAGCTATGTTTGGAGGGGCTGGGGAGACAGAGGTAGAGACTGACAGACAGTGTTAAAGACCTAACAGCTATGTTAGGAGGGACTGGGGAGACAGAGGTAGAGACTGACAGACAGTGTTAAAGACCTAACAGCTATGTTAGGAGGGACTGGGGAGACAGAGACAGAGGTAGAGACTGACAGACAGTGTTAAAGACCTAACAGCTATGTTTGGAGGGACTGGGGAGACAGAGACAGAGGTAGAGACTGACAGACAGTGTTAAAGACCTAACAGCTATGTTAGGAGGGACTGGGGAGACAGAGGTAGAGACTGACAGACAGTGTTAAAGACCTAACAGCTATGTTAGGAAGGACTGGGGAGACAGAGGTAGAGACTGACAGACAGTGTTAAAGACCTAACAGCTTTGTTAGGAAGGACTGGGGAGACAAAGACAGAGGTAGAGACTGACAGACAGTGTTAAAGACCTAACAGCTATGTTAGGAAGGACTGGGGAGACAGAGACAGAGGTAGAGACTGACAGACAGTGTTAAAGACCTAACAGCTATGTTAGGAAGGACTGGGGAGACAGAGGTAGAGACTGACAGACAGTGTTAAAGACCTAACAGCTATGTTAGGAAGGACTGGGGAGACAGAGACAGAGGTAGAGACTGACAGACAGTGTTAAAGACCTAACAGCTATGTTAGGAGGGACTGGGGAGACAGAGGTAGAGACTGACAGACAGTGTTAAAGACCTAACAGCTATGTTTGGAGGGGCTGGGGAGACAGAGACAGAGGTAGAGACTGACAGACAGTGTTAAAGACCTAACAGCTATGTTTGGAGGGGCTGGGGAGACAGAGACAGAGGTAGAGACTGACAGACAGTGTTAAAGACCTAACAGCTATGTTTGGAGGGACTGGGGAGACAGAGACAGAGGTAGAGACTGACAGACAGTGTTAAAGACCTAACAGCTATGTTTGGAGGGACTGGGGAGACAGAGACAGAGACTGACAGACAGTGTTAAAGACCTAACAGCTATGTTAGGAAGGACTGGGGAGACAGAGACAGAGACTGACAGACAGTGTTAAAGACCTAACAGCTATGTTAGGAGGGGCTGGGGAGACAGAGACAGAGGTAGAGACTGACAGACAGTGTTAAAGACCTAACAGCTATGTTTGGAGGGGCTGGCGAGACAGAGACAGAGGTAGAGACTGACAGACAGTGTTAAAGACCTAACAGCTATGTTTGGAGGGGCTGGGGAGACAGAGACAGAGGTAGAGACTGACAGACAGTGTTAAAGACCTAACAGCTATGTTTGGAGGGGCTGGGGAGACAGAGACAGAGGTAGAGACTGACAGACAGTGTTAAAGACCTAACAGCTATGTTAGGAGGGGCTGGGGAGACAGAGACAGAGGTAGAGACTGACAGACAGTGTTAAAGACCTAACAGCTATGTTTGGAGGGGCTGGGGAGACAGAGACAGAGGTAGAGACTGACAGACAGTGTTAAAGACCTAACAGCTATGTTTGGAGGGGCTGGGGAGACAGAGACAGAGGTAGAGACTGACAGACAGTGTTAAAGACCTAACAGCTATGTTTGGAGGGGCTGGGGAGACAGAGACAGAGGTAGAGACTGACAGACAGTGTTAAAGACCTAACAGCTATGTTTGGAGGGGCTGGGGAGACAGAGACAGAGGTAGAGACTGACAGACAGTGTTAAAGACCTAACAGCTATGTTAGGAAGGACTGGGGAGACAGAGACAGAGGTAGAGACTACCAGACAGTGTTAAAGACCTAACAGCTATGTTAGGAAGGACTGGGGAGACAAAGAGAGGTAGAGACTGACAGACAGTGTTAAAGACCTAACAGCTATGTTAGGAAGGACTGGGGAGACAAAGACAGAGGTAGAGACTGACAGACAGTGTTAAAGACCTAACAGCTATGTTTGGAGGGCCTGGGGAGACAGAGACAGAGGTAGAGACTGACAGACAGTGTTAAAGACCTAACAGCTATGTTAGGAAGGACTGGGGAGACAGAGGTAGAGACTGACAGACAGTGTTAAAGACCTAACAGCTATGTTAGGAAGGACTGGGGAGACAAAGACAGAGGTAGAGACTGACAGACAGTGTTAAAGACCTAACAGCTATGTTAGGAAGGACTGGGGAGACAGAGACAGAGGTAGAGACTGACAGACAGTGTTAAAGACCTAACAGCTATGTTAGGAAGGACTGGGGAGACAGAGGTAGAGACTGACAGACAGTGTTAAAGACCTAACAGCTATGTTAGGAAGGACTGGGGAGACAGAGACAGAGGTAGAGACTGACAGACAGTGTTAAAGACCTAACAGCTATGTTAGGAAGGACTGGGGAGACAGAGACAGAGGTAGAGACTGACAGACAGTGTTAAAGACCTAACAGCTATGTTAGGAGGGACTGGGGAGACAGAGGTAGAGACTGACAGACAGTGTTAAAGACCTAACAGCTATGTTAGGAAGGACTGGGGAGACAGAGGTAGAGACTGACAGACAGTGTTAAAGACCTAACAGCTATGTTAGGAAGGACTGGGGAGACAGAGGTAGAGACTGACAGACAGTGTTAAAGACCTAACAGCTATGTTAGGAAGGACTGGGGAGACAGAGACAGAGGTAGAGACTGACAGACAGTGTTAAAGACCTAACAGCTATGTTAGGAAGGACTGGGGAGACAGAGACAGAGGTAGAGACTGACAGAAAAAACAAAAAGCCTCAAAGACAGAACACCTGTGACTTCTGATGATGTCTGACTGGCATGACTCACTGTGGAATGGAATGAACTAGCCAATGGTGTGTGGTAGAACTGAGCAGTACTGAACGACTTACTGTCTGAGACCCAGCAACGTTGCATATCTTGGTTTTTCCAATTCATTCCAGTTGATGGGGACAGCTTTGAGCGAGCGAATGGCGAAAGTGCAACGATTATTGAGTTGTTGTTAAAAATCTTTATTGTATTAAATGTATTTCATGTAACATAACATTGCAGATACAGACAGCCATCTGATAAAGATAAGGGATATTTGCATTAATCTAAAATGGAAATCATTACACAAACAAGGTAAGAGACAAGGCATAGTTTTTCCAAACGTTTGCTTGATCCTTAAAAATTGGTAAAAAAGGGACAGTTATAATGACCTCTGTGTAACACAGATTGAATAACATTGAATTCTGAAATAAAAAATGTAATTATTTGAATTACCCGTGTGTCGATTATCAGCATGTTGGTCTATCTGTGAGTTAAACTGTTGTAACAGTGCCCTCTATAGCTCAGCTGAGGAAAACAAAGGACCTCATTACGTCAACAATCCACATGGGAAGAACATACAGCAGGGATGGTCAGCTCCAGTCCTCGGGGACTGATTTATGACACACTTTTGCCCCAGTCCAAACTGGTGAACCAGACTCTAAGAATCTAATAATCATGGGTCGCGTTTCCCTATCCAGGTGTTGTAATATCTGATATGTGTCAGCAACGTCTGAGCCGGGGAACACAGCCAAAGTCTGCGGTTTAGAATGCAATTAGTTGAATCAAGTCTCAGATCCACAAAGCATCTCAGAAAAGGCCTATGAATCCTGTTAAAACCTGTTTTAAGACAACAACAACAAAAACAAACTCCCAGCTCAGAGTAGGTTTTAGGATGTTAAGACACTGCTCAGAGTAGGTTTTAGGATGTTAAGACACAGCTCAGAGTAGGTTTTAGGATGTTAAGACACTGCTCAGAGTAGGTTTTAGGATGTTAAGACACAGCTCAGAGTAGGTTTTAGGATGTTAAGACACAGCTCAGAGTAGGTTTTAGGATGTTAAGACACTACTCAGAGTAGGTTTTAGGATGTTAAGACACTGCTCAGTGTAGGTTTTAGGATGTTAAGACACTACTCAGAGTAGGTTTTAGGATGATGTTAAGACACTGCTCAGAGTAGGTTTTAGGATGTTAAGACACTACTCAGAGTAGGTTTTAGGATGATGTTAAGACACTGCTCAGAGTAGGTTTTAGGATGTTAAGACACTGCTCAGAGTAGGTTTTAGGATGATGTTAAGACACTGCTCAGAGTAGGTTTTAGGATGTTAAGACAGTTTTAGGATGTTAAGACACTGCTCAGAGTAGGTTTTAGGATGTTAAGACACTGCTCAGAGTAGGTTTTAGGATGTTAAGACACTGCTCAGAGTAGGTTTTAGGATGTTAAGACACTGCTCAGAGTAGGTTTTAGGATGTTAAGACACTACTCAGAGTAGGTTTTAGGATGTTA
The DNA here is from genome assembly GCF_965601325.2 of Salmo salar. Taxonomy (NCBI): domain Eukaryota; kingdom Metazoa; phylum Chordata; class Actinopteri; order Salmoniformes; family Salmonidae; genus Salmo; species Salmo salar. Next base: position 50,654,319 of record NC_138316.1, on the reverse strand, counting down.
AGACACTACTCAGAGTAGGTTTTAGGATGTTAAGACACTACTCAGAGTAGGTTTTAGGATGTTAAGACACTACTCAGAGTAGGTTTTAGGATGATGTTAAGACACTGCTCAGAGTAGGTTTTAGGATGTTAAGACACTGCTCAGAGTAGGTTTTAGGATGTTAAGACACTACTCAGAGTAGGTTTTAGGATGTTAAGACAGCTCAGAGTAGGTTTTAGGATGATGTTAAGACACTGCTCAGAGTAGGTTTTAGGATGATGTTAAGACACTGCTCAGAGTAGGTTTTAGGATGTTAAGACACTGCTCAGAGTAGGTTTTAGGATGTTAAGACACTGCTCAGAGTAGGTTTTAGGATGTTAAGACACTGCTCAGAGTAGGTTTTAGGATGATGTTAAGACACAGCTCAGAGTAGGTTTTAGGATGTTAAGACACTGCTCAGAGTAGGTTTTAGGATGTTAAGACACTGCTCAGAGTAGGTTTTAGGATGTTAAGACACAGCTCAGAGTAGGTTTTAGGATGTTAAGACACAGCTCAGAGTAGGTTTTAGGATGTTAAGACACTACTCAGAGTAGGTTTTAGGATGTTAAGACACTGCTCAGTGTAGGTTTTAGGATGTTAAGACACTACTCAGAGTAGGTTTTAGGATGATGTTAAGACACTGCTCAGAGTAGGTTTTAGGATGTTAAGACACTACTCAGAGTAGGTTTTAGGATGATGTTAAGACACTGCTCAGAGTAGGTTTTAGGATGTTAAGACACTGCTCAGAGTAGGTTTTAGGATGTTAAGACACTGCTCAGAGTAGGTTTTAGGATGATGTTAAGACACTGCTCAGAGTAGGTTTTAGGATGTTAAGACAGTTTTAGGATGTTAAGACACTGCTCAGAGTAGGTTTTAGGATGTTAAGACACTGCTCAGAGTAGGTTTTAGGATGTTAAGACACTGCTCAGAGTAGGTTTTAGGATGTTAAGACACTGCTCAGAGTAGGTTTTAGGATGTTAAGACACTACTCAGAGTAGGTTTTAGGATGTTAAGACACTACTCAGAGTAGGTTTTAGGATGTTAAGACACTACTCAGAGTAGGTTTTAGGATGTTAAGACACTACTCAGAGTAGGTTTTAGGATGATGTTAAGACACTGCTCAGAGTAGGTTTTAGGATGTTAAGACACTGCTCAGAGTAGGTTTTAGGATGTTAAGACACTACTCAGAGTAGGTTTTAGGATGTTAAGACAGCTCAGAGTAGGTTTTAGGATGATGTTAAGACACTGCTCAGAGTAGGTTTTAGGATGATGTTAAGACACTGCTCAGAGTAGGTTTTAGGATGTTAAGACACTGCTCAGAGTAGGTTTTAGGATGTTAAGACACTGCTCAGAGTAGGTTTTAGGATGTTAAGACACTGCTCAGAGTAGGTTTTAGGATGATGTTAAGACACAGCTCAGAGTAGGTTTTAGGATGTTAAGACACTGCTCAGAGTAGGTTTTAGGATGTTAAGACACAGCTCAGAGTAGGTTTTAGGATGTGAAGACACAGCTCAGAGTAAGTTTTAGGATGTTAAGACACTACTCAGAGTAGGTTTTAGGATGTTAAGACACAGCTCAGAGTAGGTTTTAGGATGATGTTAAGACACAGCTCAGAGTAGGTTTTAGGATGTTAAGACACTGCTCAGAGTAGGTTTTAGGATGTTAAGACACTGCTCAGAGTAGGTTTTAGGATGTTAAGACACTGCTCGGAGTAGGTTTTAGGATGTTAAGACACTGCTCAGAGTAGGTTTTAGGGTGATGTTAAGACACTGCTCAGAGTAGGTTTTAGGATGTTAAGACACACCTCAGAGTAGGTTTTAGGATGTTAAGACACTACTCAGAGTAGGTTTTAGGATGATGTTAAGACACAGCTCAGAGTAGGTTTTAGGATGATGTTAAGACACAGCTCAGAGTAGGTTTTAGGATGATGTTAAGACACAGCTCAGAGTAGGTTTTAGGATGTTAAGACACTACTCAGAGTAGGTTTTAGGATGATGTTAAGACACAGCTCAGTGTAGGTTTTAGGATGATGTTAAGACACAGCTCAGAGTAGGTTTTAGGATGTTAAGACACTGCTCAGAGTAGGTTTTAGGATGTTAAGACACAGCTCAGAGTAGGTTTTAGGATGTTAAGACACTGCTCAGAGTAGGTTTTAGGATGTTAAGACACTGCTCAGAGTAGGTTTTAGGATGTTAAGACACTGCTCAGAGTAGGTTTTAGGATGATGTTAAGACACAGCTCAGAGTAGGTTTTAGGATGATGTTAAGACACAGCTCAGAGTAGGTTTTAGGATGATGTTAAGACACAGCTCAGAGTAGGTTTTAGGATGATGTTAAGACACAGCTCAGAGTAGGTTTTAGGATGATGTTAAGACACAGCTCAGAGTAGGTTTTAGGATGATGTTAAGACACAGCTCAGAGTAGGTTTTAGGATGATGTTAAGACACAGCTCAGAGTAGGTTTTAGGGTGATGTTAAGACACTGCTCAGAGTAGGTTTTAGGATGATGTTAAGACACAGCTCAGAGTAGGTTTTAGGATGTTAAGACACTGCTCAGAGTAGGTTTTAGGATGTTAAGACACTGCTCGGAGTAGGTTTTAGGATGTTAAGACACTGCTCAGAGTAGGTTTTAGGATGTTAAGACACTGCTCAGAGTAGGTTTTAGGATGTTAAGACACTGCTCGGAGTAGGTTTTAGGATGTTAAGACACTGCTCAGAGTAGGTTTTAGGATGACGTTAAGACACAGCTCAGAGTAGGTTTTAGGGTGATGTTAAGACACTGCTCAGAGTAGGTTTTAGGGTGATGTTAAGACACTGCTCAGAGTAGGTTTTAGGATGTTAAGACACACCTCAGAGTAGGTTTTAGGATGTTAAGACACTACTCAGAGTAGGTTTTAGGATGATGTTAAGACACAGCTCAGAGTAGGTTTTAGGATGATGTTAAGACACAGCTCAGAGTAGGTTTTAGGATGATGTTAAGACACAGCTCAGAGTAGGTTTTAGGATGTTAAGACACTACTCAGAGTAGGTTTTAGGATGATGTTAAGACACAGCTCAGTGTAGGTTTTAGGATGATGTTAAGACACAGCTCAGAGTAGGTTTTAGGATGTTAAAACACTGCTCAGAGTAGGTTTTAGGATGTTAAGACACAGCTCAGAGTAGGTTTTAGGATGTTAAGACACTGCTCAGAGTAGGTTTTAGGATGTTAAGACACTGCTCAGAGTAGGTTTTAGGATGTTAAGACACTGCTCAGAGTAGGTTTTAGGATGATGTTAAGACACAGCTCAGAGTAGGTTTTAGGATGTTAAGACACTGCTCAGAGTAGGTTTTAGGGTGATGTTAAGACACTGCTCAGAGTAGGTTTTAGGATGTTAAGACACACCTCAGAGTAGGTTTTAGGATGTTAAGACACTACTCAGAGTAGGTTTTAGGATGATGTTAAGACACAGCTCAGAGTAGGTTTTAGGATGATGTTAAGACACAGCTCAGAGTAGGTTTTAGGATGATGTTAAGACACAGCTCAGAGTAGGTTTTAGGATGTTAAGACACTACTCAGAGTAGGTTTTAGGATGATGTTAAGACACAGCTCAGTGTAGGTTTTAGGATGATGTTAAGACACAGCTCAGAGTAGGTTTTAGGATGTTAAGACACTGCTCAGAGTAGGTTTTAGGATGTTAAGACACAGCTCAGAGTAGGTTTTAGGATGTTAAGACACTGCTCAGAGTAGGTTTTAGGATGTTAAGACACTGCTCAGAGTAGGTTTTAGGATGTTAAGACACTGCTCAGAGTAGGTTTTAGGATGATGTTAAGACACAGCTCAGAGTAGGTTTTAGGATGATGTTAAGACACAGCTCAGAGTAGGTTTTAGGATGATGTTAAGACACAGCTCAGAGTAGGTTTTAGGATGATGTTAAGACACAGCTCAGAGTAGGTTTTAGGATGATGTTAAGACACAGCTCAGAGTAGGTTTTAGGATGATGTTAAGACACAGCTCAGAGTAGGTTTTAGGATGATGTTAAGACACAGCTCAGAGTAGGTTTTAGGGTGATGTTAAGACACTGCTCAGAGTAGGTTTTAGGATGATGTTAAGACACAGCTCAGAGTAGGTTTTAGGATGTTAAGACACTGCTCAGAGTAGGTTTTAGGATGTTAAGACACTGCTCGGAGTAGGTTTTAGGATGTTAAGACACTGCTCAGAGTAGGTTTTAGGATGTTAAGACACTGCTCAGAGTAGGTTTTAGGATGTTAAGACACTGCTCGGAGTAGGTTTTAGGATGTTAAGACACTGCTCAGAGTAGGTTTTAGGATGACGTTAAGACACAGCTCAGAGTAGGTTTTAGGGTGATGTTAAGACACTGCTCAGAGTAGGTTTTAGGGTGATGTTAAGACACTGCTCAGAGTAGGTTTTAGGATGTTAAGACACACCTCAGAGTAGGTTTTAGGATGTTAAGACACTACTCAGAGTAGGTTTTAGGATGATGTTAAGACACAGCTCAGAGTAGGTTTTAGGATGATGTTAAGACACAGCTCAGAGTAGGTTTTAGGATGATGTTAAGACACAGCTCAGAGTAGGTTTTAGGATGTTAAGACACTACTCAGAGTAGGTTTTAGGATGATGTTAAGACACAGCTCAGTGTAGGTTTTAGGATGATGTTAAGACACAGCTCAGAGTAGGTTTTAGGATGTTAAAACACTGCTCAGAGTAGGTTTTAGGATGTTAAGACACAGCTCAGAGTAGGTTTTAGGATGTTAAGACACTGCTCAGAGTAGGTTTTAGGATGTTAAGACACTGCTCAGAGTAGGTTTTAGGATGTTAAGACACTGCTCAGAGTAGGTTTTAGGATGATGTTAAGACACAGCTCAGAGTAGGTTTTAGGATGATGTTAAGACACAGCTCAGAGTAGGTTTTAGGATGATGTTAAGACACAGCTCAGAGTAGGTTTTAGGATGATGTTAAGACACAGCTCAGAGTAGGTTTTAGGATGATGTTAAGACACAGCTCAGAGTAGGTTTTAGGATGATGTTAAGACACAGCTCAGAGTAGGGTTTAGGGTGATGTTAAGACACTGCTCAGAGTAGGTTTTAGGATGATGTTAAGACACAGCTCAGAGTAGGTTTTAGGATGATGTTAAGACACTGCTCAGAGTAGGTATTAGGATGTTAAGACACTGCTCAGAGTAGGTTTTAGGATGATGTTAAGACACAGCTCAGAGTAGGTTTTAGGGTGATGTTAAGACACAGCTCAGAGTAGGTTTTAGGATGATGTTAAGACACTGCTCAGAGTAGGTTTTAGGATGTTAAGACACTACTCAGAGTAGGTTTTAGGATGTTAAGACACTGCTCAGAGTAGGTATTAGGATGTTAAGACACTGCTCAGAGTAGGTTTTAGGATGATGTTAAGACACTGCTCAGAGTAGGTTTTAGGATGTTAAGACAGCTCAGAGTAGGTTTTCGGATGTTAAGACACTGCTCAGAGTAGGTTTTAGGATGATGTTAAGACACTGCTCAGAGTAGGTTTTAGGATGTTAAGACACTGCTCAGAGAGGGTTTTAGGATGTTAAGACACTGCTCAGAGTCGGTTTTAGGATGATGTTAAGACACTACTCAGAGTAGGTTTTAGGATGTTAAGACACTGCTCAGTGTAGGTTTTAGGATGATGTTAAGACACTGCTCAGAGTAGGTTTTAGGATGTTAAGACACTGCTCAGAGTAGGTTTTAGGATGTTAAGACACAGCTCAGAGTAAGTTTTAGGATGTTAAGACACTACTCAGAGTAGGTTTTAGGATGTTAAGACACAGCTCAGAGTAGGTTTTAGGATGTTAAGACACTGCTCAGAGTAGGTTTTAGGATGTTAAGACACAGCTCAGAGTAGGTTTTAGGATGTGAAGACACAGCTCAGAGTAAGTTTTAGGATGTTAAGACACTACTCAGAGTAGGTTTTAGGATGTTAAGACACAGCTCAGAGTAGGTTTTAGGATGATGTTAAGACACAGCTCAGAGTAGGTTTTAGGATGTTAAGACACTGCTCAGAGTAGGTTTTAGGATGTTAAGACACTGCTCAGAGTAGGTTTTAGGATGTTAAGACACTGCTCGGAGTAGGTTTTAGGATGTTAAGACACTGCTCAGAGTAGGTTTTAGGATGACGTTAAGACACAGCTCAGAGTAGGTTTTAGGGTGATGTTAAGACACTGCTCAGAGTAGGTTTTAGGGTGATGTTAAGACACTGCTCAGAGTAGGTTTTAGGATGTTAAGACACACCTCAGAGTAGGTTTTAGGATGTTAAGACACTACTCAGAGTAGGTTTTAGGATGATGTTAAGACACAGCTCAGAGTAGGTTTTAGGATGATGTTAAGACACAGCTCAGAGTAGGTTTTAGGATGATGTTAAGACACAGCTCAGAGTAGGTTTTAGGATGTTAAGACACTACTCAGAGTAGGTTTTAGGATGATGTTAAGACACAGCTCAGTGTAGGTTTTAGGATGATGTTAAGACACAGCTCAGAGTAGGTTTTAGGATGTTAAGACACTGCTCAGAGTAGGTTTTAGGATGTTAAGACACAGCTCAGAGTAGGTTTTAGGATGTTAAGACACTGCTCAGAGTAGGTTTTAGGATGTTAAGACACTGCTCAGAGTAGGTTTTAGGATGTTAAGACACTGCTCAGAGTAGGTTTTAGGATGATGTTAAGACACAGCTCAGAGTAGGTTTTAGGATGATGTTAAGACACAGCTCAGAGTAGGTTTTAGGATGATGTTAAGACACAGCTCAGAGTAGGTTTTAGGATGATGTTAAGACACAGCTCAGAGTAGGTTTTAGGATGATGTTAAGACACAGCTCAGAGTAGGTTTTAGGATGATGTTAAGACACAGCTCAGAGTAGGTTTTAGGATGATGTTAAGACACAGCTCAGAGTAGGTTTTAGGGTGATGTTAAGACACTGCTCAGAGTAGGTTTTAGGATGATGTTAAGACACAGCTCAGAGTAGGTTTTAGGATGTTAAGACACTGCTCAGAGTAGGTTTTAGGATGTTAAGACACTGCTCGGAGTAGGTTTTAGGATGTTAAGACACTGCTCAGAGTAGGTTTTAGGATGTTAAGACACTGCTCAGAGTAGGTTTTAGGATGTTAAGACACTGCTCAGAGTAGGTTTTAGGATGTTAAGACACTGCTCAGAGTAGGTTTTAGGATGATGTTAAGACACAGCTCAGAGTAGGTTTTAGGATGATGTTAAGACACAGCTCAGAGTAGGTTTTAGGATGATGTTAAGACACAGCTCAGAGTAGGTTTTAGGATGATGTTAAGACACAGCTCAGAGTAGGTTTTAGGATGATGTTAAGACACAGCTCAGAGTAGGTTTTAGGATGATGTTAAGACACAGCTCAGAGTAGGTTTTAGGGTGATGTTAAGACACTGCTCAGAGTAGGTTTTAGGATGATGTTAAGACACAGCTCAGAGTAGGTTTTAGGATGATGTTAAGACACTGCTCAGAGTAGGTATTAGGATGTTAAGACACTGCTCAGAGTAGGTTTTAGGATGATGTTAAGACACAGCTCAGAGTAGGTTTTAGGGTGATGTTAAGACACAGCTCAGAGTAGGTTTTAGGATGATGTTAAGACACTGCTCAGAGTAGGTTTTAGGATGTTAAGACACTACTCAGAGTAGGTTTTAGGATGTTAAGACACTGCTCAGAGTAGGTATTAGGATGTTAAGACACTGCTCAGAGTAGGTTTTAGGATGATGTTAAGACACTGCTCAGAGTAGGTTTTAGGATGTTAAGACAGCTCAGAGTAGGTTTTCGGATGTTAAGACACTGCTCAGAGTAGGTTTTAGGATGATGTTAAGACACTGCTCAGAGTAGGTTTTAGGATGTTAAGACACTGCTCAGAGAGGGTTTTAGGATGTTAAGACACTGCTCAGAGTAGGTTTTAGGATGATGTTAAGACACTACTCAGAGTAGGTTTTAGGATGTTAAGACACTGCTCAGTGTAGGTTTTAGGATGATGTTAAGACACTGCTCAGAGTAGGTTTTAGGATGTTAAGACACTGCTCAGAGTAGGTTTTAGAATGTTAAGACACTGCTCAGAGTAGGTTTTAGGATGTTAAGACACTACTCAGAGTAGGTATTAGGATGTTAAGACACTACTCAGAGTAGGTTTTAGGATGATGTTAAGACACTGCTCAGTGTAGGTTTTAGGATGATGTTAAGACGCTGCTCAGAGTAGGTTTTAGGATGTTAAGACACAGCTCAGAGTAGGTTTTAGGATGATGTTAAGACACTACTCAGAGTAGGTATTAGGATGTTAAGACACAGCTCAGAGTAGGTTTTAGGATGTTAAGACACTGCTCAGAGTAGGTTTTAGGGTGATGTTAAGACACTGCTCAGTGTAGGTTTTAGGATGTTAAGACACTGCTCAGAGTAGGTTTTAGGGTGATGTTAAGACACAGCTCAGAGTAGGTTTTAGGATGTTAAGACACTGCTCAGTGTAGGTTTTAGGATGTTAAGACACTGCTCAGAGTAGGTTTTAGGATGATGTTAAGACACAGCTCAGAGTAGGTTTTAGGATGTTAAGACACTGCTCAGAGTAGGTTTTAGGGTGATGTTAAGACACTGCTCAGAGTAGGTTTTAGGATGTTAAGACACAGCTCAGAGTAGGTTTTAGGATGTTAAGACACTGCTCAAGTAGGTTTTAGGGTGATGTTAAGACACTGCTCAGTGTAGGTTTTAGGATGTTAAGACACTGCTCAGAGTAGGTTTTAGGGTGATGTTAAGACACAGCTCAGAGTAGGTTTTAGGATGTTAAGACACTGCTCAGTGTAGGTTTTAGGATGTTAAGACACAGCTCAGTGTAGGTTTTAGGATGTTAAGACACTGCTCAGAGTAGGTTTTAGGATGATGTTAAGACACAGCTCAGAGTAGGTTTTAGGATGTTAAGACACTACTCAGAGTAGGTTTTAGGATGTTAAGACACTGCTCAGAGTAGGTTTTAGGATGTTAAGACACTACTCAGAGTAGGTTTTAGGATGTTAAGACACTGCTCAGAGTAGGTTTTAGGATGTTAAGACACTGCTCAGAGTAGGTTTTAGGGTGATGTTAAGACACTGCTCAGAGTAGGTTTTAGAATGATGTTAAGACGCTGCTCAGACTCTGAGCCAGGAGTAAAAATCAACTCATAAAGTTGATCTCAGCTGGTAATCACGACAGTTTGAGGTACTGCCAAGGAAAGATAGTGATGACGCTCCTTGACATTGGTTATTTCCCATCGTTTGCAACAATCACGATGATAGTTATCGCCAGCTGTGAATTCTATTGGTGCGTTCAAGACAACTGGGAACTCTAAGGCACTGCATTTCAGTGCTAGAGCCGTCACTGCAGTACCTGGTTCAAATCCAGGCTGCATCACATCCGGCCGTGATTGGGAATCCAATTGGGCGGGGCAAATTGGCCCAGCGTCGTCCGGTTTTGGCCGGGGTAGGCCGTCATTGTAAAATAAGAATTTGTTCTTAACTGACTTTCCCTAGTTAAATAAAGGTTACACATTAAACATGTTGGAAAGTCGGAGCTCTAGAAAGAGGCCTGAGTCTCCGGGTTGGAATTCCGAGTTGGACGACCGCTGCAACCTATTTTTCCCAGTCGGAGCTCGTTTTGTCCAAGGTCAAAGTTGTTTAGAAAGAGCACATTTCAGACAACAACAGTGAACGTGACTTCTAATATTTAATGTTTTTATGTCACCTGCACAAGCACAGTGAAATGCCTTGTTTTCAAATTCAAAACCCAACAATGCAGTAATCAATAAGAATGTATTACAAGAAGAAGAAAAAAGACAAATAAGAAGAAATATGAAGAACACAATAAGTAAGTAAGCGTGCTATATACAGGATCAGATAATACCATGCTATATACAGTTAATACCATACTATATACAGGGTCAGTTAATACCATGCTATATACAGGATCAGTTAATACCATACTATATACAGGATCAGTTAATACCATGCTATATACAGGGTCAGATAATACCATACTATATACAGGATCAGATAATACCATACTATATACAGGATCAGTTAATACCATACTATATACAGGATCAGTTAATACCATACTATATACATGATCAGATAATACCATGCTATATACAGGGTCAGTTAATACCATACTATATACAGTTAATACCATACTATATACAGGGTCAGTTAATACCATACTATATACAGGATCAGATAATACCATGCTATATACAGGGTCAGTTAATACCATACTATATACAGTTAATACCATACTATATACAGGGTCAGTTAATACCATACTATATACAGTTAATACCATACTATATACAGGGTCAGATAATACCATGCTATATACAGGGTCAGATAATACCATACTATATACAGGGTCAGTTAATACCATGCTATATACAGGATCAGTTAATACCATACTATATACAGGGTCAGATAATACCATACTATATACAGTTAATACCATACTATATACAGGATCAGTTAATACCATACTATATACAGGGTCAGTTAATACCATGCTATATACAGGATCAGATAATACCATACTATATACAGGATCAGATAATACCATACTATATACAGGATCAGTTAATACCATACTATATACAGGGTCAGTTAATACCATACTATATACAGGGTCAGTTAATACCATACTATATACAGGATCAGTTAATACCATACTATATACAGGATCAGATAATACCATACTATATACAGGGTCAGTTAATACCATACTATATACAGGATCAGTTAATACCATACCATATACAGTTAATACCATACTATATACAGGGTCAGATAATACCATACTATATACAGGATCAGATAATACCATACTATATACAGGATCAGTTAATACCATACTATATACAGGGTCAGTTAATACCATACTATATACAGGGTCAGTTAATACCATACTATATACAGGATCAGATAATACCATACTATATACAGGGTCAGTTAATACCATACTATATACAGGATCAGTTAATACCATACTATATACAGTTAATACCATACTATATACAGGATCAGATAATACCATACTATATACAGGGTAAGATAATACCATACTATATACAGGGTCAGTTAATACCATACTATATAGAGGGTCAGGTTAATACCATACTATATACAGGATCAGATAATACCATACTATATACAGGGTCAGTTAATACCATACTATATACAGGGTAAGATAATACCATACTATATACAGGGTCAGTTAATACCATACTATATAGAGGGTCAGGTTAATACCATACTATATACAGGGTCAGTTAATACCATACTATATACAGGGTCAGATAATACCATACTATATACAGGGTTAGATAATACCATACTATATACAGGATCAGATAATACCATACTATATACAGGATCAGTTAATACCATACTATATACAGGATCAGTTAATACCATACTATATACAGGGTCAGTTAATACCATGCTATATACAGGATCAGATAATACCATACTATATACAGGGTCAGATAATACCATACTATATACAGGGTTAGATAATACCATACTATATACAGGGTCAGTTAATACCATGCTATATACAGGATCAGTTAATACCATACTATATACAGGGTCAGTTAATACCATGCTATATACAGGATCAGATAATACCATACTATATACAGGGTCAGATAATACCATACTATATACAGGATCAGATAATACCATACTATATACAGGATCAGTTAATACCATACTATATACAGGATCAGATAATACCATACTATATACAGGATCAGATAATATCATACTATATACAGGATCAGATAATACCATACTATATACAGGGTCAGTTAATACCATACTATATACAGGGTCAGATAATACCATACTATATACAGGGTCAGATAATACCATACTATATACAGGATCAGATAATACCATACTATATACAGTTAATACCATACTATATACAGGGTCAGTTAATACCATACTATATACAGGGTCAGATAATACCATACTATATACAGGGTCAGATAATACCATACTATATACAGGGTCAGTTAATACCATACTATATACAGGATCAGATAATACCATACTATATACAGGATCAGTTAATACCATACTATATACAGGGTTAGATAATACCATACTATATACAGGGTCAGATAATACCATACTATATACAGTTAATACCATACTATATACAGTTAATACCATGCTATATACAGTTAATACCATACTATATACAGGGTCAGTTAATACCATACTATATACAGGATCAGTTAATACCATACTATATACAGGATCAGTTAATACCATACTATATACAGGATCAGTTAATACCATACTATATACAGGATCAGATAATACCATACTATATACAGGGTCAGATAATACCATACTATATACAGGATCAGATAATACCATGCTATATACAGGATCAGATAATACCATACTATATACAGGATCAGTTAATACCATACTATATACAGGATCAGTTAATACCATGCTATATACAGGATCAGTTAATACCATACTATATACAGGATCAGATAATACCATACTATATACAGGATCAGTTAATACCATACTATATACAGGATCAGTTAATACCATACTATATACAGTTAATACCATACTATATACAGGATCAGTTAATACCATGCTATATACAGGGTCAGATAATACCATACTATATACAGGATCAGTTAATACCATACTATATACAGGATCAGTTAATACCATACTATATACAGGATCAGATAATACCATACTATATACAGGATCAGTTAATACCATACTATATACAGGATCAGTTAATACCATACTATATACAGTTAATACCATACTATATACAGGGTCAGTTAATACCATACTATATACAGGGTCAGATAATACCATACTATATACAGGGTCAGTTAATACCATACTATATACAGGGTCAGTTAATACCATACTATATACAGTTAATGCCATACTATATACAGGGTCAGTTAATACCATACTATATACAGGATCAGTTAATACCATACTATATACAGGATCAGTTAATACCATACTATATACAGGATCAGTTAATACCATACTATATACAGGATCAGATAATACCATACTATATACAGGATCAGTTAATACCATACTATATACAGGATCAGTTAATACCATACTATATACAGTTAATACCATACTATATACAGGGTCAGTTAATACCATACTATATACAGGATCAGTTAATACCATACTATATACAGGATCAGTTAATACCATACTATATACAGGATCAGTTAATACCATACTATATACAGGGTCAGATAATACCATGCTATATACAGGATCAGATAATACCATACTATACACAGGATCAGTTAATACCATACTATATACAGGATCAGTTAATACCATACTATATACAGGATCAGATAATACCATACTATATACAGGGTCAGATAATACCATACTATATACAGGATCAGTTAATACCATACTATATACAGGGTCAGTTAATAGCATACTATATACAGGGTCAGTTAATACCATACTATATACAGGGTCAGATAATACCATGCTATATACAGGATCAGATAATACCATACTATACACAGGATCAGTTAATACCATACTATATACAGGATCAGTTAATACCATACTATATACAGGATCAGTTAATACCATACTATATACAGGATCAGATAATACCATACTATATACAGGATCAGTTAATACCATACTATATACAGTTGTATTTTTGTTTCATCAGACCAAAGGACATTTCCCCAAATAGTACGATCTTTGTCCCCATGTGCTGTTGCAAACCGTAGTCTGGCTTTGGAGCAGTGGCTTCTTCCTTGCTGAGCGGCATTTCAGGTTATGTTGATATAGGACTCGTTTTACTGTGGATATAGATACTTTTGGACCTGTTTCCTCCAGCATCTTCATAAGGTCCTTTGCTGTTGTTCTGGGATTAATTTGCACTTTCCGCACCAAAGTACGTTCATCTCTAGGAGACAGAACGTGTCTCCTTCCTGAGCGGTATGATGGCTGCGTGGTCCCATGGTGTTTATACTTGCGTACTATTGTTTGTACAGATGAACGTGGTACCATCAGATGTTTGGAAATTGCTCCCAAGGATGAACCAGACTAGTGGAGGTCTACAATTTTTTTCGAGGTCTTGGCTGATTTCTTTTGATTTTCCCATGATGTCAAGAAAAGAGGCACTGAGTTTGAAGGTAGGTCTTGAAATACATCCACAGGTACACCTCCAATTGACTCAAATGATGTCAATTAGCCTATCAGAAGCTTCTAAAGCCATGACATAATTTTCTGGAATTTTCCAAGCTGTTTAAAGGCAGTCAACTTAGTGTGTGCAAACTTCTGACCCACTGGAATTGTGATAGTGAATTATAAGTGAAATAATCTGTCTGTAAACAATTGTTGGAAAATGTACTTGTGTCATGCACATAGTAGATGTCCTAACCGACTTGCCCAAACTATAGTTTGTTAACAAGACAGTAGGCCTACTAGCCGCCGCTGATCCCTTTTTCCTTTTCTGTTGGTATGTCTTATTGTTTGCACCTGTTCCTTATTTGTGTATCTTGATTTGTGGTTATTTAAGCCTGTTTAGCCCGCCCAGGTTTGTGCGGGATTATTTTCGTCAGTGTGCTTTTTTTGGATGTGCTGGCGATCTGCTTGAGTTATTTTCTTTCCGAACTGTGGACCCGTTGTGTATGGGTTGGGCACGTAGTTCTCACGCCTGTTGTGTTGGCGTCGACCGTTGTCGAACCAGAGAAAAATAAAACTAATTTTTCTTACCTCTGCTCTCTGCGCCTGACTCCTACCACCACTCCTAGCAATCGTGACAGTATGTAAACTTCCGACTTCAACTGTATGTCTGATAAGGAAGGAAACAAAAAAACACCCACACTGGATAAAAAAAAAGACAAAAGTAATTTAATTTTTATACAATATCAGTTCACACTGATCAGATCGATATGTTACAGAGTTGGCAAAAGTAGCTGGAAGACAAGTTAACAAGCTGCTTGTACAAAGTATGTTGGTATGGAGAAAAGCCAAATTTAAACATGTCTTTCGGATCTTAAGAGAAAGAACGCCAAAACAAACGGAGGAACGCTTTCATTGTTACACCAATGTGATAGAAAATATTCTAGAATGTCTGCATACATCTGTATTTCCAGACATGATGCTACATGACGTTCCCATGATAATTCATGTCCCTCACCATCACTGCATTGCAACAACAGCTCTATCAAACATATCCACTACATGTGTAACTCAAGCCATCACGCATCGTTCCACAAAAACAAGTGATTATTATACCGTCAGTCTCTGCCCCCCGTCGTCTCAATGCACAGGTTACGCTGTATGACTTTTAATTACAATTCTTCATCATTTGAAAGTAACTGTCCAGTGTTTACATATGTCTATGAAATATTTCCTTCAAAAATGGGTAATTAAGTATGTTGAAAAGCAGCTTTTCTGTTTGGAATGGTGGACGTAACCCCAACAACAGAACGGTGGACGTAACCCCAACAACAGAACGGTGTGGACGTAACCCCAACAACAGAACGGTAGACGTAACCCCAGCAACAGAACGGTGGACGTAACCCCAACAACAGAACGGTGTGGACGTAACCCCAACAACAGAACGGTAGACGTAACCCCAGCAACAGAACGGTAGACGTAACCCCAGCAACAGAACGGTGGACGTAACCCCAACAACAGAACGGTGGACGTAACCCCAACAACAGAACGGTGTGGACGTAACCCCAACAACAGAACGGTGGACGTAACCCCAACAACAGAACGGTGGACGTAACCCCAACAACAGAACGGTGTGGACGTAACCCCAACAACAGAACGGTAGACGTAACCCCAACAACAGAACGGTAGACGTAACCCCAACAACAGAACGGTGTAGACGTAACCCCAACAACAGAACGGTGTAGACGTAACCCCAACAACAGAACGGTGTGGACGTAACCCCAACAACAGAACGGTGGACGTAACCCCAACAACAGAACGGTAGACGTAACCCCAACAACAGAACGGTGGACGTAACCCCAACAACAGAACGGTGTGGACGTAACCCCAACAACAGAACGGTAGACGTAACCCCAACAACAGAACGGTGGACGTAACCCCAACAACAGAACGGTGTGGACGTAACCCCAACAACAGAACGGTGTGGACGTAACCCCAACAACAGAACGGTGGACGTAACCCCAACAACAGAACGGTGTGGACGTAACCCCAACAACATAACGGTGTGGACGTAACCCCAACAACAGAACGGTGGACGTAACCCCAACAACAGAACGGTAGACGTAACCCCAGCAACAGAATGGTGGACATAACCCCAACAACAGAATGGTGGACGTAACCCCAACAACAGAACGGTGTGGACATAACCCCAACAACAGAACGGTGTGGACGTAACCCCAACAACAGAATGGTGGACGTAACCCCAACAACAGAACGGTGTGGACATAACCCCAACAACAGAACGGTGTGGACGTAACCCCAACAACAGAACGGTGGACGTAACCCCAGCAACAGAACGGTGGACGTAACCCCAACAACAGAACGGTGGACGTAACCCCAGCAACAGAACGGTGGACGTAACCCCAACAACAGAACGGTGGACGTAACCCCAACAACAGAACGAGTCAACATTATTTGGATATGAATTAACAGAACATGAACATTTTAAAAAGTGAGTTTTTCACTGGACAGTTACTTTAAATAAGAAATCAACCATGACCATCACACACACAACAGATCTGTGTTGAAAACGGATTGGAGTTGCTTTCTTCAGTCTTGATATGGAGTGGTACATTAATCTACCTTCAATACACACAATCATCAACTACTGACGCTTCACATGAAATATGGATTTGTTAGAAGCACCTTTTATCAGAACACACACACACACACACACACACACACACACACACACACACACACACACACACACACAGAGAGGAGATAAAGTGCAGCAGATCAGACAGACAGACAGACAGACAGACAGACAGACAGACAGAAGTGCAGCAGATCAGAATAATACAACCAGTAAGAACAAGAAGTAACAACAGAGAGCAGATATAAGGATATTAATATGAACTGTAAAAAGTATCCTAATCAACATGTTTTTTTTGGGGGGCGAAAATAAGAGCTAATATAATGAAACATGTAGAAAGTGGTATACCTTGTGGTTTCACAAAGCATGCTGGGAGTAACGCCAGTGTCCAATGTCTTATAGGACACAGTACAAAAATATAATACCATTAACAACATTTGCATGAAAAGGAACCAACGATAGAACTCAAGAGGTTTTTGCTTGTTGCTACTTTTTAAAAGCACTGGTATGAGTCAGTATCTTCTACCGTGGTGGTTGTATGAGTCAGTATCTGCTACTGTGGTGGTTGTATGAGTCAGTATCCTCTACCGTGGTGGTTGTGGTGGTTGTATGAGTCAGTATCTTCTACCGTGGTGGTTGTATGAGTCAGTATCTTCTACCATGGTGGTTGTATGAGTCAGTATCTTCTACCGTGGTGGTTGTATGAGTCAGTATCTTCTACCGTGGTGGTTGTATGAGTCAGTATCTTCTACCGTGGTGGTTGTATGAGTCAGTATCTTCTACCGTGGTGGTTGTATGAGTCAGTATCTTCTACCGTGGTGGTTGTATGAGTCAGTATCTTCTACCGTGGTGGTTGTATGAGTCAGTATCTTCTACCGTGGTGGTTGTATGAGTCAGTATCTGCTACCGTGGTCGTTGTATGAGTCAGTATCTTCTACCGTGGTGGTTGTATGAGTCAGTATCTTCTACCGTGGTGGTTGTATGAGTCAGTATCTGCTACCGTGGTCGTTGTATGAGTCAGTATCTTCTACCGTGGTCGTTGTATGAGTCAGTATCTGCTACCGTGGTGGTTGTGGTGGTTTCTTCAGAAAGGTCTGTCAACTCAAAACAGTGCTGCAAACTGAGGGCCGTTTTCAGTGAATGGAATGAAAGAAAGTCTGAACTTCAAAACACACAACAACAACAATAACATTCAAGGCTTTAAAAAGACACTTAAAGCACAGAGGCTGTTCAGTGGTTTTAAGTTGAGTAGAGGCTGTTCAGTGGTTTTAATTTGGAGTAATTGAGAAACCTCCTTCTGTAAGCGCATGACTAAGTGACAACAGAAAAACTAGTCATTCATTACGTCCGATTGAGTGAAGCCAATTCTGAGACCGTCATCAGTTGAAGTGCCAAGCAATGAGCATCCTTTAACTCTTTAGAGTGGTTTTAAAGAGTGGTTCTGGAGAGTGGATCTGAAGAGCGGTTCTGAAGTACGGTTCTGAATCTAGCCTTTAGTGCTCTGGACAAGGGATGCACCGTCGAATGACTGCAGTGTCCTTTTTGACAGAGGCGGTGTTTTAACAATCATTGAAACATCCATAACGATCTCCAGTGCGATTACATAAAGATTATATAAAACTAAAAGACAAAAAAAAAAAAGACATTGGTGAAACAACCACCACAATGAAGTCATCAGCTTTGGTAGAATATTAAACAACAGTTACATTTTCCTTCCTAGTGTGGGCAGAACATGCAGTACAACACTCTGGTTTCTCTTCATCTCTCCCTGCAGACATGTTCATTCATAACTTTAAAAAGTCAACGTGATGATAACCTGTGATTTTCAGTTGACGAATATTCTTCTCTGGTAGCAAACCAACCGAGATCCACGCCAAACAACTCTTCCAATCCTTCAGGTGTCAATCTTTTTATCGCAGAAAGATAGGTAGGTAGGTAGAAAGACAAGACACTCGACAAAAGAAAAAGTTAACTGTGCATCAAGAGAATACAGGAAAAGGCAGCTTCATCTAAATAGGAAGCTGACAAACAACAAAGCGTTTCCAGGGGTGAGTTAAAGAACACAGAAGACAGGGTTCAACTGTCAATCAGAGCTGTTGGGTGAGAAATGTACTGCATCCAAAATGCCACTCTATTCCCTATATAGTGCACTACTTTTGACCAGGGCCTGTATAATAGGGCTCTGGTGAAGAGTAGTGCACTATATGGTGAAAAGGGTTCCATTTGGGACGCATCCCTAGACAATCTCCTTTGGGGAAGGGGGGGGGGGCAGTTAGGACAACAATTGGGGGGCATTCCTTCTTCTTTTCAGAATTGTTTTGGTTCTCTAACGTGTCATTTTTTAAATGGGATGGCGAGTCGCTTTCCTCTGTAGCCTACAGAATAACCAGCCAGCTCAGCAGCAATAAGTAGCCTAGCCAGGCCAAGACCCAGTTTTGGGTTTGGAGGAGTGCTAGGTAGGTAGCCTGGTACCAGGCCTGGTGAGGGGTTGGAGGAGTGCTAGGTAGGTAGCCTGGTACCAGGCCTGGTGAGGGGTGGGGGGTATGCTAGGTAGGTAGCCTGGTACCAGGCCTGGTGAGGGGTTGGGGGTATGCTAGGTAGGTAGCCTGGTACCAGGCCTGGTGAGGGGTTGGGGGTATGCTAGGTAGGTAGCATGGTACCAGGCCTGGTGAGGGGTTGGGGGTATGCTAGGTAGGTAGCCTGGTACCAGGCCTGGTGAGGGGTTGGAGGAGTGCTAGGTAGGTAGCCTGGTACCAGGCCTGGTGAGGGGTGGGGGGGTATGCTAGGTAGGTAGCCTGGTACCAGGCCTGGTGAGGGGTTGGAGGAGTGCTAGGTAGGTAGCCTGGTACCAGGCCTGGTGAGGGGTGGGTGGTATGCTAGGTAGGTAGCCTGGTACCAGGCCTGGTGAGGGGTGGGTGGTATGCTAGGTAGGTAGCCTGGTACCAGGCCTGGTGAGGGGTTGGGGGTATGCTAGGTAGGTAGCCTGGTACCAGGCCTGGTGAGGGGTTGGGGGTATGCTAGGTAGGTAGCCTGGTACCAGGCCTGGTGAGGGGTTGGGGGTATGCTAGGTAGGTAGCCTGGTACCAGGCCTGGTGAGGGGTGGGGGGTATGCTAGGTAGGTAGCCTGGTACCAGGCCTGGTGAGGGGTTGGGGGTATGCTAGGTAGGTAGCCTGGTACCAGGCCTGGTGAGGGGTTGGGGGTATGCTAGGTAGGTAGCCTGGTACCAGGCCTGGTGAGGGGTGGGGGGTATGCTAGGCAGGTAGCCTGGTACCAGGCCTGGTGAGGGATTGGGGGTGTGCTAGGTAGGTAGCCTGGTACCAGGCCTGGTGAGGGGTTGGGGGTATGCTAGGTAGGTAGCCTGGTACCAGGCCTGGTGAGGGGTTGGGGGTATGCTAGGTAGGTAGCCTGGTACCAGGCCTGGTGAGGGGTGGGGGGTATGCTAGGTAGGTAGCCTGGTACCAGGCCTGGTGAGGGGTTGGGGGTATGCTAGGTAGGTAGCCTGGTACCAGGCCTGGTGAGGGGTTGGAGGAGTGCTAGGTAGGTAGCCTGGTACCAGGCCTGGTGAGGGGTTGGGGGTATGCTAGGTAGGTAGCCTGGTACCAGGCCTGGTGAGGGGTGGGGGGTATGCTAGGTAGGTAGCCTGGTACCAGGCCTGGTGAGGGGTTGGGGGTATGCTAGGTAGGTAGCCTGGTACCAGGCCTGGTGAGGGGTGGGGGGTATGCTAGGTAGGTAGCCTGGTACCAGGCCTGGTGAGGGGTTGGGGGTATGCTAGGTAGGTAGCCTGGTACCAGGCCTGGTGAGGGGTTGGGGGTATGCTAGGTAGGTAGCCTGGTACCAGGCCTGGTGAGGGGTGGGTGGTATGCTAGGTAGGTAGCCTGGTACCAGGCCTGGTGAGGGGTGGGTGGTATGCTAGGTAGGTAGCCTGGTACCAGGCCTGGTGAGGGGTGGGTGGTATGCTAGGTAGGTAGCCTGGTACCAGGCCTGGTGAGGGGTTGGGGGTGTATTCTGCTCAGCTCTGTGGGGAAGCAGCAGGCTGTACCAGTCCATGGAACGGAGAGGATGGATCCACTAGAACAGTGAACACCTGAAGAAGCTGCTCTTCTTTGACCGGTTCTCTGTGATCTTGACTGGCCCACCGCCTCCTGGAGGACTGTTGTCGTTCTATAGCAGAGGGGGGAGGTTTGTGTCAATGGGTCAATTACCACTCTTAACATCCCATTGCTGCCAACAACTGTTGGAACTTACATTCTGGATAAGTATGCATTGTACATCATATCATATGAGCATCATCTGCTAAACAACAACATAAACTCACTATTTTTCTGTTGAGTCTCGTCATTATGTCTCTTCCCAGTGTGAAAAAGGACTGTTTCAAAAGAAACAAAAAATGTATACTTTAGGAACATGTTTATTAGAGAAAAATGTTCTGTTTCAATGAAAAAGACAGAGAAGAATTAAAAACTGGTATAAATGAATAGTATTGAACAGAACGCACCTCTTCCACATTCAGGCTGGATTTGGCGCTTGTTTCTAAGAACTTGATGCCATAATCAATCGCCAACTGTGACAAATAAAACAGAGAAACATTAGGAGAACAATTCATGTTAATAATTCATGTTACAGATGTACTAATTTTAAATCAACAGCAGACCCTCCCCCCCCCCCCATGCAACACATTCCAAGAGGCATAGCCAGAACGTAAAGTGTGTTACCTTCTGTTACAAAGGAATTGTACTACATCATGAAGGAAGAACTGGGCTGGCTATGACAAACATAGATCATACTGTATATTATGAGTATTGTCAAACATACAACAGGGAGTACATTTACACCAAAGATACTATGAAGAGCAGTGTGGGGGGTTTCACCAAAGATACTATGAAGAGCAGTGTGGGGGGTTTCACCAAAGATACTATGAAGAGCAGTGTGGGGGGTTTCACCAAAGATACTATGAAGAGCAGTGTGGGGGGTTTCACCAAAGATACTATGAAGAGCAGTGTGGGGGGTTTCACCAAAGATACTATGAAGAGCAGTGTGGGGGGTTTCACCAAAGATACTATGAAGAGCAGTGTGGGGGGGGTTTCACCAAAGATACTATGACGAGCAGTGTGGGGGGTTTCACCAAAGATACTATGAAGAGCAGTGTGGGGGGGTTTCACCAAAGATACTATGAAGAGCAGTGTGGGGGTTTCACCAAAGATACTATGACGAGCAGTGTGGGGGGTTTCACCAAAGATACTATGAAGAGCAGTGTGGGGGGGGTTTCACCAAAGATACTATGAAGAGCAGTGTGGGGGTTTCACCAAAGATACTATGAAGAGCAGTGTGGGGGGTTTCACCAAAGATACTATGAAGAGCAGTGTGGGGGGTTTCACCAAAGATACTATGAAGAGCAGTGTGGGGGGTTTCACCAAAGATACTATGAAGAGCAGTGTGGGGGGTTTCACCAAAGATACTATGAAGAGCAGTGTGGGGGTTTCACCAAAGATACTATGAAGAGCAGTGTGGGGGGTTTCACCAAAGATACTATGAAGAGCAGTGTGGGGGGTTTCACCAAAGATACTATGAAGAGCAGTGTGGGGGTTTCACCAAAGATACTATGAAGAGCAGTGTGGGAGTTTCACTTTTCTCGGGAACGTTATCACATTGTTTCCAACGCACCCTGCAACAAGACATCTCAGACTCGCCAGTGCTTATTTGAAACACACAGAGACCTTGAAAGCCTGAACTCTGACCTCCATACCTTTTCTCCTCGTTCTTTTGACACCTGTCTTTTGTCATTCATGTCACACTTGTTTCCTAGGATCATCCTCTCCACGTCAGAGGAGGCATGCTACAGACAGAGGAGAAGACTGATTATTGCTACAGACAGGAGGAGAAGACTGATTATTGCTACAGACAGGAGGAGAAGACTGATTATTGCTACAGACAGAGGAGAAGACTGATTATTGCTACAGACAGAGGAGAAGACTAATTATTGCTACAGACAGAGGAGAAGACTGATTATTGCTACAGACAGAGGAGAAGACTGATTATTGCTACAGACAGAGGAGAAGACTGATTATTGCTACAGACAGAGGAGAAGACTGATTATTGCTACAGACAGAGGAGAAGACTGATTATTGCTACAGACAGAGGAGAAGACTGATTATTGCTACAGACAGAGGAGAAGACTGATTATTGCTACAGACAGAGGAGAAGACTAATTATTGCTACAGACAGAGGAGAAGACTGATTATTGCTACAGACAGAGGAGAAGACTGATTATTGCTACAGACAGAGGAGAAGACTGATTATTGCTACAGACAGAGGAGAAGACTGATTATTGCTACAGACAGAGGAGAAGACTGATTATTGCTACAGACAGAGGAGAAGACTGATTATTGCTACAGACAGAGGAGAAGACTGATTATTGCTACAGACAGAGGAGAAGACTGATTATTGCTACAGACAGAGGAGAAGACTGATTATTGCTACAGACAGAGGAGAAGACTAATTATTGCTACAGACAGAGGAGAAGACTGATTATTGCTACAGACAGAGGAGAAGACTGATTATTGCTACAGACAGGAGGAGAAGACTGATTATTGCTACAGACAGGAGGAGAAGACTGATTATTGCTACAGACAGAGGAGGAGAAGACTGATTATTGCTACAGACAGAGGAGGAGAAGACTGATTATTGCTACAGACAGAGGAGGAGAAGACTGATTATTGCTACAGACAGAGGAGGAGGAGAGACTGATTATTGCTACAGACAGAGGAGGAGAAGACTGATTATTGCTACAGACAGGAGGAGGAGGAGACTGATTATTGCTACAGACAGGAGGAGGAGGAGAAGACTGATTATTGCTACAGACAGGAGGAGGAGAAGACTGATTATTGCTACAGACAGGAGGAGGAGAAGACTGATTATTGCTACAGACAGGAGGAGGAGAAGACTGATTATTGCTACAGACAGAGGAGGAGAAGACTGATTATTGCTACAGACAGGAAGAGGAGAAGACTGATTATTGCTACAGACAGAGGAGGAGAAGACTGATTATTGCTACAGACAGGAGGAGGAGGAGAAGACTGATTATTGCTACAGACAGGAGGAGGAGACTGACTATTGCTACAGACAGGAGGAGGAGGAGACTGATTATTGCTACAGACAGGAGGAGGAGAAGACTGATTATTGCTACAGACAGGAGGAGGAGAAGACTGATTATTGCTACAGACAGGAGGAGGAGAAGACTGATTATTGCTACAGACAGAGGAGGAGGAGAAGACTGATTATTGCTACAGACAGAGGAGGAGGAGAAGACTGATTATTGCTACAGACAGGAGGAGGAGAAGACTGATTATTGCTACAGACAGAGGAGGAGGAGAAGACTGATTATTGCTACAGACAGAGGAGGAGGAGAAGACTGATTATTGCTACAGACAGGAGGAGGAGAAGACTGATTATTGCTACAGACAGAGGAGGAGGAGAAGACTGATTATTGCTACAGACAGGAGGAGAAGACTGATTATTGCTACAGACAGGAGGAGAAGACTGATTATTGCTACAGACAGAGGAGGAGAAGACTGATTATTGCTACAGACAGGAAGAGGAGACTGATTATTGCTACAGACAGGAAGAGGAGACTGATTATTGCTACAGACAGAGGAGGAGGAGAAGACTGATTATTGCTACAGACAGAGGAGGAGAAGACTGATTATTGCTACAGACAGAGGAGGAGGAGAAGACTGATTATTGCTACAGACAGAGGAGGAGAAGACTGATTATTGCTACAGACAGAATGAGAGAAGACTGATTATTGCTACAGACAGAGGAGGAGAAGACTGATTATTGCTACAGTCAGGAGGAGGAGAAGACTGATTATTGCTACAGACAGAGGAGAAGACTGATTATTGCTACAGACAGAATGAGAGAAGACTGATTATTGCTACAGACAGAGGAGAAGACTGATTATTGCTACAGACAGAATGAGAGAAGACTGATTATTGCTACAGACAGAGGAGGAGGAGAAGACTGATTATTGCTACAGACAGAGGAGGAGGAGAAGACTGATTATTTCTACAGACAGAGGAGGAGGAGAAGACTGATTATTGCTACAGACAGAATGAGAGAAGACTGATTATTGCTAGAGAGAATGAGAGAATAATGATTATTGCTACAGACAGAGAATGAGAAGACTGATTATTGATTACATAAGATAGCAATAACTCACTTTACATGCGATCAACAGACAGAGGGTTTAAAATGAGAAGACTGATTATTGATTACACATAATGAGGACAACTCCCTTTCCCCTTGTTGAGATTTCTGCTGGATACATTACTGTCTGTTTCTTACAGTTTCTTTGATCCTTGTAGACTGTAGATCATGTTCATCATAAGATGCAGCAACGTGCTTTCACCAGAACATGGCAGCAAAGTTCATAGAAATGGAACGGGTGTGAAACTGTGTGCGTATTAGTTCATGCCAGTGCGTGCCAGTGTGTGCCAGTACGTGCCAGAACGTGCCAGTACGTGCCAGTGTGTGCCAGTACGTGCCAGTGTGTGCCAGTACGTGCCAGTACATGCCAGGTGTGCCGTCGGCCAGTGCGTGCCAGTGTGTGCCAGTACATGCCAGTGTGTGCCAGTGTGTGCCAGTGCGTGCCAGTGTGTGCCAGTGCGTGCCAGTGTAGGCCAGTGCGTGCCAGTACGTGCCAGTACATGCCAGTGAGTGCCAGTGCGTGCCAGTGAGTGCCAGTGCGTGCCAGTGTGTGCCAGTGCGTGCCTGTGCGTGTTAGTACGTGCTAGTGCATGCCAGTGCGTGTTAGTACGTGCCAGTACATGCCAGTGAGTGCCAGTGTGTGCCAGTACGTGCCAGTGTGTGCCAGTGTGTGCCAGTACGTGCCAGTACATGCCAGTGTGTGCCAGTACGTGCCAGTGTGTGCCAGTACATGCCAGTGTGTGCCAGTGTGTGCCAGTGAGTGCCAGTGCGTGCCAGTGTGGGCCAGTGTGGGCCAGTGTGTGCCAGTACATGCCAGTACATGCCAGTGCGTGCCAGTGCGTGCCAGTGCGTGTTAGTACGTGCCAGTGCGTGCCAGTGCGTGTTAGTACGTGCTAGTGCGTGCCAGTGCGTGTTAGTACGTGCCAGTACATGCCAGTGAGTGCCAGTGCGTGCCAGTGCGTGTTAGTACGTGCCAGTGCGTGCCAGTGAGTGTTAGTACGTGCCAGTGTGTGCCAGTGCGTGCCAGTGCGTGCCAGTGGATGCCAGTGGATGCCAGTGCGTGCTAGTGTGTGTGAAAATGCTTGCTTAGTACTTTAGCTTAGCTCAATAATTTTGTAATGACCCTTTAAGTCAGTTGAAATGGTGCCACAAAGAGAGACATAACATATTATAAAGGCTTATTATAAGACATTATAAAGGCTCATAACGTGCTAATAAAAAGTTATGAAAAATATATTAAGATTACTGAACAATTGAATAATACAGTGGACTTCCAAACTGGGAACCCGGGGAGTGGTTGTTGTGGGGGGGTTAAATGCTTGCTCAAGGGTACAACGGCAGGCAACGGCGTCTAGGATTTGATACCAGCAACCCGCCGGCTGCCAGCTCACTTCACACCTGATCGTTTTTAGGCTACCTGCTGCGGTAGCTTCACACCTGATAGTTTTTAGGCTACCTGCTGCGGTAGCTTCACACCTGATTGTTTTTAGGCTACCTGCTGCGGTAGCTTCACACCTGATTGTTTTTAGGCTACCTGCTGCGGTAGCTTCACACCTGATCGTTTTTTAGGCTACCTGCTGCGGTAGCTTCACACCTGATCGTTTTTAGGCTACCTGCTGCGGTAGCTTCACACCTGATCGTTTTTAGGCTACCTGCTGCGGTAGCTTCACACCTGATTGTTTTTAGGCTACCTGCTGCGGTAGCTTCACACCTGATTGTTTTTAGGCTACCTGCTGCGGTAGCTTCACACCTGATTGTTTTTAGGCTACCTGCTGCGGTAGCTTCACACCTGATTGTTTTTAGGCTACCTGCTGCGGTAGCTTCACACCTGATTGTTTTTAGGCTACCTGCTGCGGTAGCTTCACACCTGATTGTTTTTAGGCTACCTGCTGCGGTAGCTTCACACCTGATTGTTTTTAGGCTACCTGCTGCAGTAGCTTCACACCTGATTGTTTTTAGGCTACCTGCTGCGGTAGCTTCACACCTGATTGTTTTTAGGCTACCTGCTGCGGTAGCTTCACACCTGATTGTTTTTAGGCTACCTGCTGCGGTAGCTTCACACCTGATTGTTTTTAGGCTACCTGCTGCGGTAGCTTCATACCTGATTGTTTTTAGGCTACCTGCTGCGGTAGCTTCACACCTGATTGTTTTTAGGCTACCTGCTGCGGTAGCTTCATACCTGATTGTTTTTAGGCTACCTGCTGCGGTAGCTTCACACCTGATTGTTTTTAGGCTACCTGCTGCGGTAGCTTCATACCTGATTGTTTTTAGGCTACCTGCTGCGGTAGCTTCACACCTGATTGTTTTTAGGCTACCTGCTGCGGTAGCTTCATACCTGATTGTTTTTAGGCTACCTGCTGCGGTAGCTTCACACCTGATTGTTTTTAGGCTACCTGCTGCGGTAGCTTCATACCTCTTCAATGTTCCTGATCCAGTTCTTGATGTTCTCGAAGGACTTCTCGTTAGTGATGTCATACACTAGCATGATACCCTGTTGGACAAAGGACAGGAAGTGACGTCAGAGGAAGTGACACGCCATGACATTAACAGGAAAAGACCCAACCTAGCGCCATTCCAGTCATGACCCAGTGAAATGTCTGTGTGTCTGTGCTGTAGTCAAGTAAGGGGCATGAGTCATTACAAGCATGAAGCCCTTATAAACCCAGAATACTCTGCCTCAATAAAATAATAATAGGTTGTTTTCCAAAAATGTATTTACATACAAAGTTGACATATATAGAACCTGGTTAGTAAGCAAAACATAACAACAGTACATTTCCTAAACGGATACACAGCAATGAATAAAGTGGAATAGACATCGTTCTGACTATTCTACCAGAACTATGAGGCAGTGGAACTGACCAAAGTATAAACTCCAAAATATAGATTTGCTACTGCTCGACTAAAGAAACATCCTGTCTACCAACAGCCTGTCTACCAACATCCTGTCTACCAACAGCCTGTCGACCAACATCCTGTCTACCAACAGCCTGTCGACCAACATCCTGTCGACCAACATCCTGTCTACCAACAGCCTGTCGACCAACATCCTGTCGACCAACATCCTGTCTACCAACAGCCTGTCGACCAACATCCTGTCGACCAACATCCTGTCTACCAACATCCTGTCTACCAACAGCCTGTCTACCAACAGCCTGTCTACCAACAGCCTGTCTACCAACAGCCTGTCTACCAACAGCCTGTCGACCAACAGCCTGTCGACCAACATCCTGTCTACCAACAGCCTGTCTACCAACAGCCTGTCGACCAACAGCCTGTCGACCAACAGCCTGTCGACCAACATCCTGTCGACCAACATCCTGTCTACCAACAGCCTGTCGACCAACATCCTGTCTACCAACATCCTGTCTACCAACAGCCTGTCGACCAACATCCTGTCTACCAACATCCTGTCTACCAACAGCCTGTCGACCAACATCCTGTCGACCAACATCCTGTCTACCAACATCCTGTCTACCAACAGCCTGTCGACCAACATCCTGTCTACCAACATCCTGTCTACCAACAGCCTGTCGACCAACATCCTGTCGACCAACAGCCTGTCTACCAACATCCTGTCTACCAACATCCTGTCTACCAACAGCCTGTCGACCAACATCCTGTCTACCAACATCCTGTCTACCAACAGCCTGTCGACCAACAGCCTGTCGACCAACATCCTGTCTACCAACAGCCTGTCTACCAACAGCCTGTCTACCAACATCCTGTCTACCAACAGACTGTCTACCAACATCCTGTCTACCAACAGCCTGTCTACCAACAGCCTGTCTACCAACATCCTGTCTACCAACAGACTGTCTACCAACATCCTGTCTACCAATAGCCTGTCTACCAACAGCCTGTCTATCATCATCCTGTCGACCAAACAATTGACCTGTCGACTAAATGGGGGTCAGCCCTAAAGGAGACAGAGTAGAGTTAGTAGAGGTCCATGGTAACACACACACACACACACACACACACACACACACACACACACACACACACACACACACACACACACATAGTAACAACACCATCAGCCCCAGTGATTGAATGGTCTAACAGCACTAGGGAAACTCCACTTGGGTCCTTCCTGTGTAATACAGTCTCCTATCAAACTGGCCATTCCATCGTTTTCACCACTCACAGCCGAGCATACAAATGTGTAAGATGGACCTCCGAGTTAACAAGCAGTAAACAGATACATCTAGCTTAATAACTAGAGAGGCTGTTTGGTATGACTGGACCGGAGAAATACGGAGACAGGTAGAGAGACTGTTTGGTATGACTGGACCGGAGAAATATGGAGACGAGTAGAGAGACTGTTTGGTATGACTGGACCGGAGAAATACAGAGACGGGTAGAGAGACTGTTTGGTATGACAGGAGCGGAGAAATACGGAGACAGGTAGAGAGACTGTTTGGTATGACTGGACCGGAGAAATACGGAGACGGGTAGAGAGACTGTTTGGTATGACTGGACCGGAGAAATACGGAGACGAGTAGAGAGACTGTTTGGTATGACTGGACCGGAGAAATACAGAGACGGGTAGAGAGGCTGTTTGGTATGACTGGAGCGGAGAAATACGGAGACGGGTAGAGACTGTTTGGTATGACTGGACCGGAGAAATACGGAGACGGGTAGAGAGACTGTTTGGTATGACTGGACCGGAGATAATACGGAGACGAGTAGAGAGACTGTTTGGTATGACTGGACCGGAGAAATACGGAGACAGGTAGAGACTGTTTGGTATGACTGGACCGGAGAAATACGGAGACGGGTAGAGAGACTGTTTGGTATGACTGGACCGGAGAAATACGGAGACGGGTAGAGAGGCTGTTTGGTATGACTGGACCGGAGAAATACGGAGACAGGTAGAGAGGCTGTTTGGTATGACTGGACCGGAGAAATACGGAGACGGGTAGAGAGACTGTTTGGTATGACTGGACCGGAGAAATACGGAGACAGGTAGAGAGGCTGTTTGGTATGACTGGACCGGAGAAATACGGAGACGGGTAGAGAGGCTGTTTGGTATGACTGGACCGGAGAAATACGGAGACAGGTAGAGAGGCTGTTTGGTATGACTGGACCGGAGAAATACGGAGACGGGTAGAGAGACTGTTTGGTATGACTGGAGCGGAGAAATACGGAGACGGGTAGAGAGACTGTTTGGTATGACTGGACCGGAGAAATACGGAGACGAGTAGAGACTGTTTGGTATGACTGGACCGGAGAAATACGGAGACGAGTAGAGACTGTTTGGTATGACTGGACTGGAGAAATACGGAGACGGGTAGAGAGGCTGTTTGGTATGACTGGACCGGAGAAATACGGAGACGGGTAGAGAGACTGTTTGGTATGACTGGACCGGAGAAATACGGAGACGGGTAGAGACTGTTTGGTATGACTGGACCGGAGAAATACGGAGACGAGTAGAGAGACTGTTTGGTATGACTGGACCGGAGAAATACGGAGACGGGTAGAGAGACTGTTTGGTATGACTGGACCGGAGAAATACGGAGACGAGTAGAGAGGCTGTTTGGTATGACTGGACCGGAGAAATACGGAGACGAGTAGAGAGACTGTTTGGTATGACTGGACCGGAGAAATACGGAGACAGGTAGAGAGACTGTTTGGTATGACTGGACCGGAGAAATACGGAGACGAGTAGAGAGGCTGTTTGGTATGACTGGACCGGAGAAATACGGAGACGGGTAGAGAGGCTGTTTGGTATGACTGGACCGGAGAAATACGGAGACGAGTAGAGAGACTGTTTGGTATGACTGGACCGGAGAAATACGGAGACGGGTAGAGAGACTGTTTGGTATGACTGGACCGGAGAAATACGGAGACGGGTAGAGAGACTGTTTGGTATGACTGGACCGGAGAAATACAGAGACGGGTAGAGAGGCTGTTTGGTATGACTGGACCGGAGAAATACGGAGACAGGTAGAGAGACTGTTTGGTATGACTGGACCGGAGAAATACGGAGACGAGTAGAGAGGCTGTTTGGTATGACTGGACCGGAGAAATACGGAGACGAGTAGAGAGGCTAGGCTACAATTCATTATAAACGATGACTCCCATTCTGAACACACACCATAACCTCCAAGCGATTTGTTTTATCTGTGTCGTTTCAGTCTGTGACCTTTTGGAGACATGACAGTGGACGCTTCTTACCATAGCTCCTCTGTAGTAGGCTGTTGTGATGGTCCTGAACCTCTCCTGACCGGCTGTGTCCCTGGGAGAGACAGCACAACGTCAGTACAACGCAACAACCATGTTGATAGTGCAGTAGCTACAGCATTACTACATTACCCTGGGAGAGACAGTACAACTCGTACAGCAACCATGTTGATAGTGCAGTAGCTACAGCATTACTACATTACCCTGGGAGAGACAGTACAACGTAACAACCATGTTGATAGTGCAGTAGCTACAGCATTACTACATTACCCTGGGAGAGACAGTACAACGTCAGTACAACGTAACAACCATGTTGATAGTGCAGTAGCTACAGCATTACTACATTACCCTGGGAGAGACAGTACAACGTCAGTACAACGTAACAACCATGTTGATAGTGCAGTAGCTACAGCATTACTACATTACCCTGGGAGAGACAGTACAACGTCAGTACAACGTAACAACCATGTTGATAGTGCAGTAGCTACAGCATTACTACATTACCCTGGGAGAGACAGTACAACGTAACAACCATGTTGATAGTGCAGTAGCTACAGCATTACTACATTACCCTGGGAGAGACAGCACAACGTAACAACCATGTTGATAGTGCAGTAGCTACAACATTACTACATTACCCTGGGAGAGACAGTACAACGTAACAACCATGTTGATAGTGCAGTAGCTACAGCATTACTACATTACCCTGGGAGAGACAGTACAATGTAACAACCATGTTGATAGTGCAGTAGCTACAGCATTACTACATTACCCTGGGAGAGACAGTACAACGTAACAACCATGTTGATAGTGCAGTAGCTACAGCATTACTACATTACCCTGGGAGAGACAGTACAATGTAACAACCATGTTGATAGTGCAGTAGCTACAGCATTACTACATTACCCTGGGAGAGACAGTACAACATCAGTACAACGTAACAACCATGTTGATAGTGCAGTAGCTGCAGCATTACTACATTACCCTGGGAGAGACAGTACAACATCAGTACAACGTAACAACCATGTTGATAGTGCAGTAGCTACAGCATTACTACATTACCCTGGGAGAGACAGCACAACGTAACAACCATGTTGATAGTGCAGTAGCTGCAGCCAGTGCTACCAAACATCAGTGTAAGAGGGCCTGGGGGTTCTCCCTGTAAACGGTGTCAGACAGTGATATGACCACTGGTGCATAGTGTGAGTGACTACCCTGGATAGGGGATGAATAAGCAGGCCAAATGTGTGCATCCAAACACGGCTGAACACTCTTACACACGCATGCACACTCTCCAAGCTATCACTGACTACAAGGCAGTTAAAACTACACTTCAGACCCACTCAGGGCTGATAGAGGCTCTCCAAGCTATCACTGACTACAAGGCAGTTAACACTACACTTCAGATCCACTCAGGGCTGATAGAGGCTCTCCAAGCTATCCCTGACTACAAGGCAGTTAACACTACACTTCAGATCCACTCAGGGCTGATAGAGGCTCTCCAAGCTATCACTGACTACAAGGCAGTTAACACTACACTTCAGATCCACTCAGGGCTGATAGAGGCTCTCCAAGCTATCACTGACTACAAGGCAGTTAACACTACACTTCAAGTGGCCTACTAGTACTCACCATTAACCTGACGACTCACACTAAATTATTCCGCTGCTCTGTCGTCCCCTACGTACTTTAGTCTGAGGCTGCCATTATTGAAGATGTTTGTTGTGACGAGGGGCACGAGGGGCACTCTACAAAACAAAGTCGTCAGTGATTGGATCATCTCTAACCAATCAGAGTATCAAAGCCAATTACACACTTTTAAACCGTGGCTTTACCCACGTGCGTTTTGGCTCAACCCATCGGTTTCTGGACCAATCAGACGTCCCTGAATGTGTTCCCATTCAGTGAAGGGTCAAGGAGGTACTCAGAGCCAGACTCATTGTGGAGAAGAAACTAACGTCTGTGGACGTGGCGTCTAGCTGGAGCAAGGAGTCTGGGTAGCCAGGCAAACTCACCATATCTGGAGCTAGCAATCTGGATAGCCAGGCAAACTCACCATATCTGGAGCTAGGAGTCTGGGTAGCCAGGCAAACTCACCATATCTGGAGCTAGCAATCTGGATAGCCAGGCAAACTCACCATATCTGGAGCTAGGAGTCTGGGTAGCCAGGCAAACTCACCATATCTGGAGCTAGGAGTCTGGGTAGCGAGGCAAACTCACCATATCTGGAGCTAGGAGTCTGGGTAGCCAGGCAAACTCACCATATCTGGAGCTAGGAGTCTGGGTAGCCAGGCAAACTCACCATATCTGGAGCTAGGAGTCTGGGTAGCCAGGCAAACTCACCATATCTGGAGCTAGGAGTCTGGGTAGCCAGGCAAACTCACCATATCTGGAGCTAGGAGTCTGGGTAGCCAGGCAAACTCACCATATCTGGAGCTAGGAGTCTGGGTAGCCAGGCAAACTCACCATACCTGGAGCTAGGAGTCTGGGTAGCCAGGCAAACTCACCATACCTGGAGCTAGGAGTCTGGGTAGCCAGGCAAACTCACCATATCTGGAGCTAGGAGTCTGGGTAGCCAGGCAAACTCACCATATCTGGAGCTAGGAGTCTGGGTAGCCAGGCAAACTCACCATATCTGGAGCTAGGAGTCTGGGTAGCCAGGCAAACTCACCATATCTGGAGCTAGGAGTCTGGGTAGCCAGGCAAACTCACCATACCTGGAGCTAGGAGTCTGGGTAGCCAGGCAAACTCACCATATCTGGAGCTAGGAGTCTGGGTAGCCAGGCAAACTCACCATATCTGGAGCTAGGAGTCTGGGTAGCCAGGCAAACTCACCATATCTGGAGCTAGGAGTCTGGGTAGCCAGGCAAACTCACCATATCTGGAGCTAGGAGTCTGGGTAGCCAGGCAAACTCACCATATCTGGAGCTAGGAGTCTGGGTAGCCAGGCAAACTCACCATATCTGGAGCTAGGAGTCTGGGTAGCCAGGCAAACTCACCATATCTGGAGCTTGATCTTCTTCCCGTCCAACTCTATCGTCCTGATTTTGAAGTCAATACCTGAAATCAGAGAAAAAGTTAGGAAAAACATTTCTAAAGTGTTAAACTACATTTGAGGCAGTGGGTAGGGACTAGCTGGGAGCTAGCTGGGGGCTAGCTGGGGGCTAGCTGGGAGCTAACTGGGGGCTAGCTGGGGGCTAGCTGGGAGCTAACTGGGGGCTAGCTGGGGGCTAGCTGGGGGCTAGCTGGGAGATAAGTGGGGGCCAGCTGGGGGCTGGCTGAAGGCCGGCTGGGGACTAGCTGGGGGCTGGCTGGGGGCTAACTAGGGGCTGGCTGGGGGCTAACTGGGGGCTAGCTGGGGGCTAGCTGGGAGATAACTGGGGCTGGCTGGGGGCTAACTGTGGGCTAGCTGGGAGATAACTGGGGGCTGGCTGGGGGCTAACTGTGGGAAAGCTGAAGGTAAGCATTCCTATTAACACTAAATACAGGGGGATGTATCCAGGGACTTAAAGCCACAAAGCAAACCTCACAATAGAGCCAAGCAATCCAGTCATGGTGTAGAAGTCAATCTGAACATAGTAAAGATCATCCAGTCATGGTGTAGAAGTCACTCTGATCATAGTAAAGGTCTGAGTCATGGTGTAGAAGTCACTCTGATCATAGTAAAGGTCTGAGTCATGGTGTAGAAGTCACTCTGATCATAGTAAAGGTCTGAGTCATGGTGTAGAAGTCACTCTGATCATAGTAAAGGTCTGAGTCATGGTGTAGAAGTCACTCTGATCATAGTAAAGGTCTGAGTCATGGTGTAGAAGTCACTCTGATCATAGTAAAGGTCTGAGTCATGGTGTAGAAGTCACTCTGATCATAGTAAAGGTCTGAGTCATGGTGTAGAAGTCACTCTGATCATAGTAAAGGTCCGAGTCATGGTGTAGAAGTCACTCTGATCATAGTAAAGGTCTGAGTCATGGTGTAGAAGTCACTCTGATCATAGTAAAGGTCTGAGTCATGGTGTAGAAGTCACTCTGATCATAGTAAAGGTCTGAGTCATGGTGTAGAAGTCACTCTGATCATAGTAAAGGTCTGAGTCATGGTGTAGAAGTCACTCTGATCATAGTAAAGGTCTGAGTCATGGTGTAGAAGTCACTCTGATCATAGTAAAGGTCCGAGTCATGGTGTAGAAGTCACTCTGATCATAGTAAAGGTCTGAGTCGTCCAGGAGGATCTATCGTGATCTGGGGTACGTCCCCAAAAGGCCCCTTTTCCCTGCAGTAGGTGTTATAGTGGACTACTGTTGACCAGGGGTTATAGTGGACTACTGTTGACCAGGGGTTATAGTGGACTACTGTTGACCAGGGGTTATAGTGGACTACTGTTGACCAGGGGTTATAGTGGACTACTGTTGACCAGGGGTTATAGTGGACTACTGTTGACCAGGGGTTATAGTGGACTACTGTTGACCAGGGGTTATAGTGGACTACTGTTGACCAGGGGTTATAGTGGACTACTGTTGACCAGGGGTTATAGTGGACTACTGTTGACCAGGGGTTATAGTGGACTACTGTTGACCAGGGGTTATAGTGGACTACTGTTGACCAGGGGTTATAGTGGACTACTGTTGACCAGGGGTTATAGTGGACTACTGTTGACCAGGGGTTATAGTGGACTACTGTTGACCAGGGGTTATAGTGGACTACTGTTGACCAGGGGTTATAGTGGACTACTGTTGACCAGGGGTTATAGTGGACTACTGTTGACCAGGGGTTATAGTGGACTACTGTTGACCAGGGGTTATAGTGGACTACTGTTGACCAGGGGTTATAGTGGACTACTGTTGACCAGGGGTTATAGTGGACTACTGTTGACCAGGGGTTATAGTAGACTACTGTTGACCAGGGGTTATAGTAGACTACTGTTGACCAGGGGTTATAGTGGACTACTGTTGACCAGGGGTTATAGTGGACTACTGTTGACCAGGGGTTATAGTGGACTACTGTTGACCAGGGACAGGGGTTATAGTGGACTACTGTTGACAAGGGGTTATAGTGGACTACTGTTGACCAGGGGTTATAGTGGACTACTGTTGACCAGGGGTTATAGTGGACTACTGTTGACCAGGGTTAAAGTGGACTACTGTTAAGGTCTGCCTGGCCTGCTTCAGGTAGACCCACAGACACACTGTAGGACAGGACTGACCATTCAGGCCAAGAGTAGAACAGGACAAATAATTCAGGCCCAGGGTAGAACAGGACAGACCATTCAGGCCCAGGGTAGAACAGGACTGACCATTCAGGCCCAGGGTAGAACAGGACCATTCAGGCCCAGGGTAGTACAGGACAGACCATTCAGGCCCAGGGTAGAACAGGACAGACCATTCAGGTCCAGGGTAGAACAGGACTGACCATTCAGGCCCAGGGTAGACCAGGACAGACCATTCAGGCCCAGGGTAGAACAGCACAGACCATTCAGGCCCAGGGTAGAACAAGACTGACCATTCAGGCCCAGGGTAGAACAGGACAGACCATTCAGGCCCAGGGTAGAACAGGACAGA